>NW_012267233.1:20577495-20587812 GCF_000151885.1 Dipodomys ordii
AAGAAAAAGCCAGAAGTGGCGCTGTGGCTCAAGTGGTAGAGCGCTAGCCTTGAGCTGAAGAGCTGAGGGACAGCACCCAGGCCCAGAGTTCAGGCCCCAAGACTGGACTAAAAAACAAAAACAACAAACAACAAACAATTTGTCTTGTGAGACAATAATTTATAGATCAAGGAGCCAGAAAGCTCCTTTTATGGGAAATGTCCTTCTGCCTCAACCAATATTGTGAGACCTTCTCTTCTGAATGGAATCTTAGCTGTGGCTCTTGCTGTAGGTATTTGTTCAAAGACAAAAATAGGTGAAGTATTGATCTAGAGTCAATAGAATGTATTTGAAAAAATGAAACAGATCAATAAGAAGTCTGCTTTAAGAATAAGAAGAGGAGGCAAATTTACTACTTAACAATAGGAAGGGACAAAGTCATGGTGTAAAAAGAAATGACAATTCCTTGCTTGGCTAATTTTTATTATTGCAATGCAATGTTGTTCACCTCTTAGGTGGAATCTTGTGTGTAATGTAATGAGTTTATACTTATCAAATCAGCATGTATAAGGTCTATTGTCTCCTCTATACTGTAAATATATATTTTTTTTCAAAGAAGAAATGAGGTTGTTTCCTTATTTCTGTGTTCAAACAATCAGGAATTCTCATAACTATATTTAAAAATATATTTCAAAAATATCACTATTATTTTCTCATCTTAATAGTAAAAATCTTACCCCAATTCATGTTTTCTCTCCAATGGACAAGAAAAAGCCTCCAGGTGTTTAAGAGGTTGCTGATTTCCAATTTACCTGTTCCCCATATATTTCCCACAGTATTATCGGAATAATAGCTATAACATATAATTTATCCTAGGTCACTTATTTGCTTAAAATAATTTGAAGGATTTATATTGTGCTTAGAATAAAAGCTAAACCCTGACACATTGAATTAAGCCTTCAGGATCCCCTGTTTGCCTAGCCCTGAAACCACATCTTATATCTACCACCCCTTCATTTGCCACATGGCCTATATTTGGTTCTTCTAGCTCACTTTCACTTTAGAAACATTCCCAGAGCTTTCTGTTCCCCGAGCCATCCCTTAGTTTTCAAATAGTATTTCCTTAAAATGCCCCTACTTTATTCTCTAGCCTCCATTAGTTTTTCTTCTTATACTCTCTTATGATTACTTTCATAATCTTGTACATCTTGGTAGAGTAAGTTAATCTTATTATCCAGCTCCCTTCAAGAGTGATCAAGTCTGTGTGGGCTGGGACCAGACTTGCTTGGTTTATCTCATATCATAGGAATTTGCATATAATACACACCCAGAAAATAAATCCTGGACTAGAGAACAAACAAAATTGGTTTCTTGAATATGTATAGATAAAATGAGAAAAGAAATGACACACAGATGGATACATAGAGATAGATGAGAGAGAAAGAGAGAAAGAGAGAGAGAGAGACCACTTCTAAAAGATATAGGGGAACTATTTGGTACTTGGAATTGCAATAATTATAAAATGTTCCATTTTTTGCTAAATCTGTACTCTTTAGAAGAAATAATACAAATACAAACAAACAAGAAAATAAAAAATAACATAGTCTTTGAAGTAAAAATAAACATATGTGGTTAGTAAATACTGTATTATTATGAAAAATTGAATCTTGCAAACAAAGTTGAAAAAGGAAAAAGTATATATATAGAGAGAGAAAGAGAAATATAATATTTTGCATTCCAAGGAACAATAGGTCATCATAGTGGCAGATTATTTTTTCTTCTTCTTCATTTATTGGCAATATATTATTTGTCCTTCTCAGCTGACTGAAACTGCCTAAAGTCGAGGCCTTTTTCTATGTTATTTATAAATATATATCTACAACCAGTAAAAGTGTTTAAATAAACACTTAAAGAATACCTGATGGTAAAACTGCAATTGCAGAGCTTGATAGATGTTCAGAGAAATACAAACACCATTTAGGAATTCATCATATAAGATTGAACATATTTCTCTGTATAAAGTTTTGTCCAATGGTGAATCTGTACAATTGATGTATGGAAACCTGAATTATAAGTGAAATGTGTGGATATCAACCATGGCAAAAGGAAGAATTGAACATCTACTATCCTAAATAGGAATTCTGCTAGAGATATTGCAATGGAAACTATATATTATAGGAAGGATAATGTAATCAAAGCTTTTTATGGAAAAGAAGATTACAGGATTGAACAGGCAATTTCCTGGAATAGTCCAACTTGCATTCATTTCTGTTTTTAACTTACACATTGAAAAGAAAATCTCAGAGAAGTCTGAGAAAATTCTTTCTTGAATTCAAAGGACTTAAATTTTTGACTGCCCAAAATCTGCAGATACTATCACATCTATTCAGCCAGTTTAAGAATAGTGACACATGTTCAGTGCTTCTCCAAAAGCAATGCTTTTATTTGTTCATTCTTCCTTTCAATACCTATCTACACCAATCCTTGAGTGAAAAATGTTTACAGAGAAAATTGTACAATTGGAACAGTAATTAACAGCTTCTATAGAAGCCTCATAAATGGGCTAGATCTTTAGTTTTCAACATCAGCTACATATGTTTCTTTGGGCCTGGCTTACTTCACATAATATAATTTTTTCCAAGTCTTTCCATTTCTTAACAAATGGGGCAATGTCATTCTTTCTGATGGAGGCATAGAATTCCATTGTGTATATATACCACATTTTCTTGATCCATTCATCTACTGAGGGGCTTCTGGGTTGCTTCCATATCTTAGCTAGTATATGTCTGAGACAAGCAGAAAAGGTCAGATAAGTTGATGTTAGCTGAAATAAACCCCAAGGTAAGTATTCAAATGTATTTTTTTCTTTTATGAGATTGTTTCTAAGATATTTATAAGATTATTTCTTTGTTGCTTTGTATGTCCCACCCCCACTGTATAATCACTGCGTTCACTGTATTTGATGTTGGTATAATTGGTGGAGGGGAAAAAACAAATCGTTTAAATAGGGATACAGGTGGACCCATTGCAACAATGAGATGTACAAGTCCTTATGTCGAAAAATGAACTTTACAACTTTGGGGTGGGGTGGGGAGATGGGAGTGGAATGGATGGGAAGGGGAAACAAAGGAGGAGGCAACAATACTTTATAAGAAATGTACTCATTATCTTGCCCATGTGATTGTAACCCCTCTATACAGTATTTTCACAATAAAAATTTTAAAAAATTTTAAAAAAGAAAACAAAAAAAAACCCACATCAGCTACATATTACTGTCTTTTGAGTTACTTAAATATCTGCATAAAAGTCCCATGAAAAAAATGTGAGATTTCTGGGAGAGAAATTTCTTTTCTTCTTTCTTGTTTTCTTCTTTACTGCTACAGCAATGCCTCCAGCCTTTTTATTCAGGTTTTTTTGAGCATTTCTTCATGTGTCTATTGGCCATTCTTGATTCATCTTTATCGAAGTCTCTCTTTAAGTCTTTAGCCCACTTATTAATCAAGCGGTTGTTTCTTTGAGGACTTGTTGTTGGGGGATTTAATTTTTGGAGTTCTAAGTATATTTTTGGTATGAGGCCCATGTCCATTGCATGGTTAGTGAAGATCTTCTTCCAATCCATGGGCTTTCTATTGATCTTGCTTGCTATGTCCTTTGCCATGCAGATCTGCAGTTTCATGCAATCCCATTTGTCCAACCTTTCTTTGATTTGTTGTGTTTCTGGGTCTTTATTAAGAAAATTTTGGCCTGAGCCAAGGACCCTAGAGTCTCTTCTATTCCTTCCTGTAATGTTTTCAGGATGTCTGCTTTAAGTTCTTTGATCTATTTGGAGTTGCTTCTTGTGCAGGGTCGTATATAAGGATCTATTTTTAGTTTTCTACAGATGTTTAACCAATTTTGCCACCACCATTTACTGAAGAGGCTTTCTTCCATTCTATTTTTTGGCTCCCTTATTGAAAATTAGGTGACTATAGGTCTATGGGTTCATTTTTGGGTCTTCAGTTCTATTCCCTTGGTCCTCAGGTCTGTTCTTGTGCCAATACCAGGCTATTTTCATTACTATGGCTTTGTAGTAGAGTATGAAATCTGGTATTCACATTCCTCTAGCACTGTTCTTACTGCTAAGGATTGTTTTTGCTATTTGGGGTCTTTTATTGTTCCATATGAATTTTTGGATTGCTTCTTCTATTTCACTGAAGAATGAAGTTGGGATATTGATAGGTATTACATTGAATGTAGATAGCCTTTGGCAGTATTGCCATTTTCATGACATTAATCCTCCCAATGCAGGAGCATGGGAAGTTTTTCCACTTCCTTAGTTCTGCTTTAATTTCCTTTTTCAGGTTTTTAAAATTTTCATCATAGAGGTCCTTCACTTCTTTAGTTAACTCCTAGGTATTTTATTTTTGTGTGGCTATTACAAAAGGAGTTGCTTTCCTGATTTCAGCTGCACTCTTCTCATTATTAGCATAAGGAAAGCCATTGATTGTTGAGGGTTAATTTTATACCCTGCTACTTTGCCAAAGTTTTGGATCAGCTTGAGAAACTTGGGAGTGGAGTCTATGGAGTTCTTTAAATACAAGATCATTTCATCTGCAAAGTGGTAGAGTTTTATAGGAGCTAACAGAGAACTTTACAAAACATTTTTTGCTTGGGATGGCCAAGAATGTGATTCCTTAAATCTCAGCCTTTCAAGTGTCTAGGATGATAGTCATATGACATCAGGCCCAGATTATGGCTGAATTAGGGTCCTGTTACCTTTTTGCCTATATTTTTCTGCAACTGTAACTGTTTTTGTTTCTGCCTCCTGAGTAGACAGGATTCTAGGCATGAGCCAGTAGCTCCGCTTTTGAGCTGAATATTACCATGGGCTGTTTTCTTTACCTGAGACCTTAACTGCTAACAGATTCATGCTTATCTATGGATTAGCCATGTGCTTGCTTAATTTGTAACTTCATTTACATTAGGAAATTGATAACAAAGTGCTCATGTAGTCTCTATATGGAACTCCTTGCTCTGATTTGGAATATCTTGTTGCCAGTCTTTGGAAAATTGGACATAGTCAATAATATCTTACAGATAACTACCAAGAATTTCTAGCCAACCCTCCACAAAAGATTTGCATTATTTGGTAACATTTACTTTCAGTTTCCATAGGTGAAATTATCTAATGGATTAAGATTTCTTTTATTAAAAAAAGTTTGTCATACTAAGAACTTAGTTTTTCATAGAATGATAAAATACAATGAGTATTTAGGACCAGGAAAAATAGACTTCTGGCCTCCAGGATATAGGCTCCCATGATATTGTTAAATTCCTCATGGGTTCATCTGGCCATAATTCTTTATATTATCTTCCATCTAAGTGTTGAAATTTGTAATAGCTGTGAAATTTTCAGTTGAAGAGAGAAAATGAGACTCCTCCCATTAGGGAGTGAATGGTGATGTTAGATATTATAGGAAGTGAGTGGAGCTTGGTAAAGAAAAGGCAAGACAAGATCTGCCAGGGTTGCTGTCAGCTCACAGCATTCATCTTGTCCTAAATGCTATTGAGCATTTGCCAAGATCCCCAGAACAAAGCGACTTATGTGGAAGCCAAAGAGAGGAAGAGCAGGTGGCTGATAGAGGAGCCCTGGGCACTCCAGACTTCCGCTGTTCAGTGGCCCAGTCTTGAAAGCTGCTCTGCTTCCAGATCTGAATGAATAAATCTCAAAGTGATTGACACATTGTGTCTAAGGGGTTCTGAGTCATCATTGACATACACATGGAACCCGGAAATTCAAATGAATTACTGTAGTCTATCTGCCTTTATATTCCAACTCCAAGTGCCAGTCCATTTAAAAGTCAATTCCTTTTTTGCCAACTGGCTATATTTGAACTACAAAATTAAATATATGCATTAACCAAACATACCAAGGTAACTTCAACAATTCACTGGTCACAGTTGTTCTTCAAACTAAAAAAAAAAAAGTAAGTCTTAAACTGTTTTCATACTCATTCATGGTACTTTTAGTTTACATTCCTTTTGAAAATCAGAACATTAATCCAGCTATATATGCATTACTAAAACACCCATTAATCTTAGTTTTATAACACTAATGATCTCTTTTTGTATCTTTACCAAAAATCATAAATTATCACTACTGTTGGGTCATCATATTCAAGATGCTCGGTTTCCTTTTCCTAACAAAATTTTGGCATGGATATTTTATGTATTATGATTGGTGCAATAATAGGTTTTGATTAATAAGTTTTAGAAATGTATTTCATGTTAGAAAAATATATATATATATATATATATCAGTGATTGACTGATAAAGTGTTAAATATATTCTATGGGACAAAAATATTAGATCATATATTTACTTAGTAAAGGATAACCAGTTCTCAGGTTGTTAATACTGTACTGAATATTAGCTTTTTTTTGTTTTTCCAAATTTAGAATCATTTACTTTGTAAACACTACAGGCACATAAATAGCACTGGCCTTTTCTTTTCTTTTCTTTTATCTCTGGAATCTACCAAGGCTGCTTTACAGGGGACAGTTTATGTAAAAATCAACACTTATGGATGTTTTCAAAAGCATCAGGTTTAGAAATAAATTATTATTGCAATTCAATCTAAGATATTTAAGATTCAGATTCCAGCAGGGGGAGATGATTTCCTTACTTGATTAAAGATGACACTTCTTGATTATATCCAAGATTTCTCTTCTGACATTACATGTGTTTTTTCTCGGTTTAATTGTAAGTGTCTGGATTGCTATAAATTAAAAGTATTTTTGTATATTTCTACTTTCTAGTTCTTTAATTATTTGTTTAAATTAACTTCTGATCCTAACATAACCACAGTGTGGTTAAGGTTAATATTCATTTATACAGCCACATAGATCAGTTCAACTATGATATTTTTTTCTAAAACCTAGCTGAAACCAGCTCTTTGAGTAGTCAAGATTGGTGTGAGAGAAGTCAAGAAGGTCATTTTGTTTGTGTATGTCTTTGTTTTGTTTATTGAGATAGGATCTCCTTATGTAGCCTAAGCTGATCTGGAACTCACTATATAGCCCAAGCTAAAGGAAATTTATTTTTTTTATTATTTATACCCTCTATATTTTATTAGATCTGTAAAAACATGGTGTAACAAGAGAAGTTATTTTGTGTATTTTCATTATATTTCAGCTAGAATTCCAAGATTCTTTTGATAGTACTTGTAGATGAAAACGTAGATTGTTACCAAAAGAACAAATAAAAAAGAAATGAAAATATGAACTGTTAGATTTCTTCTATTTTTCTTTTCTATTATTGCTGAAATAATTGGTTGTATGTCTGTCCTTCCTTCCTCCCTTTCTTCCTTCTTTCCTTCCTTCCTTCCTTTCTCCCTTCCTTCCCAGTTTCTGCCCACCTTCCCTCCCTCCCTTATTCCTTCTTTTTCTTCTATCTTCTTTCCCTGTTAGATCTATTTCATCCCTTTTCCCCCCTGCTTTTCTTCCTTTTTTCTTCCTTCTTCCCATTCTTCCTTCCTTCCTTCCTTCTTTTAATGGAGATTATTTTGAAAAGCGGAAAAAGAAATCAGAGTTTGTTGTGATGCTTCTTTAAGAAGCTTTAGTGAGAAACTTAAAGAAGTAGCAGGGCTCTGTAAATCAAAAATTGGGAAAAAAGCATAAGTTTGAAAGGGATGTAAAATGAAACAAAAGCCTGATACTATGGCTCATGTCTGTAATCCCAGCAATTTGGGAAGCTGAGATAAGTATCACAGTTCAAGACCAATTGAGACAGAAAGTTCAAACAACTCCATCTCAATCAATAGCTGGGAACAGTTGTATATATCTCCATTCTCAGCTATGAAGAGGGCTGAGATCTGAAAGACTGTAGTTCAGGACAGCCCAGACAAAATAATTGCCAAGACCCAACTTCACCATCTTTCATACATCTATAGAAGCAAAAATAATTGGGAAAATTATGGCTTAGACTAAAACTGGAAAGATGAACAAACAAAACCAAAAAATCATCAAGACCCTATTTCAGATCTAAGAATAGCAAAAACAGCTGGAGTTAAGGCTTAATTTGTAAGGCACCTGTGTAGAAGATGTGAAGCTCTAAAATATGCTATGAGGTGGAAAAATTATTTAAGGTATAATTTTTCCATCACTATGTTTCTTGCATCATGGAAAAAGTGAATTCAGTATCTCGTTCCTTCTATTCATGCAACTGTTCAGTGGGTTAATACAATTATCAGGGTTTTAATTAAGGAGACTACATTCTTATCACAATTGCTCTCTGAGATTAAAGCTGAATATACCATATTATTGATGAAATAATTAGATCTCTGGGCAGAATTTATCCTATTTTAAAGTAACTTTATGCTTGTTATTTCCTTTATAGCTACGAACATTTTCTGTATCTTAGCAATGGAAATCTTTTCTGAGAGTAATGATAAACAATAAATCTAGAACATATTACCCAAGAAGAAAACAAATATTTGAGCTTCCATAAATGAATACACAAACTTCAATGTATGGAGTACACCTTTTTTAACTAAAATCTACTTTGTTTCAGTGGCCAGTAAAGAACATTGAGAACAAAATCCTTTTCAGTTGTTCATGTGAAGACAAATTGGTGATTAAGAGTGTAGCATTGCTAAGTATATCTGAGATTATCTCATCAATATTAATTTTAATCTATATGGAAGGATAAGTGCATCCCCAGAAACATATACTATGGCAGAAATACATAGGAGAAGAAAAAAAATCATCAGGCTATTCTGGAACTATTTTAGAACTGTAGTGCTCAAAAGAAAGAGGTTTGAATTATTCAGACCTTTATAAACTGATTTTGGCAGTAAAGAAATGCAGTTAGCAGGTAAAATTAAATGTGAATATACAAATAAGATGAATTAATATTAATATAACTGAGGTTTGGATATTGAATACACATGCACATACATTTAAATAGATTTAAATCCCACCTTAACATTGTTCATAGAACACTTATTCACAGTTAGAATGAGGCTGTTGGGACTCACTGTTTTCCAAATTGTAGAAAGTTACCTAATTTCTCTGATGTGCAAAATGGAATGCAGCTTACCAACCTGTTGACTTGATCCGTTAAGAGTTCTCTTTTTATAATGCAGAGATAAAACACATTCAATGAACTTCATTTAATATTGCTCCATTTAATGTAAATGAGATGCTGCATGAATCTGTACTTCTATTCTTAGAAATTTATAATTTTTAATATTTATATTCTTCTTTACCAAGAATTCATATAACTGAACAAAAATAGTTGATTAAGACATCTAGGATTAAGTCTGGAAGTAAGTTTGGCTAGATCTGATTCCAAATCCTGTACCAACTATTATGCACCACTATACCTGGCTCAAACATCATCTCTTTCATAGAGACAGCTGTTATAAGATAAGCTTACTTGAATTCTCTCCACAGGATATTTGTTTCTAATACATGAAAAGGATCTTTTGAGAGGAGAATTTCAGTACTACTTGTGCTAGTTATTTCTGCACCGTTAGCAAGAACAGTATCACCAGATCACAGAGAGTATACTTGGTATAGAAAAATGGCCTAAGGTTAATTGGGGTGGAATTGCTTTGGAAATTCTTGGGGAGGGGTGCAGGAATAACAATTATCTAAAATGCTGAATGAGCACAGAAAAAAATTACAAGTTGTGTTGAAACATAATGCTCAAATCAACCCCACAGGATGTCCAGGAAGCAATATGAGCAGTTTTCACTTTGGGGCATTGATTACGATGAGTCAAAACATAACAATACAGAAAAGTTAACAGGAAGATTTTTTTGTTTTTGAATATTTTTATTATCTTTAAATGGCAGTACAAAGGTATTGCCATTCCATAAAGCATTTTATTGTGCATCTTGATTAATGTCACACCTTTCAACATTCTCACCCACCTCCCTTCCTATCCCTTCTCTTGATTTTCTTATGTACTGCAAAATTTACCATTTAACAAAGCAGCTCATTATACAATCCATCTTGATTCATGTCATCCCTTCAACATCTTCTCCCCACTTTTACCCATCCCTTCCTTATTTTAATCAATTCTGTGGTTTATACAATAAGTTCTTGCCTGCATTCTACTCCCTTCCTGCTTCATTCGTTTACAGATTTCTTAACAACCTCCACATCCCTCCTTGGTAAGTACCCATTTCCTGGTACTCATTTTATTGAGCTTTGACTGAATCTTTGCAAAGAATTATTCTATTTGCACTCTCCACAGAGTTTGATAGAGAGTGTTCGGTTAAATCATTTATAACCACTTGCATACACATCCCTTGTGTTTGCTTACAGATTTGTAGGCACATTCTTTTTTTT
>NW_012267233.1:20588402-20632134 GCF_000151885.1 Dipodomys ordii
CATCTACTGAGGGGCATCTGGGTTGGTTCCATATCTTAGCTATGGTAAATAATGCTGCAATAAACATAGTACATTCTACCTCCCACAAATGAGAGAATCCATGCAACCATGTGTCTCTGGGACTGGCTTATTTCACTTAATATACTTTTTTCATTTTGTTCTAAGTCTTTCCATTTCATTATAAATCAACAATATCATTATTTCTGATGGATGAGTTGAATTCCATCATATATAATATACCATATATATATATCATATTTTTCTCTATCCATTTGTCAATTGAGGGGCAAATTCCTTATCTTGGGTATGGTAAATAATGCTGTAATAAACATTGTTATGCTAGTGGTGTTAGTGTATCCTCTTTATGATCTATTGGATGAATGTTCAGGATTGCAATTGCTAGGTCATGAGGTAGTTTTATGTTTAGTTTTTGGAAGAACCTCCATGCTACTTTACAGAGTGGTAGAAAAAGTTTACATTCCCACCAGTAATAGTAGAGTTTGCTTTTGGTCATATCGTCACCACCATTTGTTATTCTTAGTTTTCTTGATGCTGGCCATTCTAACTTAGATGAAGGGGAATCTTAGTGTTGCTTTGATTTGCATTTCCTTTATGACCAGAAATGTTGAACATTTCTTCATGTGTCCATTGACCATTTTTACTTCCTCAAAAAGTCTTTCTTTAAGTCATTAGCCTATTTATTAATTTGGTTGTTGTTTTATTTTTGTTAGAGTTTATTTGGGGGGTTTAATTCATTTAGCTTGATTTATATTTTGGATATTAGGCTCCGATGTAGAGCTGGTAGAAATCTCCTGTTCTGTGGTGTTTCTATTTAGATTGTTACTTATGTCCTTTGTGGTGTACAAACTTTTAAGTTTGATGCATTCTCAATTATAAATTCTTTGATTTGTTGTGTTTCTGGATTTTTACTTAGTTTCAACCTGTGCCTAGGAGTTCTAGTGTTTCTCCTAAACATTCTTGCAAAAGACCATCCATACTCCTGGATTGGAAGAATTAACATCGTGAAAATAGTAATACTGCCCACAGCAATTTACAAATTCAATGCATACCCATCAAAATCCCAACAACATTTCTTTTTTTTACAACATTCCTTAATGAGATAGAGAAAGCAATCTAAAAATTTGTATGGAATAATAAAAGAACCTGAATAGCAAGAGCAATCCTTAGTAGGCAGAACAGTGTTAGAGGAATAATAACACCAAATTCAAACTCTATTATAGAGCCATGGTAATGAAAAGACCTTGGTATAGGCACAAAAATAGCCCTAAGGACCAATGGAACAGAAGACTCAGAAATGAAACCATAGACCTATAGCCATCTACCATTTGATAAAGAAGCCAAAAATATAGATGGGAAGGAAGATAGCCTCTTCAACAAAAGGTGCTGGCAAAACTGGATTACTATGTGCAGAATAATGTTAAATAGATCTCCACATATCACCTTGTATCAGCATCAAAACAAACTGGATGCAAGACCTCAGTGGAAGGCCAGATAACATGAAACCTCGATAGGAAACTTTTGAGCTAACCTATTGAGTTTTCTTGTATTTATCTGAACTTCATTTGCACTAACGTGTTCTGTAGAGCAGATCACTCAATCTTACTATCATTCAATCTGGTTTTCTAATCTGTGAATTGAACATAATGATATCAAAGTGTTGGAATACTTTTTGTCATACAATTTTATTTTTAGAAAATAGTGATCATTTTTCAGTACTTGCCTTTGAACTAGGGTCTCACATTTACGACACAAGTACTCTGACACTTGAGACATGCCCCCATCCTTTCTGCTTATTTTTCAGATTGGTTCTTGTCCAGGACTGGCCCCTGATCATGTGCACCACCACAACTTGTATGTTGTTTGAGATCGAACCTCATTAAGTTTTCTTTCTTTTTTTTCTTTCTGTTTTAATTAATAAGTTCTTTTTATTGTGAAAATGCTATACAGAGGGGGTCACAGTTACATGAGCAAGGTAATGAGTACATTTCTTATCAAGCATTGTTGCCTCCTCCTTTGTCTCCCCTTACCATCCCTGCCTTCCCCCTACCAAAGTTTTAAAGTTCGTTTTTCGACATAAAATCTTGTACGTCTCATTGCATTAACTTTTAAAAAAATTTATTTTATTGTCAAGGTTATATGCAGAGGGATGACAGTTACATATGTAAGTTAGTGAGTACATTTCTTGTCAAACTTATGACCTTCTCCCTCATTTTTCTCCCACTTTCCCTCCCACTCACACCCTCCCCCCAAATTGTACAGCTTATTTCCAAAATATTGTCTTAGTCTGGCATTGAACAATGATCTTCTTATCTCCAACTTCCAAGTAGCTGACATTACAGGTATTTTTCACAGCCAGCCTTTTAGTAAATCTTTGATGACAATTTTTGCTATTATTTATTTTACTATAAAATTCTTACCTCCTTTTCATGCTCTTTTCCTGTCATCTCAATCCTAAGCCTTATAATCAGCTCTCCATTTATGCATCATTGAGAAGTTTCATAATAAATTTCCATTTAGAAAATTAAAATAATTTTAGTATTTTTACACATTTCAATGGTATTTGTAATGTTGATATATTTCATCTGTTTGAGAAGTGTTTTTCCTTGAAATCTATGAATTTACACTGTGAGTTTTCAGAATGCTGTGTGATTGAATGAAATGTATTCATGCCAAATCCTTAAGAATTTGTCAGGCTTATGAGTAATATACTATGCTACTCCATTTTCTAGTGTTATAATCTTCACTGAATTATTATATTGTCATTATTATCATCATGTCTATCTTTTCATATCACCCCAAAAGTCATACCGATATCATAGCAGATGTCACGCGCACATAGTACTTGTCAGAAAGTGCACTCATTTAAATGAGATGATATAACTGTGTGTGTGTGTGTGTGTGTGTGTGTGTGTGTGTGTGTGTAGCAGCATTACTAATAATTTTTATAGAATGGAAGAAACTGAGATGTCCTTTATTAGATCAATGGATACATGGTGGCACATTAAAACAATATACAAATAGTACTTACTAAAAAGACATGAGCCATCAAATTATGAAAAATCTGGAATGAAAGAAGCCAATTTCTAATAGCTGACCCCTCTGTGGTCCCAACTCTATGACACTGTGGAGAAGCATCAGCATTGGAATGACTAGTTTAATGAACTGTTGTTTGCTGTAACTAGTCCAGAGAGCATTGGCTAGGCAGATCTTGGAGGATTTGGTAGGATAGAGAAATTCTTCTGTATGGCACAATGAATATGTTATTACAACTATTATTTCCAAGGCCCATAATATGCACAGCACCAAGAGCCTACCTCATGTGAGCTGTTTTGGGTGCCAATGATATGTCCATGCAGATTCTGATTTAACGAATGTAAAGGACCCATCTGGTGCCAGAAGTGATAGTGCAGGAGTTGGTTCCTGGCAGGGTGAGTGTATTGAGCATACAGAGCATACAGAGGCTCTCTACTCTCTGAGCTCCATTGTGTTATGCATCTTGAGCTATTCTAAAAATAGAGTTTCTTAAAAAGATACAAATAAATAACCCTTAAAAGGGAAAGGCATGCTAGAGTTAGAATCAATAGAGTTAGGCCTCAAGCATGAATAGACAGAATTCTCAGGAGACAGAAAGTAAATAATAACTCGGCCTGTATAAATAATTGGAGGCCTGGAAAAAAACAATTTGAATTTAGAGGAGAAATAACCTAGATATATCAGTTCAGATAAAACACACTTTTTTTTTTCGGTGTACATAATTAAATGAATCTCTAACTTAACTCCTTAGTGTAGTCAACATATTTGATTATTTTTTACCTCGAATATAGTCACAATTAAGAGTATTATGCTGAAATATTTAAACTATCAGACACACGAGTGTGTGACTTACCTGCTTCCGGTTCCATAGAGGAAAAAGCATTTTGAAATAAGGACACTCATACAGCTTCCTTTGTGTTCCTAAAGACTGTAGTTAAATAGTGTGCAATCCACTGAAACAGACAGTGGAGTTCACTAGCATGACACCCTGTGGCCTCCAAAGAGTTTTCATTCAATTCCTACAGGACGTGAAGTATTTTTGTAGGCTTTACAAGAAAGCACTGTTAGAGTTGTCACACTAAGATTTCTTTCATTCCATAAAGGGAAACACTTTACAGCAAGAGCACAGTTCACCCCCACCTCCTTCTTACAATACTGGGAGGCTACTGAAAGATGGTATTCTGGATGTCTTGCTTTCAAATAGAGCTAACTGACAGCCAGATACTTTTCAAAATGAGATTACTAAAGCACAATGTAATGAACCATTTTTCTCTACAGCTGGTTATTCAGCTTTATGAATGTAGCCATTGATAGGCTAACATTAGTTTACAGCTTGAAATGATACAAAAACCCATGAATGTGTAAGTTTGTAGGCATGGGTGTGCTTTTAGCGGTAAAAACCAAACCTGAAAAACGTTTTCATGCATGACTTCTTCAGTGTTCCTCTGTTTCTTAAAATGTCTGTGAAAACCCATATGTACAAAGCACAGTGAATAAATAGGCTGGAAGACACTTTATATGGACTTTTTCTATTTAATATAGGGAGACTTAAAAATAGTGATTCTGGGCTTCTTTTTCTGTATATATAAGCCTCCTACTATATATTACTTATTACCTACTTATATATTATTTATGCATATTAACCATATATTAAATATATTTTATTATGAAGTATATATGATCCATTCTTTAGGAGCTAGACATGTCATATCCTGTGGTCACTCCACAGAGCAAGAAATGTTCAGAGATGACATGGTGTTGAATGTGTGGAATCATTTGAAACCCATCAATGATATGATTTAAAAATGATATAATATTAATTACTATAGTTTGGTTTGGGGGTAATAAAACACCGGTGTAAGTAATTAAAAATTTCCATATTCTACTGTTCTTTACCTTCACAATAGATTATTACACAAAAATCAATAGCTTTACTGTGTTTTTAGATGAGATCTATCTGAAAGTCCAAACCTATGTATTTGTTACTGCCTGCTAAGTAAGTGTTCTTAGTCGTATAGTCTCAACTATTATGTTTCCAATTTTAAAAATTCTTTCCCATCAAGAGTGTGTTTAATTGTAGAAGGAAAAGAATTAAGTATAAAATAAGCTACTGAATATTGGAGATTTTCTCCTGGTGACTGTTGATAATCTTTTCCTTACATCTTTTACAACCCAGATCAGAGAGGCAGTGATTTTCTGAAAACTGTGTAAACTATTTAAACCACTTATGTTATTTCTTGTATTAATGGTCAGAGATGAACTTTTGTTATGGCACCGAGGACTGAATCCCTATTAAACTGGGTCTTGCACATCTTAGACAAGCTACCACTTAAAACATACCCAATTCATTTTGTTTGTAGCTCTTTTGCAGTGGGTGGGGGTGGAGGGTGACTGGACAGGGTCTCCTTAATATATTTGCCTGTGCTGTCTCCAATATACAATATTCCTGCCTTTGCTTCTTGAATAGCTAGAATTATAGGCATGCATCAATAGACTGGGCCAGAGATGACACATTTTTCAATGCTTAAAAATAACTGAACCAATATAGATCAATAATACAGTAATAATGCATTTTGCTAGGGATATTAATTTTTCATCTTTAATGTTAAAGTGATATGACTAGATGGTAAATTTCAATGACTAATGAACTATTAAGCTCTCAAAAATTTATAAAAAATAATTTCAAGTAATTCTTGGATTAAATAAACAAACTTAATAAATTGAAGAACAGCTGAAAGTGCTATTTTGGGTATGCAAATCTCCTTTAATTGTAAATGCTATAATATTTTACACTTTTCTTCTTACAGGAACTGTCATGTAACAATTTTCCATCTGCACATGGTGACAGGTCATCCAGATGGTACCAAGGTTTTTCTCTAAAATTGTCTTTGAACATCTGATGTATTGAGCATTAAAAATATTTTCTCTTGATCAAAAATTGTTTTCTGCTTTTTTATATCATGGAAAAACATCTTATAAATGCATAATATGAGCAACAAACATTCTAGTTTTTTTCCTGTGGGAGAGTGTATAGAAAACAATTAGAAATGCAAAAATAAAGACAAAATATAAGTTATCTTGATGTGGCAGTTGTTGAATTTTGCAGTACATATATTTCTTCCACAGAATTTGAGTCTCAGTATATATCCCTAGATGAAAAATTGGGAAGTGGTGTGTGAAACAGTTCTTTCCAAGCAGTGAGGCAGCCGCACCATCTCTCACTAGAAATCTCCAAATGTGCTTATATTCCTAATCCATAGAGACCCTCTTGCTCCAACTAGGCCTCCTACACACAGTTCCCTCACCTTCAAGTAGTCAACTCAGATTTTGAGTCCATCAATGGATCAAACAGCCTTTGATCAATGCCCTCATGATCTAATCGTCCCTGTAAAGGTCCTCACAGAAAGGACCAGAGATGTGCTTTAATAAACTCCTGGTCATTTCTTCATCTAATTGATAACTGAGATTAAGCAAAATGGAGTCTAATTTGCTTAATGTCTTGTATTTTTTTTAATTTTATTGTTAAGATGTAGTATGGAGTGGTTATAGTTGCATGAGTAAGGCAAGATGTACATTACTTCTCGATCATTGTTACTCCTTCCCTTCCTTGTTGTTGTTATGTCTTGGTTTGATTGGATTTCTAATTTTCCCTTACTATTCTAGAAAACTTTTGTTTAACCTATGAGTTGAAATTCAGTATAACTGTGTTAATAGTGATATTCAATCACTTCAAAAAGAAATCTCTTAGCCAGAGGTTTAAGGCTAATACCTGTAATCTTAGCGAATCAGGATGCTGAGACCTGGAGGCTTAAGGTTCAAAGCCAGCCCAGACAGAAAAATCTTTGAAACTGCACCACTGACTTCACTTCCAATTAACTAGCTAAATGCTGCAGCCACAGGAGACATTGCTCAAGTGGCAGCACCGCAATGATAAGCAAGAGAAACAAGCAAGCTCGCTATCTTTCTGTGTGAAAAAATGAAAGATAAAGGGAATTTAAATTGGCATCTATGGGTCTTACTTTATTATAAAAGTGGGAATCAAAAATTAATATTCCATATAGTTTGCTATATATCTGAATTAAATGATATATGTTATAGTCAGCACTCTACTGGTAAAAATGACAAAAAAGAAAGACTATATCAAATGAATAAACAAGAAAATGACAGATGCACTTTTTTTCTACCTTCCTCTTCCTCCTCCTCCTTCCTCTTTCCCTCCTGCTCCTCCTCCTCCTCCTTCTCCTTCCTCTTTTCTTCCTCCTCCTCATTTTCTTCCTCCTTCTTCTTGCACCACTTCCTCCTCCTCCTCTTTCCTGTTTTGGCACAGCTACAAAGTCTAGCTTCTTTCACTAAAAGATTAGATCCCTCTGTTTATGATACTTTTTAATTGCTGGAAATTTGCTTTATGTAAACAACATATGCACTTGTACAATGTGTGTTATAACAGGTACATAAAAGTTGCTTTTTCTGGGTCATAAGGAAGATCAAGACTTGACATACCAGACTTCTCCATTTTGCATTTGCACTTTTTGTCCTAAGCCATTCTCTCTAGCAGTCACTTTGCAGATATCTTGGAAGCCAGGAAGGGTCAAACCATTTCCCAGGAGGCAATGATTCTTACTGTAAAAGGTTCCACCTTGTTATAGTAAAACAATCCTAAGACAATTGTCTGTCAAACTTCCTCACTCCTGTGACCCACCTATGTACCTATCTGTGATTTAGACTATTTTTTCTAAAGTAAACCTTTTCATTCTCTGCTCTGAATTCTCCTTATTTAACCTAAAGCAAATGTGTGTATTTCGAAAGATGGATGGAAATGTACTGAAGTACTGTCTTCTGTGGATGCCCTATAATACATATGTCTCTGTCTCTTTGGCATATAGGAGAGTGTGACTGGGCCTGACATGTGGAAGTCCTGGGGTTTGGACCTAGGGGACAAAAAAAATTCCTATTTCATCTCTCTCTTGATAAGCAGAATGTTATTCTCAAAGCAGTTGAGAAATATGCCATCTTGCTGGGTGCCAGTGGCTCAGGCCTATAATCCTAGCTACTCAGGTGAGATTTGAGGATTGCAGTTCAAAGCCAGCCTGGGCAGGAAACTCCATGAGACCCTTATCTTCAATAAACCACTAGAAAACTGGAAGTGGCGCTGTAGCTGAAGTGGTAGAGCACTTCCCTTGAGCTAAAGAGCACAGGGACAGTGCCCAAGTCCAGAGTTCAAGCCCCATGACCGACTACAAAAAAAAAAAAAAAAGAAAAGAAATATGCCACCTTTTAGAAACACTGTTTGTTGAAGAACATTTTTTCAATACTAAGCTGTGAAAGTTTGGAATAAAATTAACATACTTGCACACTGTAGATAATGATTTTTCAATAAGTTCTCTTATACAGTGACATTACTGGTCTCTTTTCTCTTAATCATATTTCATACAAAATATCCATAGTGTAAAAATTATAAAAGACACAATACCAGATTAAGACTTTTCAAAAACAGATTAAAAACTGCTCAAAGATTGAACAAATCAAATACCACAATGAAAAGAAAATGTGACATGCACTAGTGAGGGAAATACTGAGAACACAAAATTCATTAGTTTTTTTTTTAATCAACTAACTTCATCATGTTATTAAACAAAAAAAAGAAAACAAAACATAGTCCCAGTGAAGGAAACAGAAAAAATACATTAAAGACTAAACTGTAAGACTTGAAACAAACAAACAAAAAAGAATGGGGACAGTGGTATAGTATTTGAGATGTCTGATCTCTAGTTTGTTGTAATTTGAGATGTCTGATCTCTAGTTTGTTGTAATTTGAGATGTCTGATCTCTAGTTTGTTGTAGACTAACTCACAATAGAAAAGACATAGACCATGAAATGAAAATAAGAGGTTCTTTTATTTTATTTGCTGTTTTTGTTTTCCTTCCCTTTTGTTCTGTTTGTTTGTTTACATGTCTTTGGGAGTGTAAGAACAGGCATAGAAATGGAGGGACAAAGGGTGAAAAAATATAGCAGTGGTGCTAACTAGACATTATGTTGAAAATGAACTATGTGACTTGTGGATGGGGATAGAAGGAAAAAACTGAAAGAAAGCAAGGAAAGCATTACCTTATGTAAATGTAATCCTTCTGTAACTCCTTTTAAAAAAGAAAAGACATAGAACCTCTAGGTATCTAGAGGCAAATGAATAAGGAAGTATTACATATACACTTATGTAATAAAATATTATTCAACCATAATAATAATGAAACCCTGACATGAAGTGAATGTAACCAGAGAACATTATATTGAGAGATATATTAAGTACAGAAAGACATATGCAGAAGCCAAAACAATTATTTGTAGAAGTAGAGAGTAGAACAGTGGTCACTAGTTATTAAGGAAGAGTTGGCCCAGCGGAGGGGGTGGCGGGGAGTGGGTAATAGAAGATCAGATGAGAAATACCAGAACATAGATATGAAAAACAAATTTTAATATTCTATTGCATAGTGACCATAACAAATAACTCTAAATGTTACAAAAGCTAAAAGTAAGCATTTTGAATGTCTATATAAATAATGGACCACCAATGTTTCAGGAAATACATAAGATTATTTGAGCCTTATAGACACACACACAAAAATCTCCAGTTGTACCCGGAAATATGCACATTTTTTGTTATAATGTACAGACACAGAATTTTATGGTCTCATCTAGCTTTAGGAAATAATAACATAAAAAAGGATGAGCAACTTAGATAAATAAAAGACAAAACCCCAAGTTTATAGGGGGAAAAGTAATGATCAGAGCAGAAATTAATGAAATACAAACTAAAACTAAAACAACTCAATGAATCAAAAAATGGATTCTTTGAAAAGTTAAACAAGATAAACTCTTAGACAAGCTAATCAAAAAGAAGGAGAAGACTTAAATTAATAAAATTAGAGATGAGAGACAGAGAAAAGTCTTGTTGGGAAAAGCCAAGTTAAGACATCTAAGAAGGCAGAAGCTTCAGGCAACAACAACACTTCTTTAAAAAGGGGCTAAAAACAGCCTCAATGAAAGCGGAGATGTGACTCAACTGGTAGAGTGAGTGAAAAAGCCAAGCAATGTTTAAGGCTTTGAGTTAAGGCCCTAATACCATCTCCCCAGTCTCCCTCTTCACCACACACACACACATTGAAGACTGAAGTTGGCATATTGATGGGTGTTCCATTGAATTTGTAGATAGCCTTTGGAAGTATTGCCATTTTCACATTGTTAATCCTCCCAATCCAGGAGTATGGGAGGGTTTTCCACTTCCTTAGTTCTGTTTAATTTCCTTTTTCAGGTTTTTAAATTTTTTCATCATAGAGATCCTTCACTTCTTTGGTTAATTCTTAAGTATTTTATGACCCAGCAATCCCACTTCTGGACATTTACCCAAATGATCACAAACAATGCCATACTAAAGCAAACAGCACAACTATGTTTATTGCAGCATTATTCACCATAGCTAAGATATGGAACTAACCCAGATGTCCCTCAGTAGACGAATGTATTGAGAAAATGTAGTAAATATATACAATGGAATTCTATGCCCCCATCAGAAAGAATGACAATGCCTCATTTGTTAGGAAATGGAAAGACTTGGAAAAATTATATTAAGTGAAGTAAGCCAAGCCCAAAGATACATAAGTCCCACAATTTCCCTTATTTGTAATAACCAGTATATGTCTAGGATAATCTTACCAGACAAGCAGAAAAGGTCAAAAGCTATGTACATATGACCATATAAGATGTGATGCTAAGTGAAATGAACCCCAAGATAAGGATTCAAGAGGTTTTGTCCTTGTTGATGTTGTGTTTAATATACTATGTTATTTTTTGTTTGTTTCTTTGTTTTGTTTGTTTGTTCTTCCCCCTATGATATAACCTCTGTTGTCACTGTATTTGATTCCCATGCTCTGCATCTTGTATATACATTTTTCTAATTTGGGGAGGGAAAGGGAAATAACAAAATGCTGAAACAAGGGTAGAGGATGACCATTGTAATAATGAGATGTACAAGACATTATGTTGAAAACAAATTTTACAATTTGGGTGGTCGGAGAGAGAAGAGTTGGGGAGGTGCAGAGGGAAAGGATAGGAGGGGAAAAAAACAAAAGAAAGGGTAACAATGCTCGATAGGAAATGTACTCATTACCTTACTCATGTAACTGTAACCCCTCTGTACCATATCTTTACAATAAAAACATTTTTAAAAAGAATAATATGAAGGGACAGGCTAGTGAGACCTAGAGTAAAGCTTGGAGTAACAAGATATCCAGAGGCTGTGGGAGGAGTTTCCCCTGGGTGCTTGGGGAAAAGCAACAGCCACAAGACAGTTGACCTGATGCTGGGACTGAATCCATATGGGAGGACGTCAGGTGAGCTACCAGAAATAAGGACTCTGAAAAAGTGGGGAAGAAAAGTTGTGGAAAAAAGACTGTGTGGAGATCAAATGAGATACCTTGCAGGTGATTTCTAATACATTGAAGTATGAGGCAGAGGTTTGAGGTGTTAGAAAAGGGACTGTAAAATGACATTTTCCTACAGCCTATTCATCACCTACCTACTCACCTCTGTGCCCTGGGACATAGACCCTCTAGGACAAGGGAAGAGGGTCAGTAGCAGGAGGGTCCAGAGTCATCTGTAGATGACTCTCAATACCCTAACAGTGTCTCCCCCCCTTTTGATTGATTTTTTGCAAGTTCTGGGGCTTGAACTCAGGGCCAGAACACTGTCCCTGAGCTTCTTTGCTCAAGGCTAGCACTCTACCCCTCTATAGCCACAGTGCCATTACTGGCATTTTCTGTTTATGTGGTACTGAGGAATTGAACCCAGGGCTTCATGTATGCTAGACAAACACTCTACCACTAAGCCACATTCCCAGCCATCCTCCCTTGATGTTTTAAATAAGATAACATTAGTTAATGACCCTGATGTTGACAGTGGCCTGAACATGGAAGAGCTCAAGAGCTTGACACATCTTTCTGAACGCATAATAGTTTTATGTCTGAGACCACACTCAATAAAGATAGGAAGAGTTTCCCATGTTCTAAACTTATGGATGATCTTGACTTAGACTTCTGCTCTAAAAGCAAGAGGGTGAGGAAACTGGACAAACAAAACCAAGATACTCTGAATGAATTGCAGAAAGAGAAGGATACCAACAGAAGTTGGTGGATGAACAGTAGGAGCTGAAGAAAGACCTGCAATGCCATGAACTAACCACTGAGATGCTAATATCTCACATGACTGATTTATACATAGCCCTGGCCCACATGCATTAGGCTGCTACTCAGAACTCAGGAGAGCTACAGGGTCTTGCCACTGCTCTGCAATCTTCCCAACTGCATATGACAGAGCTGGAAGCCCTTCTTCTGCCATCTCCACCCAGCAGGAGCAGGAGATACAGCACAATAGCGAGCTCATCAGAGAAAGAGACAGCCTAAAAGTGGAGCTGGAGAAAACCAACAAAGGACAGAACTACAGGAGTACAACTCCAAACTAGAAGAATACCTTCAAATTTTCTGCTTGAGAAAAGCACCCATGGAACAAGGAATAGAGGAGGCACAAAAGAAGCTAGCAATATCTCACATACTCCAATTTCAGTGCTCTAGCCTGTCTGAACAACCAGTCAGTCATTCCAACAAGCTGTTAGAAGGCACAGCTTGGGAAACCCAAGTAGGAACACTGAAGACGTCCCTAGAGAACCTGGCTGAGCTCCAAGAAGGTTTTATCAAGCTCCCCAATAGCATGTTGGAGCTGACCAGTGCCTTGCAGTCAGGGCAGCACATGAAGAACCAGCTGCAAGGTAGCTGGAGCAGCTGCAGCAAGAGGTGCTATAGGGCAGGAGGGAAACAGAACTTGTCTGAAAAAACCTGCAAGAGACTCAGGAGCACCTGATAGCAAGGAGACAGCCTCAGGCCCAGCTCAGCCTCCTGACTCTCCCTGATGAAGGAAAAGAAATAGCCAAGGAAAAGGACGAGGAGGTTCCCAAGCTCAATCTCACCATCCCAGAAAGCATAGAGCGGAGAAGACAAGCTGGCCTTTTCAACTCCCGCGCAAGCCTCAGCTGAGGCAGAGAAGGCCCTGCTGGGCCAGCAGCCGAGACAGCAGAAGCTGCAATGCCAGTGCCCGGCTCATTTGACAGCCGGAACCACTCAGCAGTAGACCCTGGCCCCGGGAACTTGGGACAATTGTGTGTCCACAAATTTACCAGCCATTCAAAAACTTCAAAGTTGCTTCAGTGAGCCCCTACAGGTGAAGATGTTTTGAAGGGCTGGGTGGAAGAGCTGGAACTTCTCTGTGTTCAGTGATGTGGAGATGTGGACAATACAGGGCATGACATTTCCATCTGTGAAAGGCACATGGCTGTAGAGTAACAGAGGATGGAGGAGGAGGAGGAGTACATTACTTGGCTAGACGAGGACATGCAATGCATGGCACTGGATCTGCAGGAGCCAGTGTTGCAGCTTGTGCAGGAGTAAGGCCAGTTCTAGGCAGCCTCTGAGAGGGTTGCTGATGAGCCCACCACAGGCCCTTGGAAGGCCCAGGAAGCTGAAGCTGCCTATGAAGATGAATTTGAAGAAATCAACCTGGATACTGATGATGAGGAGCCAGCGGGAGGAGGGACATGGGTGGCTTCACCCTTGGAGAATGTTATTGCACAGTAAATTGCAGTAAATGCTACCTGACTTCCAGAAAATGCAGGAAGAGAAGGCACACTTGGACAGCTGAGGATGATCAGAGGGACACTGTGTTCATAAAACAACACTGAAAATGAAAACAAAAACAAAATAAAACAAACAACAACAACAAAAACAGAGCCAGGCACCAGTGGCTACTCAGGAGGCTGAGATCTAAGGATTGCAGCTTCAAAGCCAGCCCAGACAGAAAAGTCCTCATGAAACTCTTATCTATAATAAACTATTCAAAAAAGCTGGAAATGGCACTGTGGCAAAAATGGTAGAGCACTAGCCTTGAGCTCACAGAAGCTCAAAAGCCAGGGCCAGGCCCTGAGTTCAAGCCCCAGAACTGGCCACAAAAAACAAAACCTGGTTGTCTAAGCCTCACCTACACCTTGTCACTCCAGTTCTTTACACCCCTGTCTCTGCTACTCTATTCCTCCCACCTTGTCTTTGCCTTTCCTTCCCAGGCTCCCTTTTATGTTCACAGTATCAAGATCAGACCCCTGTCCAATTGGGGGACTCAATCAATGTAGATGGCAGAAATATCATCTTGGCAAGGACTGAGATTTACTTTCTTTACAACACTCAAAAAGAGTGTTACATTGCTATACTATTCAAGAAGGATCTTGTTATTGTTGGTGTTGGTCATTGTGGGATTTGAACTCAGGGCCTGAACACTGCTTTTTTGCTCAAGGCTAGTGCTCTACCTTTGAGTCACAGCTCTACTTCTGGTTTTCTGGTGATTATTTGGAGATAAAAGTCTTAGAGATTTTTCTAAGAGGGCTGGCTTTTAACTACAATCTTCAGATTTCAGGCTCCTGAATGGCTAGGATTATAGGTGTGAGCCACCAACACCCAGCTATTGAAGATTTTTATACTCTTTCATAGAACAGATAAATTATATAATTAGTATATCTATAAACTACATCTATAGATCTACTAATTACATAATTATATAAAATTACATAAATACTAATTATATTTTACTTTATTACATGATCGTAGAGTCATGAGTCAGCATTTTTCAAAGTGCAATAAATTTTATTGCTTATGAATTAAAAGGCCACAATTTGGATCTTGAGATGAAAAAGTTGTACTAAATTTGACTCCCTGTTTTTATCCTAGTAAGTCATTCAGAGTCTTAGAGCACATAATGAAACTCTCAAGTATTGTTTTAAAAAAAGAAGGAAGAAAGATAGGAAGCCCATAAAATCAACAAGGTTGCTCACTCAAATAACTGTACACCTCTATGAACTTTTATATGAAATCCCTTTTTAAAAGGGAAGTATTCTCCCAGCCCCAAAAGATTCACAGTATATCACCACATGTGAAGTGAAGCCTAATGAAGGCACCTATGATATAAATCTGCCTGCCTTCAACATGGGAGATAGATAAGTATTGAACATGTTTATATTTTTATGTAAAATGCAAGTCTTACTTTGAGTAGCTAATATACATCTGTGGAGCTTTTCTTGTAATAAAGTTTAAGAGGAAAATGTAAAGGAGATGTTGGAGGATTAGCGTATTAGATGTACCTGAGTCTTTCTAAGCATAAAAGATAACCTTTGGTTAGTACCTCACCTTTTTCTGGGTACCAGAGTTCTGGCTAATTACACTGGTGGGACACTAATGGAGTAGGATAGGGTTATGAGGAGTGTTTGTGAACTAGGGTGCACATTCAAGACATACTGCAGAATTCCCAAATGCTGTGGAACAGAAATCTGGTGGTTCTCTTTCATATAAAGGAGAGTTCGAAAATGAAATTACAATCTCAGCACAATCAGTACATCAAAATAATGTACCACTAATGGAGATTTTAATATGGTTACAGTATTTCTGGGTCTTGTGAGGACCCAACAGTGTAGGCAAATTATATATTTTTGTAGGTATGCCAAGCATGTAATGAATCTATTATAGAATAAAAGCTAGGCAAAGTCACATCACTAGCACTGATGTTTACTAGTATAGGTTATTCTCAAAAATAATTAAATCAGGCTTGGCAAATTCAAATTGTTTCATTTTATATGTTTAATTCACTGCACATAAAACTTTATAGATGTGTCCTTTTAATTTCATGTATTAACAAAAAGGAATAATAACTGACTACATTGGCTAACATCTGTATGCTACTCAGGAGGCAGAGATTGGAGAATTTTAGTTTTATATCAACCCAAACAAAAATTTTGGCAGAACTTTTACAAATAAACCAAGCATGATTGTTCACAGTTGCAATGTTATCTTCATAGAATGTATAGGTAGAAGGATCAGCTCGGAGTCTGAAGCCACCCTGTTACCTACCTGAAAAACACACAGAAAGGAGTTGGCGTGTGATTCAAGTATTTGAGTGCCTGCCTAGCAAGCATAAGATGCTGATTTCAATCCCAAATCCTGTCAAAAAGAGAAAAAAGAAATAAATTTCACACTTGAAACATTTGAATAATAGTTTTGAGAAACATGCATATGAAATGTTTGTGTGTTTCTCCATATTTCTATATAAGAAAATACAACAGAAAATAAAGGTTAAACTTGAAAACTACAAAATATTGTTGGCTTAAATTAGTCCACAGCTTTCCATTTCTTGGTATCATGTTGCTTACATGTAAACTTAAGGTGCCCTAATCCACATGAGGTTAGGTGAAGTATAGTTTTCCTTTGAAATTTCTAATATTAAGTGTTCATGACTTAGATATGTTTCAAAACATTATTTTGCAATCTATAAAAGAATGCAATGTTCTTACTGTAAACATAAAGGAGATGCCAATATATTCCAAATGGCTCAGGTTACAGATATAAGTGGGAGTTCCCAACTTCACTGGATCAAATAACAATGTAGATGTGACACTTAAGTCCTTTTTCTTTAATGAATTTATCTTTCCCCTTGACTTAAAAGATGTATGTATAGGTAAAGGTGGGTGTGGATGTGCTTAGCTGATTCTACATACAGTGTGGCTCTGCAGAATTAAGCGCTAGGCAAACTCTCAGAAATTCTTCAATGTATAGCTTTATATAGAGCATTCATTTGAGAAGAAACTATTTCAATAGGATTGAGAAATTGAGAAGTATAGCTGCTCCTTTATAACAGTGATCTAAAAGTTGTTATAATAATATTGAAGCATCACTTGCAACACCAAAATCTGTTTCTACTTGTAATACATTAGCAAATATAATTGAATTTTGCTATGCAATCCATTGACATTTATATTGTATCTTTTATTGAAGAATTGAGCAAGTAAAATAAGAACAAATCCTAGAATATGTAAAACAGCTATAAATGAGTCAGATATCTAAATTTTAAAATAGTTAAAAGATCTAGTACTTCACAAATGTAGCTAGACACAAAAATGGAACATTCCAATATAGTTGTTATACCTGTGAATGTATCTCAGGAAATTTTAACCATCCAACCAATCAACAACAACAACAACAAACTTACATACGATAACAGGGTACCGAAATCAAATAGAGTTACAAAAGGGGATATACTAGAGGAGGAAGGACATACAAAAAGAAACAAGAAATCACATAGTACATTAAAAACAATAACAACAAAGAAAAACCTCTTATGTCTATGTCTTAGAGTTCATTTCCTTTAGCATCATCTTATATGGTCATATGTATGTAGCTATAGAGCTATTCTGCTCATCTGCTAAGATTATCCTAGATGAATACTATTTATTGCACATAAGGGAATCCATGGGACATATGTTTCTTTGGGTCTGGCTCACTTCACTTAATATGATTTTTTCCAAGTCTTTCCATTTCCTTACAAATGGGGTGGTGTCATTCTTTCTGATGAAAGCATAGAATTCCATTGTGTGTGTGTGTGTGTGTGTGCATCTGTGTGTGTGGGTGTGTGTATGTGTGCATCTGTGTGTGTATATACCATACTTTCTTGATCTATTAATCTACTGCAGGGCATCTGGGTTGGTTCCATATCTTAGCTATGTTGAATATTGCTGTGATAAACATATTTGTGCTGGTAGCTTTAGAATGGCCTTGTTTGTGGTCATTTGGATAAATACCCAGAGGTGGGACTCTGGTAATATATATACATTTATTTTAATTAGATAAGGGGAGAGGAGCAACAGAATGGTGTAACAACATCACAACAGCAATATTCACAAAACAATATTTTGGAAATAATCTATACAACTTGCAGGGGGGAATTGGGGTTAGAGCGAAAGTTAGAGAAAAATGAGGGAAGGGGTAACAAGTTTTACAAGAATGAATTTATTACCTTACTTATCTAACTGTAACCTCCCTGTAAATTACCTTGACAATAAAAAAATATGATGCAAAGTAAAATGAACTCTAAGACATGGACACAGAGGTTTATTTTTTTGCTGTTGTTGTTTTTTAATGTACTATGTGATTTCTAGTTTCCTTTGTGTGTTTTACCCTCTATGGTTTATCCCTTGTTGTCACTGTATTTGATTTGGTACCTTGGGTATTTTTATATGTGAATTATTTTATATATGGATATATATCAAATATGGAATTATTTTATATATGATTTAGGGAAAACAAGGGGAACAACAAAATGGTGAAACAAAGGACAAGGGGAAAACCAATGCAACAGTGATACTCACAAGACACGATGTTGGAAATGATCTGTGCAACTTAGGAGGGGGGTAAAGTGGAAGAAAAATGAGGGAAGAGGTAACAAGTTCCACAAGCAATGTTCTTATTACCTTACTTATGTAACTGTAACCCCTCTGTACATCACCTTGACAATAAAAAATAAATAATATTTTTTAAAAGAGTAAAAAAAACTCTATCAAATATATCATGAAATTGACCTAATTAAGGACTCTGGGAATGTGGGTCACTATCTGAAAAACAAAGTAAAAGGTCTTGAGTGTGTGACTCAAGTGACAAGAGTGTCACTAGCAAACATAAGGTGTTCAATTCAATCTTAAATACCACCCCAAAATATCCTGATAGGTAGCAGTTAGTCACGCGTGATAGGGAAATGCAACCCAGGGAAATGCAAATGTAACCTAAAATGGGGAATGCAATAATACAGTGTCTAAAAAAAACTATTGTAATTAAGTCTACTTACAAGTAATCAGTCTCACAAACTGGACCTAGAGATAGGAGTTTCTTATAAGCAATACAATAAGTACTAAACCCCAAAGTCTAACTGTAATGGTGTTCTCACCCAGATACAACCTATTTTCAGTCTATTGAAAGTGTATGTGTAAACTGTTTCTGCCTCCATTAATTAACTAAAAGCAGGAGAAAGGCATGCCATCACCACCTCCATTTTGTGTTTTCTCTTAGAAACCATGCTTTCCTTAGTCACATTACAATCACATAGCTCCAAATCCTTAGACAATGGCTTTGAGTGGATGAAAAGGATGCAGCTTACCCAAATATACACCAACCTTCAAAACTTCCTCTAGCCTGTCTTGCCTTGAATTTTTTCTGTTTTCACCCAGTCATGAAGAGTTTAAAGTTATTTCCGTCTCAATGGAAAGGCAAAGTTTGATATTCTCTTTCTGTCTCTTCTTACTGTGACTTCTGGAGGTAGATGTGATGAAAGGTGGAGCTTGACTTTGTCATGTGTGTGTGTGTGTCTGTGTGTTTGTGTATTAGTTTGCCTTCTATTTCATGTGTCTGAGTAAGGCTGTTATTCTCAAATGTAATTAAATTTCCCTGCCATCTCATCTATCCTGCCTTAATTGTGATTTATATAGGACAGGAAGATAATTTCAAGGTTAACATCAATATTAAAAACAATGCACCAATTAAATTCATTTTAATAGGATACTTATTTTCAATTATTGGTTAGTATTGTAGGTATGATATAGCTATTTTTCCATTTTGCTTATGTGGTGAAATGCTACCAGTCATATGAAACATTATTTTATTATTGCAAATTTTGAGAAATGAACCATAAAAACATTTGTGAAAAACTTGAAAATAAGGAGGAATAAACATTGATAATATATTATAGCATGAAGGTGTATTAGCTTAACAATTTTATGATGAATGATGAACCAATATATGTTAATAGATACTAATTAACCCTTTGAAGTATAAGTAATAGCAACATCATTAAACTACAATTTCAATATATGTGTGTATAACTCTAAGAGGTGCTTAAAAACTTCTGGCTTGTTATTTATTTATTTAGAAACATTAATTTCTTACTTGGAGCTGTGACTTAACTAAAAGAAGAATAAAAGCTGGGCATCTAATATCTCCTCCAATTTGTATCTATGTCCTTTGTTGAGTCATTGTCTTCTACAATAGCTTTGTAGTCATCCTGAAATCCAGGAAGGCCTGAACCACCTGTCAGTTGTCCATGACTCTTACTGGAACAATACTCCTCATGGTCATCCCGAGAAAACAGAATCTCAGGCCACTATTGAAGCCACCTCTTACCACCTATGAACATGCATTACCTGCTATTGTTTTGCCTATGCATACTTTCCCCATTCCCAGCACAAAATTCTCTTTATTTAACCTATGACAAATTTCTGTACCCAAAGAGCTTGCTGAAGATATGAAAGAAAATATGATATGAAGATAAGAAATGCTGTCTTCTGGTTGCTGCCTTATAATCAATTTCCATTCTCTTCCCTCCACTAGCACATAGAGTGATTGGGGTAGTTTAATACATGAAACTCCTGGAGTTTTGGACTGGGGTTCAGCAACTTTCACTCTCTCTGTCTCTATCTCTCTGTCTCTCTCTGCCTCTCTGTCTGTCTGTCTGTCTCTCTCTCTCTGGTAGTACATTTAAATGCTACACAGTAGTTAGCAATCATACTACTAATAGAAATAAAATTTAATCGTCTTTGACCCAATTATTTCTTTTTCAGTAACATCACTCTTAAGAATTTATTTTAAAACATGGCATGTCAGGATAAAATAAAGGTGTCTACCAACTCATGTTCACTGTAGTACTATTCATAATAGCCCAGGCATGGAAATAACACAGATTTCCTAACAATCAATGAGTGGATCAAGAATGATTTGTACTTATTAGCATACCTTAATTATACAAAGAGGTTTCACTATAATATTTCTATAGATTTATATACTTTTTAATGTGCATTTTTGATTGCAAAGATACTGTACAGAGGGGTTGCAGTAAGTTACAGAGTGAAGTAATGGGTACATTTCCTATCCAGTATTGTTACCCCTCCCCTTGGGTTTTCCCTTACCATTCCTTCCCTCCCCACCTCCCCAACTCCTCTCTCCCCTTCCCGAAGTAGTAAAGTTCTTTTTCTTTTTGTATGTCTTTTATTGTGAAAATGCTATACAGAGGGGTTACAGTTACATGAGCAAGGTAATGGGTACATTTCCTATTGAGCATTGTTGCCTCCTCCTTTGATTTCCCCCTCCCTTCCCTCCCACCTCCACAGCTAACCCCCATTGTAAAGTTCATATTCAACATAGTGTTTTGTACATCTCATTGTTACAACAGGTCGACCTATATCCTTATTTAAGCATTTTGTTTATTCCCTTCCCCTCCCCAAATTAGAGCAATGTGTATACAAGATACAGGGCACCGACATCAAATACAGTGAAAACAGGGGTTATACCATGGGAGAGGAACATACAACATAGTGTCTTGTACATCTCATTATTACAGTGAGACCCAATTATTTTTATGCCATGAGTTTCTCCAGGAAAAAAAATTAGTCTTATTTGAACATTTTTATATCTTCTAAAGATGGGTAAAAAGATACCTAAAATTTACATGGAATACAAAATTGTGAATCCATTTATGAGAAATCAACTGCAATAAGATGGTATGATATAGAAAATAAAGTTTTAAAGAAGAGGAGCTCTATTACATTTGGTCTCACACAAGTATTTAAGAAATAGATATAACATGTCAACTCCTTTGTGTAACTAATTAAAGTAATTTTTAACAAAAAAAGTTAAAAAAATAAGAATCTTTAAGATAAGCAGTTGCTAGAGATTTGAGACTTTAAGTATTAGGAAGCCAAAATTGTTGAATGGTTATTATTGATTGCCACTTGGGGGTAGTTAATTGTGAAGAACAGCTGAGATTTGCCAAGGTGATTTTGTCCATTTATTCTGACAAGATTACTCTGTGACAGCTGGCAGACTACATTTGATATCCTGGTTGTTTAAAAGATGATAAAAAGCATATTATCTTGAAGTGATTATAGCAATATATACACAACATAATGTGAGAGCTCAGTCTCAACTCTGAATAATGATAGGATGCTTGCTGTCTTATTATGAGAAAGGGAATCAGAGTGAACTTTCAATTGCAAGCTGAGATTGAGAAAAAAGCTGAACTAATACTAAGAGGTGAGATGTGAAAGGAATGGTAAAATCAGGCCTGACTCATAGACATCCATCTTTAGCTGGATTCTACTAGTTTGGCCCATTTTCTAAAATTTATTGCTCAGGTTTCAGGGATGGCAATAGTTCCCCCATTATTTTCCCGTAATTTTCAAGACTATATCCTCTTTTTAAAATATATCTGAGCAATACTAGGTACTATTCAGGATTTAATGAGTGTGGTTTTCTGCCCTGTGGGGTGGGAAAGCTAGCCTGAATAAACACACCCTAAAGCAGCATAGATTCAAGCAGAGGAGGTGAGCAGCATGGCTGCTTTCCTGTGTTCCACCTCTGAAGGACTGCACTTGGCTCCAAGAAGTGATTGTGCTGTATCTTTGAAGGGGCAATGAGAATTGTAGGAAAGGGGGGAAGACAACACAAGGAAGCCAGTAGGACAAAGGAGCATCCACTATTTTCAGCTTTGACTAAGCCACAGAATCAAGAAGACAATTTGATAAAGAGATTCTACATAAATATTCTAGTATAAATAAGTAAGAATGTTGTGTTTAAAAATATATCAAGAATCAGATAATAGCTGTGCACAAGTGGCTCATGCCTGCAGTTTTCTTTACTCAGGACGTTGAGACCTAGAAATTCATGGTTCAAAGCCAGCCTAGGTAGAAAAGTCATCAAAACTCATCAAGCAAATTGCTGGACTGGAGGGCTTGATTTGATTGGTTATACTCCAGCCATGAGTAATCAAGCATAAGTTACTAAGTTCAAAACTCCATACCAGCACACACACACATACATACACACACACACACACACACACACACACACACACACACACCAGATAATGATTATTCCATATCCAGCTTTCAAACATTTTGCTAGAGCTTAAATTATAGAGTGAATTCCCTAATTTCTAAGGCATAATTTTGTTTTCTATAAAAATTCAAATACTTCAAAAGTTAGTGGAGGTTTATTTTTTAGGGCAGCAGAGATGTTTCCCAGTGATTAATTTCTGCCCTTTATTCATTTTCTCCCTATTTATTTTCTTAATGAAATACAAATATGATGCAGTAAAGCAAAATTCTTTTGAATGAGTATCTTATTTATTTACTTATGACTGTACAATATTTATTCACTATATTGGGCTTTCTAAAAAATTTCTGATATATAAGATTATTTCTTTGTTGCTTTGTATGTCCCTCCCCCACAGTATAACCCCTGCTTTCACTATATTTGATGTGGGTATAATTTGTAGAAGTGAAGGGAAAAAAACAAATCGTTTAGGGATACAGGTGGACCCATTGCAATAACGAGATGTACAAGTCCTTATATTGAAAATGAACTTTACAACTTTGGTGGTGGGGGAGGAGGATTGGGTGAGGGGGCGGAGGGGGGGGATCGGAAAGGATGGGAAGGGGAAACAAAGGAGGAGGCTACAATGCTTGATAAGAAATGTACTCATTATCTTGCCCATGTAATTGTAACCCCTCTGTACAGTATTTTCACAATAAAAAAACAAAAAAATTTTAAAAATCTGATATAAAAGTAAACCTACAATATTAATTAATAAAGTAAGTTCTACTGTAGAGAATGGAGATGATTCTAAAGAGAGAGAGGGGGATGTGGAGAGGGAGAGGGAAAAGGACTGTCTGAAAGGAGTTAGAGTTTGGTACATACGAATCTTACTCAACAAAGGCAAAGCAATATCACTTGTTAAATTAAGTTAAATGTTTCCTAGACTGAAGGAAAATCCAATCGTAATTGTTATTAGATGGCCAATCTTTTTTATTAAGGTTACAAAATACTTCAATAGGGCCCTTTGCTATTTATAAAATAGGTATTATTTATCATTGTCCAAAAACCATGTAATATCACATCTGGCAGCTTGGTGCTTTGTAATAGACTGAATAATGTCTTCTGAAAGGTAGCTGCATCTTATTTTTTTTTTGGCAAAGGGAATGCACAAATGCAGTTAACTAACCAAATTTGAGAAGATGTTCCTATTTTATGCAGATGCTGATAAGAGATTGACAAGCAGATCAAAAGAGGGAGTAGCAGATGTGATGAGAGAAGAAAGAAATGAATGATTGTAGGAAGGTGCCCAGGTGCCAAGGGGCACAGGCACCTTCCCCGGGTAGAAGAATCAAGGAAGGCTACTGTTTCCTGGAGAGTCCAGAAAGAGCCAGCACAGCTAACATCTTCCTGTAATAGAGTGAAACCAATTTTAAACTTTGGCATCAGGAACTGTAAGAAAATCCCTTTGTATTGCCAACAAGATTGAGATAAATTTCACACCAATGTAAAGGGAACAAGTGCATGTTTCCTGACAAATGTGAGTCCCAGGATATTTTGCCCAGGTCTGGGACCCTGGGACACTTGACCTCAGAGAGTGAAGTGGAGATCTCAGCTGATGGATAACCAGAAAGCTGAGCAAAGGGGTACTTAAAATTCTGAAGGATGATTTTTTTTTTCATTTGACGCCACTAGGTTTCAGCTGAGATTTACTCATCCTTTTATTCATCTTTTACAAAAGCAGGAGTTTGGGAATTAGGGGCTGGGATCAACAAATGAGGGTGAGTTTAGCCAAGGTTTTCCATTTCTCTAGTGCCCAGTCTCATTCTGATTGACACCCTGTCTTCTGATTTCCATTCTGTAATAGAATAGAGTCTACCTGTGATTACTGTTTTAGACCAGAGTGTGGGTCACAAAGTATAATTTGCTTGGTCTTATCACTGCTCTGCTAAATCACAATCTGGGTCTTTGGAGGTGGAGTAGAAAACACTCTGTCATCCTTGTTAGCTACTCTCAATCCACTGGCAGTTGGGAGCCACTGAAAGGTTTTGAGCAGTTACCTCTTGTTGGGTTTTATACAAGAAATACAGAAACTCATTTCCCTAAATAATAATCCAGTGACTGGCCAGGAATCATATTGACTGAGAGGGTAGAGTGATTTGTAAAAGACCACTAAGTCAGCAAGTAGGGTGACAATTTCTGGTTCCTTAGCCAATGAACTTCCTATGCCATTGGTAATGCTTCTAGTTATGTCTCAGAGATGTCTACATAAAATCAAAGCAACAAATCTTTCTTGACCTACTTGAATGATTGCATTTTTCTACACCTCAAACTGATTAGAACTGAGATGTTAATTTATTAGAGAATCAGAGATTACCTTCTCAGTGCTGCAGCTAAACCACAGAGTGAGGGAGAAAATGGCCTCCATTCCTGTGTGGGGACCCAGACCTATGTTGGATTGCTGACCCTGGAATGGTTGAATTTTTACATCTCCCTTGCCAGGGCAGCTCTTGTCCCATTGTACAGGGCTCAGTGTGCCATTGACATGCAAACTGAACCCTAGGAATCAGCAGACAAGGTGACATTCTCATTAACAGAAAGAACTGGAAGAGGAGAGATTTAAAGATCTATATAAATGAAATGTTTGAAATCTGAAATTAAAAAATACTACCCATGCTTAAAGGATTCATTAAGGTAAAGAAATGATACTTTTCTAACATAGTACATCATAAACCTTGGGAGCCGGAGGCATAGTTCAGTGAAACAGCACCTGTATAGTGTGTGAGGCCCTGAGTTTAAATGCCAATACTGTGAAACAAACAAACAACTACTAAGCAACCCAACAGGCAGAAAAGCAGCTATCTAGAAAAACCAGTATTTGGTATAAAACCAAGCTCAGTCCCACCCCTGGTACTGCACAGACTATTGTGTATTTCCATGCCTGGAAGTCAGCTCTCATTGTTTGACACAAGAACTTTTTGGGATCCATCATGTCCAACTGTACTGCTACATGGCCTGTGATGTTGCTACCTGGCCTGGAGATTGAACCAGTATTATAGGTATAAGGATGGTTTCCATTTTAATCTCATTGACTAAAATATAAATTTGGGGAATTACTTCCCAAATAAAATTATTGTTTGTGGAACACAAACATTAATATTAAACAGTGATATTTTGTCTTTAGAAATAAAAGAGAGAAATACTTAAATATGATGGACTTCATTTATAGAAGCCATAAAGGTTATAGGAATATTTTTGTAAATGCTTAAATCTGATTATCCAAAACAAACAGCAACAACACAAAAGCACAAGCTAGATTTGAATTGAGAAATTCATCAATTGTTTCTAATTCTAATTTATTTTATAGAAATAGTTTATATTTTTGATCAATAGTATTTTTCTTTTTAAAACTATGACACTTGCAGAAAACAATGTAAAATGAACACAGAAACTGAAATTACAACCAACGTTGTAGGATAAAGTTTTAGGATAACCAACCCAAACTTTAAAACAATATTTAATTTGGTATACAATATCAGGTACAATGTGATGTTTGAATCATGTATAACTTGGATTGTGATCAACACTGGGTAATTAACATATTATCACCTAATGATTTAATGTTTCTTTGTAGTGATGAATTCAAATTTCTCTCATCTATATATTCTGAGATGTAGAGTTCATTACTGTTATTGTACATGTACAAAAGCTGTGCTATTGTTCATCAGAACTTAGACTTCCATACTTACTGATCACCTCCTCTTTGTAATTATTTTCTTACTTTCAACTCATGAAATCTACTTTAAGAATCTGTTATCCAAATATGCTATTTAACTGTATTCTCCAACTGCATTCATGTTTCGCAAATGGCAGGTTTCACTCTTATTTATGACTCTTCCATGTCACATTTCCCTTTTGTACATACATCTCTTCATGTACCTTTAGTTGGATTCTATGTTCTTCTAATTGTGAACATAAAATGCTTAAGAATAGAAAACAAAACAAACCAAAAAAATGTGGAAAGAAACAGCCTATTTAATGGAACAAATACTTGTAAAGAAGAATACATTAAAATACATCAGACAAATGGTTAATGTCTAGAATAAATAACAAATTCAAATGACTAATGGCAATAATGCTCTTAACTCAATTAACAATTAGCTAACGATCTCAAAATAAAACAAATGTAGCCAACACACAAATAAAAGAAAATTCCCAAATTATTAGGGAATTGAGAATGGAAGACTACAATGGGATCCTATATCTTTCAATGGGACTAGCTATTATCAGAGACAACTTCCACAAAGCTTAAAACAAAATCAACCTACCTTTTCTAAGCGACTCAACTTTATTTTGTAGGTACTGTGTATTGAACTCAATTTCTCACATTCTTGCTTACCATTTCTACTCAAGGCTGATATTCTATCATCTATCTGGCTTTTTGTTGGTTAGTTGAAGGTAAGAGTTTCTCTAATTTGCTCAGGCTGGCTTACAGTGTCCCCCTCAGATTTCACCCTCTTGAGCTGCAAGGGTAAACAGGCAATGCCACCACTTCCTGTTTTAGGACCCAACTTCTTATTAGTTTATATTCTCATAGTTTGGAGCTTATATAAATGTTTTAAATACATTGATTTGAACATTTTTGGTATGTATACTTTTCATGAGCACACACAGAAGAGTATCTGATACTTTCACAGGGATTTTTCCATTGAGGGCCGTTCAAATCATGCTGCGCTTGTACTAAATTAGATACAGATCAAGAACACTGTTGAATGCTTATCTTCCACCCTCTTGCACATATGTCATGTTTATATAATCTTCAAAAATATGCTTTGAGTTTTGGGGTTTTGTTTTCACTAGTTTTAGAAGTTTCAAAACTGAGGTTCAACAAAAATATGCAGCTTTATTGTTTCATACTGAGGTAGGGTGAAGACATTGACCTAGATTTAAACTCTAGTCCTTTTCCTAATATGGGAGAGAGGGAATGACAAAGAAGGATTTGACAAACCTGGGGAGGATATGGGCCATATCTGTAAACATGGATAGGCACAAATAGCATCAGCTATGAAGACTTTGTTACATCCCTTTACTTCTCCGTGTGCAAACTTGTATATATCTCATCTCAGACCAGCTCTTGTCTTTTTCTTTCTGGCTTCCTTCATGCTAACACCTGCTTTTTCTTTACAAATTTAATAATCTCTGTTAAGCACTGTGCCTAAGCCGATGATTGAAGTATATAGCTATGCCTTCTTGAAACGTATGGTCTAGTAAAGTATAATGTTATATTAATATCCAACAACATACAGTTCCCAAGATGGTCCTGAAACACCTTCTGAACAAGCTAATATTTTCTTATGTTTTTGAGAATTTTTAGCATCTTAGTCCTAACCAAGAATTATTATTTCATTTTAAATCCATAGATCTCCTGTGTGTTTGGAGTTGCAATACCCTCCAACTTCTCATGAGGCAAAAGCATTATACAACCCAGTGCCTTTAACTCAAACATATTTAGAATAGTGGTCAAAGTTAAAATAACTATATAATTATTAGCTAAACTATATATCATCTTTCCCTCTTCAATTTCCCTTTATTTTGAAAATATATCTAAATTTTATTCTACCTGCATGGGAGGTGCACAACTTAAGATTATTATTTTCAAAAAAATGAAATCTAACAAGAGACTTTTTCTTCATTGCTGTTTTTTCAGTCTTGTTTATTCATTTATGTTATTGGGAGGGTAAGAGGGTAGCACACAAAGGGAGGACAAAGACTGAAAAATGGAGAGACTGAGGGAAAGGATAACACTGTCTGAATGTACTCTTTCTCTGACTTATGTAACTGTAACCTCTCTGTCCATAACCTTTATAATAACAAAAAGTAAAAAAATATAGAAATCTAAGTTTAATATTAGTCCTATTTTATTTTTCAATTCTTATTGAAATTGACTTTGAGCAATCTCCTTCAAATAAATCCTTTATTTTTGTCACAATGATATGAAGCCAATTAAAAATACTCATGTTTCCACTAAAGCTTGAAGGGAGTGTATGAAATAAGAGCTAAGCAAGTCAAATGCCGGTTCTTGTTCTTGCTGGAAGACAAAGAGGGAAAAGAAAGCAATACTTTTCTGATAGGGTGGACTACAGGATTACAATGGATGTGTACATTACCTTGTCTCTTTAGAATACTTATCAACATCTCAGATAAACTACATTGGCATTTACAGCTTGAGATGCCAGGTAGAGATGACAAGCCCTTTTCTATTGAAAAGGGAAAGAGAGGCTAGCTTACTGATCCTCTCTGCTGGGGTGACCTGTTTCCTATCTAGCCCCTACCCACATTTTGCCTTTATCTTGGCCTATAGATGAATTCTGCCTGGTTATGCGGAGACCTGTCTCATTCCTGATTGCTGACAATTTGTGGCCCTGTTTATCCCAGTAGATAAATGTGTCTTGGATAATAGAGTGGAATAAATTTATCTGTACTATAGTTGAAGGTGATATTTTTAGCTTCCTCTTTCTCAATTCTCTTAATCAAGATTGATCATATATAATTGTGAATTGCTTTTATTTTTGTTGGCGTGGAGCTAGCAATAAAGAAATTTAATAGGTATTACTAACAAGTCTGGGAAGTTGTGAACTTCTAATTAAGAAATTGTTAGTCTCCTAAATAGGAGGGGGTCCAGAGTGTTGCTCATCTGCTAAAATGGAAACACACACAAATATTTTAATTTTTGATATATTTCTTCCAGTATTGGAATCTCACAGACTTCTCTGCCTTGAATAGCATAAAATCTCAGTCCTCTGAATTGGAGTCTCTGGCATAGCTGGAATTACAGGTATGATCTACCAGGACCACCTCTAAAAATACTTTTTAAGACAGAAGTTTTATGAATTTAAGTTAAAGCAATCCTATATAACAGAGGAAATCAAAAATATTAAAAATAAGGAACTAGCCAGGTGTTGGTGGCTCATGCCTATAATCCTAGCTACTCAGGAGACTGAGATCTAAGGATCTTGGCTCAAAGCCAGCCAGGGCAGGAAAGTCCATGAGACTCTTATCTCCAATAAACCACCAGAAAACTGGAAGCTCAAGTGGTAGAGCATTCACCTTGAGCTGAAGAGCTCAGGGACAGGGCTCAGACCCAGAGTTCAAGCGCCACAATCGACAAAACAAAACAAAACAAAAACAACAACAAAGGAACTAGAATGAATAGGAAAAAGATGAGAAAGCACTCATGAAATTCAATGCATATCCTACAAATTTAAGAAAAATGAGGGAAAGACTGGAATTGGGAGGTATGAGAGAGTGATGGAAAAGGTGACAATGATCAAGATTAATTGTATTCATATACTACTTTGTTGACATGGCAACTTATTTGTACAACTACTTAGAAATAAAAAAAATGAGAACTACCATGTGCTCCTGATATACCACTTCTAGGTATGTACTTAAAGACAGCAGGTCAGCATACATGAGAGATACTTGACACCCACATTTATAGCAGCCCTATTTACAATAATCAAGCTACGGAATCTGCCTATATATGGTATATCTACACAATGGACTATCTTTCAGAATTAAATCATGTTTGGGGGAAGTAGATGGAAGTAAAGATCATATTACGTAAATGAAGCAGACTGAGAGAGACAAGTACTGTATGTTTTCTTTCTTGTGTGTTTTCTTTCCTACAATTAAGAGGGGAAAACTGGGAGAAAACAAAAGGAGAAGTGACATTGTTCAAAAAGCAATGCAGTCATTACCTGACTTATGTAACTGTAACCCCACTGAACATCACCTTTACAATAACAATTAAAAAAAAAACGAATGCAGATTTTTAAGTGTCAAAGAATAATAAGGAAGATGCTGTCATTGAGTCTACTGCTGTCTACTGTCTGTGGAGATGTCAGTGCTAATATGCTTAAAATAGATACATAAATGAAAATAATTATAGCTGTAAATACACTAAAATATTCACTGTTGCTGTATTTGAATTAACTTACATGACCGACTTAGTCTATGTGTCACTGTCACAGAATGCCAGGGATCGGGTAGTTATAAAAGAGTAGAGATTAACTTTTTTTCAGTTCTGGAAGTTGAAAAGTCTAAGATCAAGGATTCCATGTGTGGTGAGGATCTTGGTATTCTATCATCACATGACATAATGTCAAGACAGCAACGCAGAAAAAGCAGATGGTTGTACTTTGCTTAGCAATCCCACAGACAACTAACCCACCCCCACGATGACAGCATTAGTGTCTTCTACACTCATGGCCTTGTTACCTGTGAAAGGCACACCTCTCAACACTGCCTACTGGAGATTTAATTTCCAACAATGAACTTCAAGGTCACACTGAAAGCACAGCAATGACCCTACATGACAGGTGCTAGGGCCAACGCAATGGGCAACATAGACAAGAAATGTTAATGGGAATTTGGCTGCTTGTATGTTTACTCTAGTTTGTATGAGAATTTAGAGTTTCTACAAGTTTGAGCATTTCTCTTGCTTCTGATTTTGTTTCCATTGTTAATCAGTCAACTTGTCTGCAGCCATTTTGATGTCTCTCCCTCTGAAAAGAATGAATTACAAGAAATGTGAAATAAGAACTCTGCAGGGACCCATAGGGAGGGGAAAGGGGAAAGGAGAGAGTGACCCAGGGCAGAGCATTATACATGGTCCAAGTGCTTCATATACAGGTATAAAAATAGACAAAGAACCTGTTAAAACTTGCTTAGAAAGGGGTAAGGGTTGTGAAAAAAGAGTAATAAAAGCAGTGAATTTAACCTACGCATATTATATGAATGTGTGGATATATTACATCTTGGTACAATTAATGCACTAGATGGGAATATAAAAATGTAAACCCCAGATAGTATGTGGTTATCTGAACAAAGGGACAGAATGACAGGTCACCAGTGAGAAGGTTTCATTTTGTTCCATTTGGATATAATAGTTTTCCTCCAATTTAACAGAAAGTTATAAATATATTTTTAAAATCTTCAGAGATGCAGCACTCGACGAATAAACATTTCAAAGTAAATCTTACATCGCTGCTTATTTCTGGTCACAGTTTTGCTGCTTGGTATCAACATCTAGAATAATTAAAAGAGGAAGGTGTTTCATTTTTTGAGAAGAAGTCTGTCTACATGAAAAATATTCCATACTTGTTTTATGTTCCTAACTAAACTAAGAAAGTTACATTTTTTCCTACATAGGAAAATAAATACTTCAATTGTGTCTCTGTGTCTAGACAGCTTAGATTTCCCTTTGGAGAACATATTAATTGTCTAGAAAAACTAAGTAGAACATGAAAATGAGTTTTACAGCTCTTTCCTGACTCAATTCACTATTTTAATACAGAACAGGTTCAAGTCATTTTATATCCAACCTAAAAACTAGATATGGTCATTATTATGGTCAGGCCAAGGCAATATTTTCTAAAAGCATTAATAAGAAAAAACAGGAAAAAAAACCAAATTGTTTGAATAGAGATACAGATTGACCCATTGCAACAATGAGATGTACAAGACGCTATGTAAAAAATGAACTTTACAATTTAGCCCGGGGGGGGGAGTAAAGGGGGTGTGGGGAGAGGATGTAGTTGTGGAGATGGGAGGGAAGGGATGGTAGGGGAAAAAAAAGGAGGTGGCAACAATGCTTGGTAAGTAATGTACTCATTACCTTGCTCATGTAATTGTAACCCCTCTGTACAGTATTTTCACAATAAAAACCTTATTAAAAGAAACAGAAACAAATTTAAACATACTTGAGAGTATGTTTATAGTCCTTTTTATAATCTCTTCCCCAATAAAAACTATCTGGAAAGGTTTGTACTTGAAAGCACACAAAACTTTTGTTTTTGCTTGTTTTTCCTTGTCATTCTCTTCAGCTTTTATAGAAGAATACAAAGTAGAAGTTTCTTCACAGGAAAATAAAACCCATACTAGGCAACAATTATCTTTAAATACATATCCAGAGGTATGGGATATGACTGCTTACATGCAGTTTTCTCATTTATTTAGTCCAGTTCCCTTGGGAGGGGTCCACGGCTTCAGCCCGGGTCCTGCATGAGTTGTGACTGCGGTGATCATCAGTGAGGGATGGAAGGATTCCAGATGTACCTCCAGCTGTTCACGTTGAGGAAGGATAGCAAACACCAGCAGGCTCCACAGAGAGTTGGTTGAGAAAAAACTTCCTCAGTTATGTTATTGAAAAGTACCCACCTGAAAGATGGAAAGAATTCTCAAGCAGTGGCACATTTGTAGCAAAGTTCACTAGAGCTTCTTTATACATAAGCAACACATGGCTTTTCTCAGCAATATTTATCAGCTGTGATAGGAAGCCTGTCACTTCCTATATTTTCCCATTTCTCATTACTATGATGAAATGTCTGAGACAAGATAACTTTATAGAGCAAAGAGGTTCTCTCAGCTCACATTTCTGGAAGATGGAACTGGACTTTGCTCCGCTTTGGCAGGGATCTCAGTGCACAGTGTCTAAATGGTATGAGCGTTTGGAAACGTGAGATCACATCATCAGACAGGAAACCAAAGGGGAACCAGCAGATGGTGGAGCGGACTTGGGTGTTTATAGCAGTTCAATCTGAGAGGAAAAGAGTCCCCAGGAGAACTTGTTCCTTTCAGTGAGGAGTGCCACCAGCAACCTATTAACTTTCCAAGACTTTGAAAACCTGATATTTACCTTGGAGGACAATTGTGCTTAAGGGAGGAGAAAAAGATGGCTTTCCATGAATCTGTTCAGACTCAATATTCAGTGTGTTGACTTTCAGTTTCGCCTAGTCAGGAACTTCCTCATTTGTCCACCTTCAGATGAATGTTGCATCCTTCTTGAGGAAAAGCAGGACTGTTCTCTTCTTTCAATGAGGAATGCAATTATAATCTAGGTCTTCTTCCATCCTTTTATCTCTGATCAGCACTTTTTACACTTTGCCTTGTTCAGCTCATGACATTCTATAATGAGAAATACCACATACAATAATGCCAAATGTTCTATATGCTGAAAGAGTTAGTAAATGGTGCCAGGAAGATACATCTTCTTTAACTTTGTGTGTGTGTGTGTGTGTGTGTGTGTGTGTGTGTGTGGGCATGTGCCTGTCCTGGGGCTTGAACTCTGGGCCTGGGTGCTTTCCTGAGCTGTTTTTCCTCAAGGGCTCTACCACTTGAGCCACAGCTTTATTTCCAGCATTGTTTCTTTTTAACTTTATCTTTTAATTTTATATTTATATTTTTTACTTTTATAGAGATTTTTATGTTTTGGTGCTTAATTGAGATAATTATCTCATGGACTTTCCTTCCCTGACTAGTTTTGAACTGCTACACTCAGATTTCAGAACCCTGAGTAGCTAGGATTCTAGGTGTGAACCACCAACAACCAAGGCTCTCCCTTAATTTTTTTTAAAATTTTGCCCCTTGCCTAATTCATAAAAATGGAACAAAACTAATAAGAACATAAAAGATTTTTAACTCTTCCTCATTATACAGAGAGTTCTTTGAGGCTTCTATGCTCTCTTACTTTCTCCCAGAATGCCGCTGGGCATTTTTTAGTAGAGGCAAGCAGATGTGAATTTGCGTTTTTTTTTAAATCTCTGTATTCTTCATCTAGTGCAAATCAGCTCATAGAAAAACTTCTCTCGCCCCATTATCATGCCTAAATCCAGACTGCAGCTGGGCAGTGAATCACTGTCCAAAGTGTGCAGATGATAAAGGTATAAGTCAATTCAAAAACACTCCCTGGATTTTCCCAACAGCTGTATTCCACAGGCCTTTCTCTCTCCTGGCTGAGTTACTTTATCTTGAGCTCCAAAGTTCATCATGATTTTCTGTAAACTCTCAAAACTACCTAATCATTTCTGATTAAGTTTTCGTGATGGCAGCTATGTGATAAAAATGAACCTTATTGATGTTACATAATTATCTGTAAGTACATGTTCATATGCTAAGAAGTGAGTAGGTCTTCAAATAGAGGTAGGAGAAACCTAGACGACACATTTTATAGGAAATGAAGGGTACTCTTGGGGTTGTGATGCTGTATGGAAAATCATATGTAGAAGGGGCTGATTTTCTTGGGTCATTGACCATTAATGAGTTCAAGATTCATGGAGGCTTTCATTTAGGGTTACAATTAAATAAGGCTAATGTAATTTATTTGTAAGTGAAAGAGCAAATCATTGGTAAACTTGTGCTGATTCTTTAAGTGCCAGTTTATATCTAGTATCACATTAATACCATACTCCTGTTCAGGGCGACAGATGGAATCAGCACTGCACAAAGCTGTAGACTATCCAGCCTGATCTTGTCAAATATAAGGAAGAAGACTGAGCAGAAGCAAGAAAAGACATACCTTCTCTTGTTCATGGGAACTCCCCTTTCTGCCCAATTCAAACCCATAGACAGAAATGTTCTCTGTAGAAGTTCTTAGAGAAAATTGATGCACAGACTAGACTTTGACTTACTCTGCTAAATGGGTTTAGCAGGAATACATAATGAGCAGGTTTAATTTTTGTGTTTTTGCCAAGGAGAGTCCAGAAACTATTTCTTCCTGTGACCAAAGGGATTTCTGGTTTTCATGACTGAGAACTGAAATGATTTTACGTTTCGCAGAGGCTCTCTTTCTGAACTCTCTTCTCTATTATTAAATTAGCCATGCTTTGGAATTTTAAAAAGGCCAATTGCCAACTAAAACAAACTCTGGCATATGTGTTCTGATGCTAATGGCTAGCCAGAATATGTCTTTATCTTTCTCAATAACGAGTTATATTTTTCTTTCACCGTAAGGAAATATAATTCAATCAGTAAATCCATTAGATTGCCAGTTAGGACTTAGGAATTTCAAGTAAAATAATTCCACTTTAAAATATACTGTACTTCATGGACAAAAGAGGCTGTTTTGTTTTATGAATAAGAGAAAGGAGAACAAAACTACCATAACATGTAGGGTTAAAAAACAGTTTAGTGGTAAAGTGAAGGTCACTTAGATGTCATGAATTTTCTCAGGAATAGCAGCAATCTGAATGATCTAATTTTTTCCCCATAAAATGTGACAAGAAATGTTTGAACATTTGCTAGGAAAGATTCATAATTAAAAGCACTCTGGAATATTTGGTTAAAATTTAGCTTCTCTCATAGCTTTCTCACACTTCCCCCTACCAATATCAAACTCTCCCTTTGTGGCTGATTTTGCTTTTGCTGGCCTTCTCAAAAAGCTTTCTTGTTGCTTAACTGTAGGAATAACCCATGAGACTCTAACCCCTAAATGCAGATCTGGGCAGTCTGTGGTTTCTACCATGTTCTACAGATTTATTTATTAAACTCTTGGTATCAGAGATGGGATGTCTCTACAATAAAACTCAAAATAAATATAATCAGCCTTTTGGGACTAGGAGAGCATTACTGAGTCAGAATGCAGAAGCCTTAGCAAGCCCCTAGGTGAATAATGGAAGCTTAAAGTCAAGTAGAAAATGTTACACTGGAAATTAGAGGAAAGGAGAATTTCATTGTATGGTGTGTGTGTTGTAGGTGAGGTATTTAACAAAAACTAATACCTGCTATTTTGTGGAAAAGGAATATAGACCGAAGGAATTGATAGAGCTAAGGACACTGCCAGGCAAAATATAGAAAATGTCAAATAATATTTTAGTTGCAATATCACATGTTGCAGAGGAATATAAATTGTGTATTTCCTAATTTCTGCTAGATATATAGAAGAAAGATATACAAGTCAAGACTTTAAATTTGATTATAAAATTCCTAAGAAAATTTCCCCAACTGAAATAAAAATGCCTTAGGGAAAAGATAAAATGCTGAGTTCTGCCAGGAAAATGTGGCTTCTAGGCAGGTCAGAGATAAAGTCAAGATCATGACTCTAAAACCTTTGTTGAGGAATTTAGAAGGCTTTAAGTTGGTGCTTCTTAGACTCCTTGACATAGATAAAAGGCAAAGACCTTTTAAGGGTCTCTGGCTGTTCCCTGAAGATTCTCTTCTTTAAATAATATGTGCTTTAAGACTATTAAGAGATTGTCATATTGGAGCTTCATGAAAATACAAAGTAGAGAAAGATTTACTTTAAAAAATTTAGGCGCCTTTTCCTAACATCACATTCCCTTAGATATGGATTTTAATGTTTTTTTCTTTCATGCATGTGTTTCTAACGCATTTATAAGATTATTTCTTTGTTGCTTTGTATGTCCCTCCCCCACAGTATAACCCCTGCTTTCACTATATTTGATGTCGGTATAATTTGTGGAGGAGATGGGGAAAAACAAGTCATTTAAGGATACAGGTGGACCTGTTGCAACAATGAAAAGTACAAATTGTGATGTGGAAAACGAACTTTACAACTTTGGTGCAGGGGGGGGTAGGCAGGGAAGGGATGTGAAGGGTAAACAATGCTTGATAAGAAATGTACTCATTATCTTGCTAATGTAATTGTAACCTTTCTGTACAGTATGTTCACAAAAAATTAAAATTAAAAAAAAATTAGGTGCCATGGTTTCCCTTATTTGCAATAACTACTATATGTCTAAGACACAAGCAGAAAAGGTCAGATGACTTGATTAGGTGAAATGAACCCAAGATAAGTATTCAAATGTTTTTTCTTTCATGTGATTGTTTCTAACATATTTATAAAATGATTTTTTGTCGCTTTTATGTCCCTCCCCCTCGGTATAACCCCTGCTCTCACTGTATTTGATGTTGGTATAATTTGTGGAGGGGAAGGGCAAAAACAAATTCTTTAAATAGGGATACAGGTGGACCCATTGCAACAATGAGATGTACAAGTCATTATGTCAAAAAGTGAACTTTACAACTTTGCCTGGGGGTGGGGGGGGGAATGGGAAGGGTTGGGAAAGGGAAACAAAGGAGGAGGCAACAATGCTTGATAAGAAATGTCCTCTTTAACTTGCCCATGTAATTGTAACCCCTCTGTGAGGTATTTTCACAATTAAAAAAAAAAGAAGGCAAAAAAATTTAGGTGTAACTTTTTTCATATATTTTGAAAGATGCACAAAATTTTGAATGACATCTTCAATAACATGACACCTTTGGAACCCCAAATTGCTAAAGATGCCTGCTAGACTGCAAAAGTTATGTAGCCAAGAAAGTAATCACACTGCTTAAATACTCAAACAAGAGCTAAGTTTATGGAAAGGAAAGAGTGATTCCACATTGAAATCGAAGTCTGCAAGGCAGGGATACAAAGCCTGAACAAGGAGTTGGCAACCTGGACTCAGCTGGGCATCAGTCTTTCTGTAGACCAGTGATCATACACTCTCTCTTCTTTTGCCTTTTTCTGTTTCCTGTTTCTATTTTCAAGTGTATAGACTGTATATTTATTCAGAGCTCACTTCTTCTAAAGAGCTTGAGCTTAGCATATTTTTTTTTGCTGTAAGCATCTGAAACTCTTCATAACATTTGAGTAAGCAGCATTGCATGTGAATTTTGCCAATATATTTTGTCCTGGGACTACAATACTTTGAGTCCTTTCAGTTACTAAAATATAGTTTCTATTGTAAGATATTAGAAGAAGAGACAGGGAGCTCAGTCTTACAATTTCTAAATTAAACATTACATTTATATACTAAGATGTTAAAAATACATGTTAAAATCCTAACCCCAAGAAAATGGTTTTCATGAGGGGAACTCTGGGTGGGGATCAGTGAATGGGATTGTTATTTTTGTTAAAATAAAAACAGTCCCTAAAAAGGATCCTGACTTCTTTCCCTGTTCAGATTCAGTGAGACAGATGACTTCTAAGGAAGTACACTCTAGCCATACTACCACAACAAAAACATGAATCTATTGATGCCCCTATATCAGACTTGTAAATCTTTAGGAGCAGGAAAAATATATTCATGGTGCTTATAAACCACATAATCGATAGTATTTTGTCATAGCAGCTTAAATAGATTGAAACATTGCTTCAACAAGGATAGTAGAGTTTGAGTGAGTCTATAAGTTATGTATCCAAGTATGGAATCACACAATTCTCTTCTCACTACTACCTTGATCAGATTTAAGAACTATATATACACTTCCCTGATCTTGTTTCTCCTTTGAAATAACAATTAAAATCCCAACTTTACACATGAGGAGAAAGAAAACAAAGGTAAGGCTGAAATACAGTCTCTCTCTGTGTCCAGCAAGGAAACATGTGATGCCCTGCTTCCACTCATTGTCATTTAAGAAAAATCCCTCTCTTGGGATAAGATGTTTTTACATATTGCACAACACAATAGTTAAGAAATTGTCTTTGGGAGTTAGAAGAAACTGTCTCAATTTACACTATGATTCCCACTTGAGTCTGTGACTGAATCACTATGAGCCTTGGTTTCCTTTAATAGTATTAATCACACAGTGCTGTGGGCAGAAATTGAAATAATGTCTACATGATATAATGGCTATAACATATTAATAAATAGTAGATAATAATTTTTATTATAAGCCAGTCATCAGTGGCTTAGTCTCAAATCCACCCTACAGCTTGTATATTTATTCTTTCAAAATTGGGTTACCATTTCTTCTCAAGTCTCACCACCTTTGTGCCTATTTTTTTTCAATCTGGTCTATTTTTCTGGATTCACATTTTATTCTGAGGAACCTCCCTCCCTCCTTCTCTTCTACCTTCTCTCTCTCTTGCTCTGCCTTCATCCCTCCCTTTCATTTATTCATATTTGCTGGTAACATCATACCTACTCGCTTCCTTTCTTATGACTCACATGCTCATCAGTTTTCTACCATGGCCTCAGTATCCTGTTCTTCACTACTGTCTTAAAAATGGGTCAGCCCATTACTTGGTGCTCAGCATCCTGAAAGTCCTTCACTTAGAATCCACAAGCTAAACATATTTTATTGAAAGGCCTAAATATTCTCCTTTCATACTACATAGACTAAGGCCATGCCCCACCTAATGCTTGTTCTGTTGGTGGAAAATTGCAGTCATTTTGAACTCTCTTTCAACTGCCAAGATGAATATTCTCAATCAGCCACATCAGACTCTGAGAGTCACCAACCCTACTCAGTTGTACTTGAGGATAACATAATACAAATAAATTCTGAGGAGCTCAGGTTTCTTTTCTCTTAGACTAGAGAAAGTACAAATAGGCCCAGTGAAGGGATCAAGTTCTCAGGTGTGGGGATGAAAGTAAACAGAGGGACTTTCTCTTCTAAGCAATATTGGGCTAAGATAATGGGAGATCATCAGTGCGGAAATATTAAGTAGGCTCAATGGAAAAGGCCTTCACAGAGAACTTGAAAGAACCTAGGATAAAATTTATTCCAGGGGTCACAGGGTAAGTGTTGATGCTATTTTTAGGAAAGGGAGTTGACAAATGGAACATAATTTGATTAAAGGTTCATTGAGAGAGTTAAAATTTGAAGTCATATAATAATAACCTGATGTACATCTTTTAGTAGGAGGCTAGAAAGGCATGCCTTGTACTGTATGATGAATTGAGGAAAGTTTAAGTGTTGGAATTCAACATTACAATAAGAACCATATGAATGAATGAGAAACAAAAAAAGATGAAAAATAAAAAGAGCTCAGTGGTAGAATGCACATACCTGAGCAGCAAAAATAAGAAGATGAAGTGGCAGAAACTTGGAAGGAGTGAATGTTGATGGCAGAAGAAGAGAATATTAATAGGTCTGTCTAGAAAGTAGGTTTTGTGTAGACTAGATGATCTGTAGGAACAAATGTAGCAGAAAGGTCAAGAAGGAAAAATCTGAGAAATAATCACTGAATTTTAAACAAGATCATGGGAGTCTGCCAATTCAGTTCCCTAAATGGATGAAAGCCAGCTTTCGTGTGATGAAGAAGAGTGGTGAAAAATTAGACAGTAAAAATTGTATTTCTAGTATCTTGAATCGTTAATCTTAATGTAGTCCCATCATTCACTTGACTTTTGGAGTTGCTAGAGACCTTAGTGATAGCATAATTCAATATTTCATAGTTTAAAAAAATCCAGCTTGTTGACAGTAAAATTTCTGCAATTTAAATTCCAGGGACTTTTGGAGAACTCGCTGTTTCAGGGAATAATTTACTCATTTATTTAAATGTCCTTTTGACTAACCGAATGTAATGAGTAGTAGAATTGATATATAGTTCTCTTGGTGTTGGTTTAGTCTTGAGTGTGCTTTGAGTATCTATGGAGTTCATGCCTCCTTATGTTCAGATATTGACTTTAAAATATCCCATGATAGATTTTTTTAGTGCTATATTTAAGATTCATTTTTAAAATGCTTTGGTTAATGGGCCTCACAGTCACTTTCGTCTTCCAACTTTTCATGGAAGTTAACAGTAGTTTTGTTTTTTGCCTATTGTAAAAATGGGAAACCAAGAAAAGTAGATGATATCAATAAAGGGAGTAGATGAAAGTATAGCAGGCCAGCAACCATTCCATGGGATTTTTTCATACATATTCAATTTAAAAAGAAGTAATATTCATATAATCCCTGATTCCACGTGGCATTTGTGTTGTTATATGTGTTTCTATGACTCCTGTTCTGGAAAACCTAGGAGTTGTATTATACAAGTCACAAAGGTGAAATGGACTAACATTTTTTATTGTATTTTTTTGTTGTGAAAATACTGTACAGAGGGGTTACAATTACATGGGCAAGATAATGAATACATTTCTTATCAAGCATTGTAGCCTCCTCCTTTGTTTCCCCTTCCCATCCCCCCGCCCTCCCATCCCCCTCCCCCTCCCCAAAGTTGTAAAGTTAATTTTTCGACGTAACGACTTGTACATCTCATTGTTGCAATGGGTCCACCTGCACTAACATTTTTTATAAGTGAAGTCTCAAATGAGCTTACACTTTTGATGGGCCATGTCTACTGTTTGCTTATAGTCATGCTGATATCTATCTGGAGAAGAGTAGGACAAGTGAAGTGACATTTCCATCTGAAAAGACTAAATTTCACACCAGTTTGCAAGATGAGATTTTAGTTGATCTGAAAAAGTTCTTGATATTTTCATAACTTGTGGTTTTTACTTGAATTCCTAAGAAAGAATAGAAATAGTTATCCATCTGGTGATCTATAATGACCCAGTAAAAAAAATGTTAATATTCTTGAAGATATGGGTTCCTTAACTGTATAAGGACCAATGCAGAACCAAACTTTCTCTGAGGACCTCCCATCTATGTAAGGACTTGAACAGAATTTCAGCAAAGTGGAAATCACTAACTTAGTTCTGTCATCTACTTAAAGGTCCTTCTAGTTGTGACTTCTAGTTTTTTCCTTTAACCTCCTTCTTGTTTAAGAATACTAAGTATTCAGATCTATCTATGTATATCTGAATACTAAATATATCTGATACTGTGTCTGGCCATTCTGCTGGCCAATGTGAGAGGAAAGAGAAAGGAGCATTGAATAGAATCTGCTTCAAAGACAGAATTCTTATAATATCGTAAAACATTACATTACAGAATATCCTATATGTTCTAATTTGAGAGTAATGCATCTTCTATATTTTATACAGCTTCTTACTCACCTGACATGGTGCTAATTTTTCTGTGCAAATGACATAGGTCTTGTTGAACAGCTAAACATTCATCCAAATGCAGCATTACCCAATTCTGTACTACTACAATGAAGATGAAAGGCTATATAAATCGATCTTTAGTTATAAATAAATTAATAAGGCACATATATTCTTTATAGATGCAAGGAGTCCAGCTGCCAAGAAGATTATAACACATGCCTAAAGAAGTAAGAAAATGTACCCAAAGTCAGAGTGCTAATGAACGCCAAGTTAAAAATTCACACACAGGCCATTTGGAACAAGGTAATATTCTTGATTCTATGTTTCTCTGAATTTAAAACTTTTATTTTGGTACTTAAGACTGAACTATTTTCATGTTTCATTTTTCCCTATGATGGCAAGAGCCTAGAAGACGGTAGTGAAGGTTTATGATTTTTTTTACCCTAATTAAAAACAGGTTTGTTTAGACAAAAAGTTATTTAAGTTCAAGTTTAGGCAACTTTTCCAGCTTATTCTATTATGTATAGTTTTAACATCTAACATACTTGAAATAAATCCAGTGAGACAGGATGGAGGAAGGCACTGAAGATTAACACATTAATATTAAAATTTTACTAAAGAAATGATCTTGATGAATTTCAAAATTTGGCAGTTTTGTGTTTACACTATAGGAGTTACAGGAGGGAGGCACAAGGTAGGCTGATTTTTATGCCTGTATTTGCACGAATTTTTACACATTACCATAATTCCTGGATGTGAGGAAACATCACAAACCACTCCTTGAAGATCATTATAAAGGTTAGAGAAACACACCTGAAGAATCATTTTATGTTATGTACAAATGTTGTTCTCTCTTTTAAAATAATAGTACCATTTATAACCTAAGAACCAAAACTAATAAGTGCATGTATGTGTGCATATGTATAGGTATATGTATGATTAGTTTATGGTATGATAAATTACAACCAAGCATCTAAAAATCAGTTGGTTCAGGTAACATTGTTGGATTTAAACAGAAAGTTTGTGTTTATAATTTTCTTAAAAAGGAAAATAAATGTTAGTAGTGATGAGAAAATATGGGAACACTTGTACATTGAAGGCAGGAACTTCAATTTTTTTTCCCCGCTGCTGTGAAAAATAGCGTTGTAGTTCTAAAAAAGTTAAGCAAAGGTTTAACGTTAATATGACCTCAAAGATTTTACTCATATAATTTAAAGAATTGAAAATAGTTGTTTAAGGAAAACACAGATTTGGGGCTGGAAAGGTGGCTCAGTGGTAGAGCGCTTGCCTTGCATGCCTAAGGCCCTGAGTTCAATTCCTCAGCACCACATAAGCAAAAAGAAAAAAGCTGGAAGTGGCGCTGTGGCTCAAGTGGTAGAGCGCTAGCCTTGAGCTGAAGAGCTGAGGGA
>NW_012267233.1:20634654-20663085 GCF_000151885.1 Dipodomys ordii
AAGATTATTTCTTTGTTGCTTTGTATGTCCCTCCCCCACAGTATAACCCCTGCTTTCACTGTATCTGATGTTGTTATAATTTGTGGAGGGGAAGGGAACAAACAAATCGTTTAACTAGGGATATAGGTGGACCCATCACAACAATGAGATGTACAAGTTGTTATGTCGAAAACGAACTTTACAACTTTGGTGGGGGAGGTGAGGAGGGTTGGGTGAGGGAGTGGGGGGAGGATGGGCTGGGAAGGGGAGACAACGGAGGAGGCTACAATGCTTGATAAGAAATGTACTCATGATCTTGCCCATGTAATTGTAACCCCTCTGTACAGTATTTTCACAATAAAAAAATTTAAATAACCTTCTAATTTCTAGTTTTGGAATTTCCATCATTAATTCGTTATTCTTTAGGTCATATCCAATCATTAAAACCAAAGAAGTATAGTGTATTATCAAAAGCTTGCCTTCCAACATATTTTTGAAATTTTAAATTATACTTGTTCCAGAATGATTTAAAACATTGGGATGTAACATTATTTTAAATTGGAAGTTAGTTTAGTTTTCAGACTTGTATTTCCAGTTTCATTATATTATATGTGATTTACAAATATTTCAGAAATGTATCACGGCCAGCAAACATTCATAGGAATCTTCCAAAATTGAGTTGTGTCTGCCATCCAATTGGAGAGGTACTGTCTCTGAATTTATGGCCTCACTGAGCACTGGAGGAAGGCAGAGTCAGGCATCATCTGTTGGCAATTTGTGGGTAGGTTGACTGTCAGAACCTGACAGAGTTTTGAGTACACCCCTACATGGTTATTCTTTTACTGGCAGAAAATATCTTGAGTTTTCTCCTTTACCAACATTTACTGTTATAACTAGTGAATACTGAATATAATAATTTAAGATTTTTGGGAGGATAGTTCTTCTTGACTCCAAAATAACTGTTCATGACTTTGTACTAGGGGATAAAAATGAAACAGGTAGATTGCTTTCCTCTAGTGTTTTGGTTCCAATGTATGTGAGTACAAGATTGAAAACTCTTCTCTGTTTTCTTCCAAATCCTTCTATTGAGTAGATACTTGATGGAATAAGGATACATACAATTGATGTGAAACTTAAGCTTCACACTAAGTGAAACAATTGTCAGGGGAAAAAATACTTCTTTTCAGGACTCAAATGGTTTTTCTTTCTTGCTATTGTTTCTAACATATTTATAAGATGATTTCTTTGTTGCTTTTTATGTCCCTGCCCCCCACGGTATAACCCCTGTTTTCACCTTATTTGATGTTGGTGTAATTTGGGAAGGGGAAGGGAAAAACAAATTGTTTAAATAAGGATACAGATGGATCCATTGCAACAATGAGATGTACAAATCATTATGTCAAAAATCGAACTTTACAACTTTGGTGGGGGAGGGGCAATGGTAGGGCAGGGATGGGAAGGGAAAACAAAGGAGGAGGCAACAATGCTTGATAAGAAGTGTACTCATTACATTGCTCATGTAATTGTAACCACTCTGTACAGTATTTTCATAATTAAAAAACACTTAAAATACTTCTTTTCTGTCATGATAATAACTTCTGAGACTAGGGCTATATTTAAATATTTCTGTGTGTCTTAAATGGTTTTAAAACAGTCATAGGTACTTTTTATTTATGCTATTGTTCCACAGCAAAATAAATTAAGTTTACCCACTACTGTGACATTATACATGTCCACTGACTACAAGACAGTGTGAATAACCTTGCTAATACCTATGTGTACTTCACCTATGATAAAATATCAGTCTTTCTCAATAGTAGCTGTAGATTTATGCATCTCTATTCAGAAATCATATGTTTTGGTTAGCAAATATGGATACCCAAATTTATCTTTCTACCTACTAAATTCAATTTCTCAGTTTCTCCATAATTCATAGCAGGATATATTAATTCAAACATCTTAAATTTGCTACCGTTTTCAAACAGCACTGACAAGTTATTCACAAATTGGGAGTGTGAAAATCACAACCAACACCTATTTAAAACTTGCCCTCCAAGATTCAAACATAATGCTATAATTGCATATAAACAACTTGAACGTTTTAACTATGTACATGTTTAATTCCTTTAGAAGATAACAAGAAATATAATCATGGTCAGATATTTCATATGTTACTATGATACTGTCTTTATATCTTAAGTGTTTGAACATAGAAGTCTGTAATGGAAACACATACATACCAGTTTAACCACCTCACTCCTGGCATAGCACCTCAAATCAGGGTTTTAACAGAATATTAATTTTCCTTATGGGTCCCATATGTTTCTGATCTTGATGGAGCAGTGAGAGACTTCGAAATAGTTCTCAATATGATTATACTGAGAAAATAAAAAGGAATTTATTTAACCTAATCTAATTTAGAAGAGAGAAATATGAGAGAGGCCAATCATTTTTCTTTTTGATTTATTAATTTGTTAAATATGTATTATATGTAATACAACATTCTCTATCCTGAGAGGTAAAATCATAAACTCATGCATTATTTTCAAGATTCATAATTATTTTTGTTTGTATGAAATATTTACATCATCCAAATGATCATTCAAAATTGGCTGAAATATTTAAAAAATAAAGTCAAGAAAATACTGTAATTAGTTTTCATGAGAAAAAAATCAACAGATAGAGTGGCTAGAATCAGTTCACACTGATATAAAAGTAGCTAGTTTTATAATTGTGTTAAGTGATACAAGAGAAATACAAACTGAGAGATCTACTGGATCCTCTACAATTAAATAGTATAAATAATATAATGTATCTAAAATATATAACATACATAATAAATTATATGAATAAGAACTAGTGTAAATTCATTGTGGGTTGTAAACACACATTGAGGCTGTGGAAGAAAAGGTCATTTAGGTTAGAAGACATATCAGTGAAAATTCTTCAGTCTACAAGTAAACACACTTGATGGTAAAAGAAAAAAAATACACTGGGATATGATAAATCGTGCAAGTTTCTAAGCATTTACACAGAGAGAGACCACAGGAAGATAATTTTAGGAGAGGATTACATAGGGGCAATAGCTATGTGCATGTGACCATATAAAATTATATTTATCAACATAAATTCCAGGTGGTAGAAACAAGAGGTTTTTCTTTCTCTCTTGCTGTTTTTGTTATCCTTTTCTTTTTTTTCTTCTTTGTACTTTTATCTCTCTTTGGGAGAGTAATGGGAAGGTAGAGAAATGGTGAGACAAAGGGTGAACAAATTCAGCAGTGATACTCACTAGATATTACATTGAAAATGAACTATACAACTTGTTGGTGAGGACATGAAGGAAAACCTGGGAGAGAAAGAGGGAAAGGGTGACCTTGTTCAACATTTTATGTACTCTGACTTATGTAACTGTAGCCCTTTTATACATCATCTTTGCAATACATAAATGAAAATAAATAAATGAAATAAATAAATGAAAACTAAAAATTATCTAGTCTGAAGTACAACAATATCTTGTTTTAAAAAGTGAAAAGAAGGCTTGGAGGTTGGTTCAGTGGTAGAGTCCTTGCTTTGCATGCAAGAGGTCCTGGGTTCGATTCCTCAGCACCACATAAGCAAAAAAAAGCTGGAAGTGGCGCTGTGGCTCAAATGGTAGGGTGCTAGCCTTGAGGTGAAGAGCTGAGGGACAATGCCCAGACCCAGAGTTCAGCCCCCAAGACCGACAAAAAAAAAGTAAAAAGAACCCCAAGGATGGTGTGCACTGCTGAGTCTATTCAGGGGAGAGAGAGAAAAAGAGTGAGAGGGAATGAGAAAGGAGGAGAGGGAGACAGAAGGAATGAGAGGGAGAGAGAGAAAAAGGAAGGGAGAGAGGGGGAGAGACAGAGGGAGGGAGAGGGAGGGAGAGGGAGAGCAAGGAAGAGAGGGAGAGAGAAAAAGGGAGAGAGGGAGAAAGGGAGAGAAAGAAGGAAAGAGAGGGGGAGAGAAGGAGGTAGAGAGAGAAGTAAAGAGAGAAGAAAAGGATTGGTGAAAATATGTTTCCATTTGTATAGGTTATATTTTTAGAATGGCTGGAATGAGTCCTATTAACCATGAAGAAGATCACACACATTTCACAAAAGATGTGAGGGCAGTGAGAGGGAAGGCCTCTGAACAGCTTTTTGACTAGTTAATGAATAGCTGAGAGGCCATGGGAGTCTCCTCTTTCATCAGTGAGATAAGATGTGAACTGGCAATGAACAATGCCCAACAGATGGTGAATTTTAGTTAAAACACTTTTCAGTGAACCAGATTGCTTACTTTTGTGTCTGTGGTTGCTATGGGTGTAAGGTGAGTAAATTAATCATTTTTATCATTTTGTCTAAATAGCAGTATTAGTTTGATGAAGGCATGGCTATTCAGTCAAACTGCTTTCCACATATACAGACAGGTAGGCCAAAATTTTACATTCACTATTGAAGGATTCATCTTACATACATAGTATCAACAGCACACATATACTTAATAAGCATTTGGCAGTGAATATATCTAGCAGCTTAGAGGAAAATATGTTTTTGTTATAATTCTGAAGGGATCATTACAACAAAAAATAGGAGAAGGACTGAAAATATCAATTTGTACATCAAATGTTAATACTGAATTCTTATTTACTAAGAAAAATGATATTTTATTTTACCCAAACACCCAAAAATCATTTTATAATAGGTAACTTAAGAGGAATTTGCAAATTTAACCAAAAGATTAAAGCTTATTTGCTGATTTATTTCCTACAAAGATGATATGATACACTTATGTGATAATGATATTTCACTGATATTAATTTAAAATTACAGGCCATTTCCAGATTTTTAAACTCAGTATTAAATTATGTCAAATCCTGAAAGCTTATTTCATCTTTAAATTGCTTCTTATCATCTCTTTGCTTGCATTCATCTTTTCCAAGTTCAATATAGTATTAATAGATTGGTGATACTTGAGACAATGTGTGCTTTACTAAATTGTAGTATCCCAACAAGGTCTACGGGAGTGTCTTATATATAATAGCTAGTATAAATAAATGAATAATGATTTAAATCTATAATAAATTTTGTAGTTTTATCATAGACTTATATACAACTATGTTCTAATGCAGTAATTATACTAGGATTTTGGAGCAAATATTTGACTATCAATTATATTTTCTTAATTGATATGTAGCTTAGGAAGAAATGTGTTTGAGTAAATGATACCTTAGTTTTCTATTGTTTATCCTTCAGAAGGAATAGAAATTTTCTCATATAAAACTCAAATGTTATAAAGTCCATCAATTATATTTTTTATTATTTGTGGCAAATATCTTTCTTATAAAAGTTATCTAGTAGAAATGTAGGCAAAAACAACCCAGACTAAAGAGGCTATATTTGTATAAGGTATTTGGAATGGTAGTTGTCCTTTTTGAAAGTTAGGTTTTTAAAAATATTTGTGTGCATGTACATAAAAACAACATAATACATAAATTTTAAGTTTTAATACTCAATGTGTATGCATGCTTTTTGTATATGTGAGTGTTCATGACTGGATTGTTAATACTTCACTGAACCATGCTCATGAGCCATTTATTATAGTCTTACTATACTGAAATAGATATATCTCCACTGCTTTTCTGTCTTCTCATTGTTAAATCTAAAATCAAAGTAATTAATTTCACACTTGCCACGTAGAATAGCACAATGACCTTGAAATCCACATAACAAATGGGCCATTTTCTCTGTTGAGACTTTTTACTGCTGCGTTTGCTCCTCAAGGCATTCCAATACACAGCCCTCCATTTCATTCACATAAAACTTAAGCCTTGACATTCAATTCTATATCCTCTTGGCTTTTCTACAAGGAGTATTTTATCTCAAATTCCCTTAGTTGAAGAAGATAACTTATATAGCTGTACCCCAAACACTTGAACACATATATTTGAAATGAAAACCAAGCTTTCCCATAAATCTTTATTGTTGGCAGTTCAACTGGTATGAGATACTGAAGCATCTGAAATAGAAATTCATATTACTTATTACAAGCTTTACACAGAATTGAGACAAACAATCATGATTATGAATGATTTTTTTCTTTGAAGAATATTTATCCTCTTTAAGTAAAAAAATGACAGAATTATGATTATGTTAATATATTAATAACAACAAGACAAATTTGAAGCATGAATCTCTTAGACACTGAGTATGTGCAACAACATTATAACTGGCCCATCAAGTCAGTTCCTTTAAAGCAACTGGTCTTCAAATAAAAATAAATAAAATAAAAACCATATCAAATCAGATTTTTGGCAGGGCATAGCAAACTGATTAGCTGAATAATTTACTTCTAACTGGGAGTTTTGTAGCCATATCCTCGGGCATATATAGAAGACACAGCTTGCTTTATTTTTGTTTTGACTGAAATCTCTGGTCTAAGATTTCCACATCCTTTGTCTTGAACATTCGCACTGAAATATTTCTCAGATACTTGGAACTAGGAGTATGTCGAAAACATATTATTTTATTTCCTGCAAGGAAATGGCCTTTGTGAAATGTGGTGATAAAATAATAAGATGTTTCTTATAGTATTTTTATATCAGTAATGAAGGTAATGTCACAACAGAGCATCCAAATATTTATTCTCATTTGGAAAAAATGATAGCTAAGTGAGAAAAGAACTCAACATCTCGATATCACTATCTTGAAAAACAATGTTTTGTTAGAGAAGTTCTGACATCTTTAGTTCAAAACTAAATCGGGCAATGTAAAAATCAATCACATCTCTTTGATTTCCCCATCTGTGTAGATTATTGTGGATTTATAGTTTCCTAACTGAAGATAATGTGTTTCTTTGAGTGTAGCTTTGATAAAAGTCTTTTGGGGGACTTGCTTTATTAATTCTAGCTTAGGGTTTTGTGAGATAAACTTGCTTTAAATTGGAGTGACAATAAAATTGGTTGTTTCAAAAGGCTAAGCCAAAAAAAAGTTTAGATTGTCATCTTGGAAAAGAGCAAGGAAGACCCTATTACCTTAACTTAGACTCTAGGCTAAATTTATAGTGTAAATAAAAATGTAGGTCCCGAAGATATCTATATGGCTAAGCCCAGCTCCTGAGAAGAAAGAAAGGACCAGCTGAAAAGTGAATAATTTCTAAGAAAGAAACAATTCATGCAGTACTACCTGCCTTCGAGAGGAACAGACAATTGAGTGAGTAATACTGGCATAGTAGCTAACATGGACCTGAGAAATCATCAGTGTGGCTATTTGTGATCCTGGCTAACCAGTCAACTTCTTTTCAAATTGTCTGCTCTTTTTCTTTTTCATTAAATAAGATGAAAAGGAAAGCAACAGTGATTTTCCTTTTCATTCAGAACTCAGTGTAGAAATACTATGGAGTAGGGAAAAAGCATCATCAATATCAACGTGACATTTTCCAATATATTCGTTATTGAAATCGATTCAATCCATGCAGTTAAAAGAAATAATCTAATATTTAAATCAGGGTTTTTGAGATATTTCTTCCAATTACTCTTTTCTCCAGAATTCCCTCAACTGTAAACACACTTTATGAATGTGATTGAGTAGTATAGTATCTCTTCCTTCTTATTCTCTTACTCATTTGAGGTACATGTTTGAGTTTGAAGAAAATGAGGAAAAATATTGAGGGAAAACCCATGTACCCAAAGATGACCTAATGGTGGCCTTTTACAATTCATTCAAGTTTCAATGTCGTTCCTAGAATCTTTCTTTGTGTAATAAATAGAAAGTGTCTTTACTTTTGAATCTGTCCCATCATTTCACATAGTGAAAATCTTACAAGAGGTTATTCTAGCTTGACACATAGTTCTTGTAGGAAACAGTCTTGTTCAATGTTGATGTCTTAGCATACAGCTGTTCTTCAAATCTAACATAATTAACTAGTTACAGATAAAAATATTTAGTGGGGACTCTATGCCAGAAGGATTCTTCCTCCCCCAAAGTTCCAGAGAGTCACAACATGAAGCTACACTGCATTTAGTCCTGCTAGGTCCATAGATGAGGGGACAGCAGAATCAATTGAGAGGTAAATACTTGGCACTCAGCAATAAAGACATTAAGAGAAGGAACCCTGGTGGCAGCATAAAAACAGTTGAAACAAAGTCAGATTACTTAGTACAGTTACTGACTGTGGGTTATCAAATTTGAATGATCTCTGCATCTTATCTATAAAACTTTTTGAGAACACAAAAGTTAAAAACTGAGTATACTCACATGTGCTATTACACTGCTCAAATCCCTCATTCTTTACCCCAAATAGTTATTTACTCAAACTGAGCCCTGCCTAGATGACAAGTGGGTTGAATCCACATAAAAGCAATAGCCTTCTCTAATTCACCTACTGCACATTCTTTTCTTGTCATGCTTATTCAGCAGAAGCAGACTTAGGTCAATTTAAACACAAACTTGAGGTGGTTTGTAATTGAATGTATCATAATTTAATGTAGTTTTGTGATCTTGACTAACTTAAATGTAACACTAAAGTTGTTATTGCAAATATAGTAAAGACTATGTAGATGAATTATGGAAAAAAAGAGTTGTTCTGAGAAGGAGTATGGGGTCTGATATCTGAGAGTATGCTCTTTGGCTGTTACTGAGTTCAGCTAGATATTATTGACCTAATCTTTTGAACCTGTTTCTTGTTGCTAAGCAACTCACTTGTTCAGCAGCCAGGCAACATGTTCACTCTCCTTGTCACTTCACAGGAAGTGGAGTTGAGTGTGTTCTGAATATTCCATTGATCATGATTCATTAAGTTTGAAAGGCAACTAGATAATGTCATCATTGTAAATCCACCTGCATAATATAGCATCTCTTTTAAGATGTGCCATTCAAATATTGGGAATACATATGAATAAAAATATATCTTATATAGATGCTTTCTTTCTTTACTAATTTTTTTTTCATTTTTGCTTCCACTAGTTGCCAGTGGTCAGGAATTGTAGCATAGTTTGAAGTATTTGGAGCATGTGCTAGAGGTTTACCTGTTTAAGAATGCAGGTCTGAAGTATTTAACAATGATCACCTAATATGCTTAGCACTGTTAAAGTAAACAGGTCTAGTTATATGTAGCTCAGACTCGGTTATCATTAGGTGTTAAGTGGAGATACACATTATGTTTCAGCTTATAAAAGCACCTACTTCTCCAGTCACGTACTGATGTTAAAAGGTCCCAGAGGTATCTTAGGAATTTGCTTAAGGTCTCAAAACAAGCACCTGTGTGTTGAATCATTTCCAGGCATTTGTATCAATAGCCAGTGTTGTCAGGCCAGAGAAGGGAGTTGGTAATTATTATATGCTAGATTGTGTTTATTATCAGTGAGTTATATTTTGCTTTTTGTTATCTCCAGTGGAGGATCCCAGAGATGTTTTCTCATTCAAAAAGTTTTCCAGGGGCTGGGAAGGTGGCTCAGTGGTAGAGCACTCGCCTTGCATGCATGAGGCACTGAGTTCGATTCCTCAGCACCATATAAGCAAAAAAAGAAAAAAAAACCAGAAGTGGCGCTGTGACTCACGTGGTAGAGCGCTGGCCTTGAGCTGAAGAGCTGAGGGACAGTGTCCAGGCCCAGAGTTCAGGCCCACGACTGGACCAAAAAAAACATGTTTTCCACTCACAAGTAATGAGTAGGTGACTGATGTACTACTCTGCATGCTAACTATAAAGTCGGAGAAGTCACATGGGTTATATTGTTTAAATTTTTTGTTGTCTTTACAAATCTGCATTATCATTGGCATTTTATACCAATGGAAACTGATAGTCATGAAGACAAAATGATTTGTTCTAAATGTACTGGATACAATAACCCAGAGCACTGGTATGTAAGAGAGTACTACAGTTACCCCTTTGCCTCCTGCTGCTATAGAATTAAAGAGGAATAGGCTAAAGAATGCATGTGCTTTGTTCAAACTTCATTTTAATCAATTCTTAAGAAAATCTTTACTGTTGCTGACAGCTTTTCCTTCCATCCTTCTTTCCTGCCTTCCTACCTTCTTGCCTTCCTGCCTGCCTGTCTGACAGCCTGCCTGCCTGCCTTTCTTCCTTCTTTCCTTCCTCCCTCCCTTCCTTCCTTTCTTTTTTTCTTTCTCTTTTTTCTCTTTCTCCATGCTCACTCCTTCCGACCTTTCCTTTTTCTCCCTATCTTTCCTTTTTCCCTCCCTTCTTCCCTCCTACCACTCAGTCCATTCTTCACTCTCTCTCTACCTCATTTCTTCTTTTCTTTCTTTTCAGAACTGGTTTAATATTATAAATGGTAAACATACTTTTCTAAGATTTTTTCTACTCTTCATGTTATCTAACCTACTAAAATAACAACTAAAATTCTGGGGAGAAACAGTATTATTTGTGTTTTAATGAATTGATTTCAGACAATAATCTTTAGAAATGATGGTAAATTGCTATGGTTTGATATTTGTTTATTTAAATGAACAGGTGTTTCCTGTCTTGTGGAATCTGGTCTAAGTCAGTGTGTGCTGATAACCTACAAATCACACCCCAGGATCCTGCATAGGAACAGCTCTATCTTTGTCTTCCAATTAGTGTCTCTGCCATCAGGTTTATAGTGGATTTGTTCCAAGTTTTTGGCCAGAATTGATTTAAATTCATATCTGACAGACTTCCACACAGCTTCTCTGAAATTAGTAGACAGTAACTCACAATCTAAAACTAACATGGTTGTTAAAATTAATTTCAGAAATATTATATACATGGGAAAATGTAACTGATATATAGAGTGAATAGATTTCAGAACAGTAAAACTTTAACAATATACTTACATGATACAAAGAGAGCAGAGAAGATTGCTATTTCTTCTTTTTTTAGTTTATACAGTATTATAAGCCAGTATAAACTTTATAAAAATCAAGATGTGATAATACCTTTATTTCTCCATATTCCTTTGTGTAATGCTCATGCTTTAAAAAATACTAAATGGTACAAACAGCATTGATGCTTTTGCATAATGCATCATTGATTATTTTTCCAATATGAGATTATTACAGAAAAGAGCAAAAAAACTACAAATTATGCAGACATACCCAGTGAGATTGAAAATTTGGCTGAATATAAAAATTGTCAGAAATAATTGCAGACTAAGAATGAATTGTGGCCTTAAGGCACTTGAACAGAAGGTCTAATGAACCTGCATCTCACAAAAAGCCATAATGTGTGGTCATTAAGTTAAAAATAAAGAATGTCAGCTTGCTGCCACAGAGCCACCAGAGTGATCGGGTTGTGGGTGAAGTGTGACCTTGTAAGCTACATATATTACCTGATATAATCACTACAGTGAATTTAGAAAGAAGAATCATTTATTTGACATAGAGTAGCAACGCTCAATTGTAGACCTTTACTCAGTAAGGGAACCTTTTTATGCACACAGTTAATCGAGATCACATGTGTGTACTACTCTGCTTATTTTAAATTTAGATGATACTTCATTTTTTCCCAAATCTTTATAAAGCTGATTTAAATTTAACACCTTACTTATTGAACCTACTCTATGCTTGCTGGTGAGGTTTGGATCCATGCTCATGGAAACACAGTAAACACTAGACAAAAATACACAGAGACAGTTCATCCACATCCTGAAGTTACAGAACTTTCAGGACACTGAATCAACACCAATGCTCATATAAGAAAGTTGATTTTGGATAGAATACCAAACTTTCTGGAAATTTCTTTCTTATTTAACTAGATTAAGCACCAGGCAAAATGACATTTATGGAGTGGAAAGAACTGAAATATGACATTCTAGGGAACTTGCCATATATGATTTTAGTTTCATTATGGTGCTATCATCAGGAGTACATATAAGCCTGGGTCATTCCTTTTTGTGCAGGTATTTTCTGATTTTTGATACAATGATTGTCATATATATTTATATCAGTTTTATCTATTTTTTAGAGAAATAAGTAATTTAAAAATTCTTGATAAACTATTATTTTTCAAGTATAGATGGAAAAGATCTGTGACTTGAATTCTGTTTTATTGTATGACTCTTCCAGGTCGAAAAAGGTAACTGATGAGTAATCCAAGTTAATAATGAAATGGAGTAAATGCTGCACATTCACATTAAAGTACTGTTGCATTGACTGAGAGACTGACATTTTTAACTGTTGTTATTATCTTGTTAGATGTGATTCATTCCATTGGAAAAAATACATCATACTGTCCACTTTAGCTTCAATAAGCCTTCAGCAATCAAAACCAACATGTAATGGAAAGACAAGAGGCTAATATTCATTACTTAAGAATTGAATTAGGACCAGTTGCTAAGAACTGAGATTTTAGTTGTTTAAAGTAATAAGCCCAATGATGATATAATTTAGGCAGTTCTAGAAATCAAAAGGAAAACTTTTCAGGGGAAAATTCAGCTGTCTATGGTGTTTCCTGGAACATATGAAAACTTGTAGTATAATGCTAATCCGAGAAGAGCAGTATTAAAGTAGAAATAAATACAAGTTTAATCTAGAAAAGCTATATTAACCCTGATTCCATTCTGACCACATCCTTTCAAAGTTCAAATTCCAGTAGCATTCCTAAGCATTGATTTACAAAGTTTTTTGAGATGACAATTTGTTGTGATTCAGGGACTGGATTTATTTTATAAGTCTGTTTTGTGGATGGAATTTCAGTAAATGTGTCATAGAACATTTCTAGAGGCTAAATCTGAGACTGTAGTCAGCTTTACCCAGAGTAGGCATAGTATGCTTTTTGCAAAGGAAGATGAAAGATACATTGTAAAGATATGATGTTGGGGAAGTGCCCTGTTCTCCTTTTGTAAAAGGAGATTAGGAGGAAAAGCAGGAAAATATGGAGTCTGTCAGACTGAAGAAAACAGGAAAGCAATGACAAGGCTGGAAGTATAATCTTTTGGTAATTTTCACCATTACCCTTACATACACTGCTTTATTTATATGTCTATGTTCCCTTGAAAAGGAAATCCATACATCCCTTTAAGAGCCTGAAAAGCCATTTCAGCCAAGAGACTGTGATTCTTGGTGATCACATATCACTACTGCTGGGGCTTCTACTCATCCTGTATCCATAGTGCCCTGTCTTCTTGCATTTCAGACTTTACAGAAGACCCTGGTCTTCCTAAGACTGAAATTAAGATCATATACTTCCAGTTTTTCTATAAAATGTAAGGCATAAAGAAACACTAAACAAAAATCTGATTTTGAGAGTTGGGTGAAGTCTGATCTGAATGTTCTTTTTCTTGACATAGACCTGCCAAGTCTAAAAATATAACCACCATAGTCTGGAAAGAAAAAAATATCAACTCTCAAACACAAGATAAAATGAAGTAAGCATGAAGCAATGGTTTGAGGAGCTATGTTAAATTTTCCAGTCCACTGACCAAGAGCAGGTGGATTTTTGAGAGAAATGCATTGACTGTAGGATCACATCAAAATCATATACCATGATAAAAATACCATATGTATTGTGATCTGTATAGCCTATTTCTTATTTTCCCATACCATGTATGATATTTTGTATTAAAGAAAGACCAAATTGAGTCTGTAGACTTCAAATCCCTGTGATTTTTTCCCCCAAGTACTCCTTTCTACCTGGAAACCTACTTGGTGATATCTTTTTTTTTTCAGAGTTCATGACATATAATCTCACTTTATACATGTGTGGAAATGTCACAATGAAACTTCCACCACCATATGGAACTGGAGCTATGGCTCAAGTGATAGAGCACAGGTATAAAGGCCCTGAGTTCAAGACCCAGGACTAGCATACACATGTATACAAACTAGGGAAAAAACCACCCTCCTCCTCATAAAACTAATATACCCTAATGAAAGAACATAGGAAAAACAAAAAATGCCCTTTTTTGCTTTAGATTCCCTTTTAGATATTTTCTTGCATATTTGGTCCCTGCTGGCCTCAGGCTGCAATCTTCTGACCTCTATGTCCTCCCATACTGCTGGGATTATAGATGCATGTCACCAGGCTCAGCTAGTTAAACCTCTGCTTATTTTTGTCTTTTTTTTCTTTTTTGGTACTGGGGATCGAACCCAGGACGTTGCACTTGCTAGGCAAGCGCTTTGCCACTGAGCTACATCCCAGCCCGACCTCTGCTTATTTTTAATGTTCAGTTTAAACTAGACTGTGACTTACAGTCGATTAAGATTTCACTTTGAAAATATACAGGCTGTTTAGGATTGCTGAAGTTATGTTTGGCAAATAAAAGACATTACCATCAAACCCAGTATCAAACAATACAAATAACAAACAAGCCACCAGCTGCAATCAGATAAGTTTAATAAAAAGCATTAATACCAAAAGGAAGAATGCAAACCTGAGAAGAATAAATAAGCCTTACAAAAATATCACTATATTCTTTTATTCTCATTTTAGACAGGTACTAGTCTGCAAAGTTTACTGAAGAATATTTTTCCCTGACAGATTCAAATAGGGGCAATTGCTTTCTTCTGGAAGTGTTACAGATGTTTGTTTGTTTGTTTTCTAAATAGTTGTACAAAGGAGGTGCCATCTAGTAAAGCTGTTTACGTATACATTGCATCTCGATCAGTGTCACCCTGAAACATTCTCACCCCATTGGAAGCCACCTTTTGCTTTCATTTTCTTAATTTTGTGGTATATGTAATGAATTCTTGATTACATTCTCCCCTTCATTCATCTACCCCTTTCCCCTTTGGCCTCAACTCTCATTCATGTACCCATTTCCTGGTGTTTATTTTGTTGGACTTTGACCTCTTCCTTCTAAAAGACTGCTTAGGTTCCCAGATCATGAGAGATTGAGTGCATTAGGCTGGTATGGCCCTTGACACAGCTGTTTTGTACTGAGGAGTACTGTTAAAGTTTTACCTTGGTTTTTTGAGAAAGTACATTTTTAATGACGTAAACTGTCTTTCCTGTCTTCACATCTACATCTGAGTGGAATGCCTACAATATTGTAAGAACACAATGTTGGCTAAATAAAAGGAAAAATTAATAAATAAAGATAATGTTCTTCATGGTTTGACAGTTTGACTTCTTGGAAAATCTCTTATACTGAGTTGGAATTCTTCCCTAAAGTTCCCATTGTGATGCAAAGAACAACTCTATTCCTGCTCTTAAACACCAGGACTTTCCAACAGCTTTCATATTGATCATGTCAGGTTATATAATCCTAGTTCCTTAAAATATTACTACTAGGAAAATTCTCTGTTTCTTCATATGCCACTCAGTTTGTTTTAATCACCCTTAAATTATGTCAATGCTACAAAGACATCATGTACATAGATTTTGGTAGAGAAAGACAACAAATTCCAGTTCTTGCTTGGCCTCTAACTACTTGAAAGAGCACTTTGAGATGACTGATGATGAACTACAATTTTCTAAGATTTAGTTTAATTGCATATGAAATAAGATGATAATGATTTTTGTATAGTATACACAGAATCGCAGCAAACTGCCTGAAGTAGTTAAGCATGAGCCGTTTGCTAACAGACCTAGCATGTAATGTAATAATACAATATAAAATGATTACCTATCACTCATAGTTGTTGAAGAAAGCACTACAGGGGTGGCATAGGAGGCTGTCCAACATTCTTTCAGAGATTCAACTGAGGGAAACTCTGTTTTCAACATGAGCCTTTAAACTCACCAAGGATGACTTCCCAGTTAGACAGAAGAAAACTTAGAAGATAGTAGAGGAGCAAGAATATAGGCTTCCATGTGCCATGCATGGAAATGGTGCATCTAATTTTGAATCCCATCCTCTAGTTAGTATTCGTAGAATCAGAAAAATGTCATTGAGGCAAGCAACTAAAAGATAGAATTTGGTCAAATAAACTTAGGTGTGAAAGTTCAATACAAGAAAGACTATTCAATTAGATTAAGGTGGCTGATATTATTTTGTGGTATCATTTATTGTTGGCTGACATTAGATTTGTGGTCATCTTCAGAGTTTTATGTAGTTTCTAAAATGCAAATAGCTTTCTACTCTTCTGTAAATTTGGGCAATCATTTTTATATAAAAGCTTTATTCATATCTAACTATAAAACACTGGATCTATTAAATTTGGAAATGAAATTTCCACATAATATCCAAAAAAGATAATTAAAAGTCACTGTATGTATCATTAAATTAATGAATATAATGGTTACTATCTTGAGGACTTTATGAAGATAAGATTTTATACATATGGCAGCATAAATTGAAAATACTAGCTGTCAGTGTTTACCACATTTGTTAAACTTTGAATGTATAAACATCATAATTATTCTCTCAAACAAATAAATACATTTTAAACCAAATTTGAGTCACTGTGTTGTGTATTGTTGGCTTTTAAATATATTTGAGTTGTTTTATGGTAAATGAAATTATTTCTTTATGCTGCAAAATGAATTCCTGTAAGTTAGTGTGTTAAGATAAGATACATTTTAATTTTTTCTCACCGCTTTCATGGATCAGGGTAGAAGATTCTCTCTCTCTCTTTCTCTCTGTCTGTCTGTCTGTCTCTCTCTGTCTCTTTCTCTCTCTCTCTTTCTTTCTCTTTGTCTCTCTGTGTGCCAATACTGGGACACTTCTACCACTTGAGACACATCTTCCAGCTCTTTGCTGGTTAATTGGATGATTCATCTACCTGGGCTGGCGCTGAATTGCAGTCCTCAGCTCTTAGCTTCCTGAGTAAGATTATAGTTATGAGCCATGGATGTCTAGCTTTACTGAGTTCTTTTCTCAGGGGCTCAGAGTTACTTTGGACATGTCCTCAGCTAAAGCTCAATTTCTCCTTTCAAGCCATCCCAGTAGTTTCCTACTGTCTGCAGGAGGCATGTCAGTTCCCTCAAGTCCTAGCCACTGAACTGCTTCTCTTGGAAGCATTCTACTTAAAAATCAGCAAGATGATATTTCTGACATTTTGCTTGTCTTTTCTCTGCACTCTGTCCTTCTTAAGGCTTCAATGGATTAGGTCAGGTCTAGCCATCATATTTCTTCTAAAATTGATTTAAGACCTTAATTATATCTGCAAAATTCTTTGACCTTGATCACATAAAATGACCTAAACCCAGATATAAAATCCATCCTATGGACAAATGAAGGGAATATACAGGGCTCATCACTAGAAGAGGGCTATGATTTGAATTCTTAAGAGCCCATTGTTTTTCCTCTTCTTTTTATATTTTTCTTTCTTTGTTTTGGTTTACTTTATTTTGATTTCCATGTGAGAATTCTTATTTTTTCTTGTTGAACTTGTTAACCACTCCCTAAATTATTTCATAATAGATACTTTGATAGGTACTTTAGCTAGGTACTTTGGTTATTATTGATGATTGTATATAAATTAGCCACAGAATATAACATTTCTTCTTTGTCTGCCTCTTGCATTAGGTCTAGATCAATAAAGGCTTTTGGAAAATGATTTCTTTTCTGGTGGAAGTCTTAAGAACTGATAAGGAATTTATTATTTGAGAGAACTGATAAATTTCTTATCAGTTCTTAAGGCTGAGTAGCAGCCAGAAGTGATCGAGGAGAGGCTGATTTGTTCTTTTTTTAATTTATTTTTATTTTTATTATTACAAACATAATGTGCAGAGGGGTTCAGTTACATAAGCAAGGTGAGTGCCTCTCTTTTCACTTACCACTTCCTTGTTTTCTCCTGCTTCCTTCCCTTGCTCCTGACACCCTCCCTTCCGCTTGTAAAGTTCATTTCCAAGATAGTATCTAGTGAGTATCACCATTACATTGGTTGAACCTTTATTTCATCATTTCTGCATCCCTTTTCTTCCCCAAATCAGGCAAACATATATACAAGACAAAGGGTACCAAAATAAAAAACAGTGACCACAGGAAATAAGCCAGATGAAAGTAAAAAAGAAAAAAGAAATAACTGCAAAAAGTACATCAAAACCAACAAACCTTACAGTTTCCACATCTTGGAGTTCATTTTGATTAGCAACATTTTATGTGGTCATATGTACATAACATATTGACCTATTGTGATCCTATCCTAGACATATACTAATTATTAGAAATGAGGGAAACCATGGAATCTATTTTTCTTTGGCTCTAGCTTATTTCACTAAATATGATTTTTTTCCCAAGACTTTCTGTTTCCTTACAAATGGGGCAATGTCATTCTTTCTGATGGAGGCATAGAATTCCATTGTGTATATGCAACACATTTTCTTGATCCATTAATCTACTGAGGGACATCTGATTGATTCCATATCTCAGCTATAGTAGATAGTGCTGCAATGAGCATAGTTGTGCTTATCACTTTAGTGAGGTCTTGTTTGTGGTAATTTGGATAAATGCCCAAGAGTGAGCATAAGGTAGCTGGGTTATAGGGGAGCTCTATGTCTTTTGAGGAACCTCCATCCTGTTTTCCAGAGTAGTTGAACACGTTTACAATCCATCCAAAATTTTTAAGTTATTGTGGAGCTGATACACAGAGGGGTTACAAATATGGAAATCAGGTAATAAGTAATGAGTACAACTCTATTTATTTATTCATTTATGTTTATTATTGTGAAAACACCATACAGAGGGGTTACAACTACATGGGCAAGATAGTGATTACATTTCTTATCAAGCATTGTTGCTCCTCCTTTGTTTTTGAACCATGACTCTCCTTCCCTTGCTTTCTCCCTGTGTTTCCCTCCTGTCCTCACCCACCAGATATCAAGTTCATTTTCCACATAGTGTTTAGAGAGTATTGCTGTTGTATTTGTTCATTTTTGTTACATCTTTTATGTGCCCTCTTTACCCTCTCAAATATAAACAAACTAACAAACAAGACAAAAAGAAAAGAAAACAAAAACAACAATAATGGCAACTAAATTTTCACTTAATTTCTTTTCTTGGAGTTAATTTCATAGACTATTATTTTTTTTTGTTGGTCCTGGGGCTTGAACTCTGGGCCTGGGCATTGTCTCTCAGCTCTTCAGCTCAAGGCTAGTGCTCTACCACTTTAGCCACCATGCCACTTCCAGTTTTCTGGTGGTTTATTGGAGATAAGAGTCTCATGAACTTTCCTTCTTAGACTAGCTTTGAACAGCGATCCTCAGATCTCAGCCTCTTTAGTAGCTAAGATTTACAAGCATGAGCCACAGGTACCTGGCTACTTAGACTATTATTTTATATGATCATCTGTATATAGTTAGTGAACCTTTGTTCACCACTCCTATGCCTAGCATCATTTGGCCTCTGTATTTTAATGACTAGGGTCCTATATATATATATATATATATATATATACATATATATATGTATGTATGTATATGTGTGTACACACACACACATGTTAGCAAAGCTCTTTTGCTAACATCTGCCATACATAACTTTTGTTTTTGAAATAATAACATTTTCATTTCTGTTATATCAGGAAATTTTATTCTCTCATTCTAGATACAACAAACATTTTCTTTTTAATTGGAAGTATAATTACAGGTTTATAAAGATAGATAGATTCTTACTTTGGTGTAGTAGTTTTGGTCTAACTTTCACACAAGTCAAAATAGTTTTGATTCTTGATTCTGTTATTACTATAGCCATATATTTTACCTTGAGGTCAATTGTGCACTTGGTTAGCATTAGATGTCTATCCAACACACATACACATATATTGGTTATGTCTTGTTTGATGACAGCCCTCTGTCCCATCCCCAGAATTGCTCAGTATGGCAATGAGGTATCAATCACTGCTCCTTGTCATTATTCAATAAAGTTACAGAAAAAGCATGTCCACAACTTATTGTTCACCAAAATAACATGGTTAATGGAGTTAAAGGTGCTATAACTAAACCAAAACATACAATCTTATGACACAGTTTTAACATTCGTTTTATACCATTCTGAGAAATTCGGGGAATGTTGTATCTAATTCAGTGATGTCTATATCCTTTCTTACCATTTCCTTGTTCACAACTCTTTTGGAATTTTGGGCATTTGCCCAGATCAAGGGCTCTATGGACCTTGCCACTTCCTTTGCCATGAACTTCCTTTGCAGCAGGTTTCTTCACAGTTTTTATTTTTAATCGTATTATTTTATTGCATTATCTTTAGATAGTTGTACAAATGGTTGCAGTTTATGAATACAATATATCCTGATTTTAACATTCTTACTCATCCCTATCCTACCTACTCTTTTCTTCCCTCACTCTTCTTAATTTTGTAGGATATATGTTGTATTCTTGCCTGCATTCTCCTCCTTCTCTTCTTCCTTCCATTTGTCATAACATAAATTCTTAAACTTGAGACTTATCTAGAACATTTATGTAAGAATTTCCTTTTCTTTCTTCCAATATAAACTGTGTAGGGCCAGTAGGTATTTGCTTTTAAAGTTAATATCATATTAATCCATCAGTATTTGAAAATTTTCAATTAATTCAAATGTAAGGGAATTTTAATGCAACTATAAAATACATTTATACACTTACCTACCCCTCTCTATAAATAGCAATTATACACTTACTGTAAAAAAAATTTATGTGATTCGACTAAGTATGTGTGTGTCTGTGTATAAATAGATAGATAGATAAACAAACCATAATCAGGTTTTACTCACATATTTTGCAATGTTTGTTTACACATACAATGATGGCTATATACTCACATTTTTCTGATATATTTTCTATATATTCACATTATTCTTTTACCATAAGTTAAGAACTGGTTATGTATTTTCATTTTCAATGGAATTATATTTTAGATGACAAATTATCTAATTATAATTATACCATTGAAAATGTTATACCTATAGCTAAAAGGTTACAAAATATAATCATTATATTTTAAGTCAATTTATTTTAAAATAAACTTCTGGTACTATCTCTAGAAAGGTGTTTAATGATTAGTTTTTGTGTGATATTAAGTGGGCTAAATCATGCCCAGATAGCTAGTAAACATTATCTGTTGGTATACATGAAAGGATATGTCCAACATTCAGTATTTGAACAGGTATATTGAATAAAAAATGTCATTTTCCCTCTCCTTTCCATCACAACACCATGTGGTTAGGCACTATCAAATACACTGAGGGCCTAATTACAACAGAAAGGTGGAAGAAAGAAAAATTTATTCCCCTCATCTGTGACATCCATCTCTTCCTGCTCTCAGATACCACCACTCCTGTGTTTTGTAAATTCTGAATGAGAATTAAGTATCAAAAGTAAAATAAAACAGGACTTAATACTTCAAAAAGTTGTCAGTTTACTTGTACTTAAATCAGTGAAAAAACCCTCTTGAAGGATATGACTAATGATCATCAGATACAGTGGTTACTCAGCACTTTAAACCAAACCAAGACATATTGTCCAAGAATACAGAAGTATGATGCTCAAAGTCATTTAAATATCACAAGGATTGCCAAATATATTGCATCCCCATCATGAAGTACAGCAGCCTAGAAGATTAGGGATGGAGGAAAACAGCGCCAGTTCATCTTCATTGAAGGAACAGTAGAGGCTGACAGATTTTTGACATGCCTTGTCTTGGGCCCACCTCCTGGGCCTTCTTCCCCTAGCTCTAGTGTTGATATAGTCCTTGGTCACCATATATGCATGTGTAGCAGCCTCAGGGTGGTTTAGGGTATGGTAGATGCACCTCAAGAGGTCAGACACTAAATTTTGTCAGAATCCACTGAGCACCAGGTCCACAAGCACTTAGAGAACAATGAAGCCTGGGACTGCAATTACCTACACTTAGATTTTGAAGCATGGGAAGCCTTGTGCATGACTCCCATGCTGAGAACCACAAAAGGGCTTCAGACACCCTGGTTATCCCAACTAAGAGAGCTACTGGCATATGAGTCTAGCCAAGTAAGTAATAAGCAAATAACCCATAACAGCTACTTTGACAAGTCACCTAGAGCCATGGAGGCTAGCGCTTATATAGATAAAGTCAGAGACAGGACATCTGATTCAGTAGGCCTGGAAAGTAGGACACCCAGTGGGTCTGGAGGTCACAACATCAAATAAAAAATTAGGGGCTGGGAAGGTGGCTCAGTGGTAGAGCGCTTGCCTTGCATGCATGAGGCCCTGGGTTCGATTCCTCAGCACCACATAAACAATAAGAAAAAAGCTGGAAGTGGCATTGTGGCTTAAGTGGTAGAGCACTAGCCTTGAGCTGAAGAGCTGAGGGACAGTGCCCAGGCCCAGAGTTCAGGCCTCACAACTGGACCCCCCCCAAAAAAAAACAATAAATAAATAAAAAATTAGCCCTGAAGGTTTGATGCTCTTTGTCCTGTTAAATCATGCTGGATTATGGATTTTCTTGAAATGAGCTATTTATTTTTTCTGTCATATTTTCCACTTTGAGAGTGGGAATGTCTGTCTTGCCATTGTATTTGAAAGTATATAACAGGTTCAGTGTCACAAGTTCATAACCAGAGATCAATTTGAAATTGATAATATTTGAATAAGGCTTTAGATTTAGATATTAATGGTGATGTTAGATTGAGTTACAACTTTGGAAGTCAGGATGGAATGAATCTATATTATATGCAAGTGGGATAGAAATTTTGAGGGGTTTGAAATGGAATGTGAAAAAGGGTGAAAATATTTTTGTTTCTCACGAATCTATGTGTTGAAATGCTAACCCTGAAGGAATGGATCATGGTGTATGATTAGGTCATGAGACAGAGTCCTAATAAAGGCTCCAGGGAGTTAATTATGTCCTTCTAGCTTGTGAGTTCACAATAAGAAAAGACAGTTGTCCATAAACTAGGTAGAGGGCCTTCAGCAGACATTGTCTACTGGGAATTTGACTTTCCCGACTCTAGAACTGTGAGGAATATATTTCTGTTGTTTATAAGCCACTCTGACTATGGTATTTTTGTTACAGCAGTTGAAACTCATGAACACAGGTTCAATAAACCTTACCTTATCACACTGCTCCTTAAATTTGATGCAAGCCGCAAACAGTGGGATTTGCAAATTATGCAATGAGCAACTCATATGGCAAAACAAAGAAATAGGAAAGGTTACTAGATTATTCTCTCCACAAGACAAAATCCTCACGTTTCTAAATTCACTTGGAGATATGCCAGAGAAACAAATCATAGTCTTTTTCTACATAGCTTAAATAATATGTAGTAGCTGGAGACTTCTGCAAAATTCACTAGGTCAGATTTCTAAGAGAATTTACATCAACACTGGCATATCCTAATTCAGACACACACATATATAATAACCACAGTGTTACTGCCATTTATTTTTATCTAATTAATCTGAGCGAAGCTACTGATTAAAATGATCTAGAACTCTTATTATTCACTAAAACATTAGAATGTCAATTTCAAAATGATTAAATGAATTAAAAATAATGTGGTAAGTTACATCCTATAACATAACACAGAAAACAATGCACTTTATCTCTTTTATGAATACTTTTTTGTTTGAACTCACTGACCTAACTTAATTATTATGCTATTTTTAAAATTTATATTTTCATCATCAAGTAGTTAAATAAAGGAGTTACATTCAGCAAATTCTCCTATGTATTCCTATTATTTCAAAGAACATTTCTGAGATAGAAGCACATGACCAATAATGCCATGACAAATACAGGGAATTCATAGACAAAGGAAAGGTGGAGAGTAGCCCTCACTACTTCATGATACATTTTCTCCCTATATATAATTGATTGTTGTAATAATATTTTAGGGTTATCTTATGTTATTTTTTACTTTCAGGCACATGCTGTTCATTGTTAATATTCTTGTGTTTTTAATCTGTGGATGTCTTTCCTTTGAGTAGCATGAAGATACCATGAAACCAAATATATATAATTTTTGCTCTTTCACTTAAACATTTTTACTCCAGCAAGCCACTCTTCTGATGCATGAGGTTTTGAAGATGACATAGAAAAGAACGATTAGGCATGAACTGTTTAGTCATTGTCTATTATTTCAGTCTACATGCTTAGATTTGAGTGACGTGTGTACTGTTAAGAACTATAGTTCTGGGTATTTGAAAACATACACTTGCTATTCCCCAAAGATAAGAAAATTATCCTGGCAAAATTGTAACATAGGTAGTGTGTGCTTTGTATTCTCCATTTCCATTTTTGTTCTTCTCAATAATAATTGCAATATTGTTTCAAATCTTCTAGTTCCTCATTCCTATTTTTTTCTTTTTCAATGTTTTTATTGTGCAAATACCATACAGAGGAATTACAATTACATGAGCAAGGTAATGAACACATTTCTGATCAAGCATTGTTGCCTCCTCCTTTGTTTCTCCTTCCCAACCCTTCCCATCTCCCACCCTCCTGTACCACCCACCCCCACCCCTGCCAAAGTTGTAAAGTTCATTTTTCGACATAACATCTTGTACATTTTTGTCTCAGTTCTTTCTTTTTTAGTTTTTTGGTTCTTTCTTTATATAAATGAGAAAACTCATTTTTTATTGTCATTTACAGTGTTCTTGCTATATTTATGGCCTATTATTCATACTTCCACCTCTGAGAAATTAATTTAAAAAAGAAAAGAATAGTAATTCTAAAAGTATATATTCTAATAGGATTGTGTGCTTATATAGAGATTTAGAGATATAAATCTATCTATTTAACTATCCATTCATTCTTCCTATTCATCTCTCTATTGTTTATTTAATCTATCATTAGGTTAAATATCACTACAAAATTAAGTAAAATATTCTTTTTGTCCTTGATCACTCTTTATATTGAAACCAATGCTCCAACGTATAATGTTTAGTTCAGGCATTCTTTTCACCATTATTTTATGAATTTCTTCTATCTCTAATCACATTCCTTCTCTACTCTATTTATTTAAGCCCTTCTTCTTTCCTAATGATTAGATAGAAGTATTTTTTCATACTAATCATTATTTAATGAATTCTTCATTTGAGCTAAATATTTATAGAGTGAAATAGTGAATTATATCAGTGTGTTCAAATACAATGTGAGAAGAAGAAGAAGGAGGAGGAGGAGGAGGAGGAGGAAGAGGAGGAAGAGGAAGAAGAGGAAGAAGAAAGAGGAGGAACAGAAAAAGGAGGAGGAAGAGGAGGAGGAGAAGAAAGTCACAGTAACAACCCTCTACTGATGTCCAACTTGTTATTCTTAGAATTTGCTTTCATGTTATAGGTCAAAGGGATATTAATGATACAAATAGAATTTATCAATGTTGAAATACTGTCTTTATTTTTCTGCTTGGATCCAATGCAGTACATATGGTACTTACCTCACTGAATAGGGAAGCAGAAAAACAGAAAAACTCAAACAAGAGCATTAACATTGTGGACAATACTTGAAGATCCAGCCATTGCTTGCTTTGAAACTGAAGAGATTTAGGAGTTAAGGAATGCCGTCATTTTCTAGAAACTGAATGAGGAAAGAAAAGGGTTATCTTAATAGTTTCCAGATTCATTATTTATAAACTGATTTTAAGTGAATGAATGAATGTTATTCTTTTGTTAAGTTGTGGTAGTATGTTGTTATGGTGGCAATGGGAAATCAATACAAGCATAATAGAATCAGAAACCAAGTAAGTTAGTTATTGATATGTTAATACTCTATGCTAAGCTCAGTTCTAGGACTTTAATCCTTGTTGAATCTTTAAAATAATAATTTAAGCTAATAAATTTGCTATTTTAATAGAAAGCCAACTGAAATTAAACACAGAGAAATTAATTTTCCCAAGATCGTGTCTGCTCTGAGGGAGATGGAATTTGATTGATTCCCAAAAACTCTTCACTTCTCACTGGCTACTTTGAAGAGGAAATCTATCTTCCATGTAGGATTTCAAGAGAGAAACCTGGGATCTCAGTAGTAGAAGCTATAGTGATTTACACATTTCTGATGAGGAAAAAACTCAAGTACAGTGCTGTCGATGGCTAATTCGCTTGAGTCTAGTACAGATTGATTTGGCTGGTAAGTGGTAAGGGCATAGTTGAATAAAAGTAGAGATTTATTGCTAGAGAAAGAATCAACTGTAGTGAGTTTAAAACAAAACAAAGGGGAAAGTGAAGAAAATAAGTAGTGAAAATTCTGAGTCCTTCGACCAAGAAAAACATCGTGGGGAAAAGATCTGGTTTAATTTGTCTCTTTGTGTTACCTTTGAAAATGGAACATGGAAAAGGTTTATTGAACTTGTTATCAGCATGAATAGACATCTATACTTCATATGTAACAACTCAAGGAATAATTCCACTATCCCGAGTTGAAAGGAACAAAAAAAATGAGCTTATACTTAAAACCTCAGCCAGAAAGGAGCTTTAGGACGAGGAATGAATTTCTTCTTGATTGTTTAATATTGACCTTGTAATTTGCTGTGCTTCCACCTGAAAACACAGCCATAAATAAAGAAGAAAGAACAATACCTTAAACAACAAAATCAATTAAAATTACTTCCATCCCACAGCATTTATGGACTACATGAAACTGACAGGAGTTTTATTGGCACTGGAAATTGGCATCTTCTGGATTTGTAACTAAATGAATGATTTTTTCTATTTTAGCATTTTGCTTTTTTTGTTGAAAAAAATCTTGCATGCTACGTATGTCTCAAGCATGAATAATTTTATGTTCATTCTATCCACATATTGAATTACTAAGTTTCTAAGATTCCGCTTTCTGTTTTCATGTCAAATAATAAATTTACCCAATGGTATTCACAGATATAGCTGAATATGTTAATTGAAAAATTATTTTCACTTGGAGAATTGTCCATACAATTTGAAATACTTTGTGGCTAAACTTAGTACATAGATTCAAGGTTTGTGGGAAAGGGGAGATAAAATATATTTCTTTAAAAGAATGTGCTCTGGCTGGGCATTGGAGGCTCATGCCTGTAATCCTAGCTACTCAGGAGGCTGAGATCTGAGATGAGCATCACTGTTCAAAGTCAGTCTGGGCAGGAAATTCTGCGAGACTCTTATTAACCAATAGAAACCCTGGAAGTGGAGCTTTGGCTCAAAGTGGTAGAGTGCAAGTCTTGAGCAAAAATCAACTCAGAGACAGCAATCAGAGCCTGGGTTCAAGCCGCATGATCAACAGGAAAAGATCTGAAGCAAACAAACAAACAAACAAACAAGACAGTGCTCCCTCAAAAAGTAGTACACATTCTTCCCCCAGAGCCCCATCCCAGTCAGATCTTAATCTGGAAGGGTTTTGTCACTGGTTATCACATAAAGCATATAGCAAAAATGATTCCCTGGGAGTTCTGAAACAATGCCAGGCAAAACACTAGCTGCTTCTCTCTCTTGATTCTTGGAATAAAAGCTTCATACTAGGATGAGCCCAAAGTGAATGGAGAGACTCATGGAGGCTGTTAAGGGTCTTTGATCCACAGCTGAGCTACTAGCAGAGAGTGAGTTCTGATTGACAGCTATGTAAGTGAATCATCTTGACATAGAAGCATAACTAAGTCCCCAGATGACAGCACAGCTAATATCATATGCAGCAGAACTGTCTTGGTAAATTCACACCACTCAAAATATTATCAGAAATAATGAAACAGTTGTTACTTCAAAGTAATGAAATTTTGGGATTGTTTCCTATGCAGCAAAAGATAGCTGAATAATAAACTACTTTCTTCTAGCATAAAAAGACATATTAATTTTACAATAATAGCTCTTGAAAAGTTATCTGAGCTCTAGTGTTGGAGAGTAGAGAAAATATTACGCTGTCTTATTAACAATGAATGCAATAACTATCTTATTGCAGTGATACATAAAAGACTTTTCCCATTGTTGGTGCTGAGTGGTCACTGATTGGGACTGGACACACAGCCTCTAGGTAAGAAAAGTGCATAGCCCCTGACATTTCTGTTCAAGAAGATATAAGTGTCTTGTGTAAACTGGTACAGATGGCTTTTCTCTTCTCTCTTCCTCTATATCAAAGGTGGACAGAGATCAAGCCATGCAGGTACAAAGAGTTTAAGTCTGACACTGAACTCACACCAAAAACCTATGCTTACTTTAGACTGAAAAGTCTTAGTAGATGTTACATGATTAATAGCTTCTGATTTATTTAAGCCATTTTTAACTAGGATTCTCCAGTACTTAAAGCCCAAACTAGTTCTTAGTAATATATCAAGACTACCATTCTCTAGTATTCATGTTTGCCACTGATCTGCATTTCTGTACAAATATTTTGAACTGAGATTCCTACAGCAGTTTTTCTCTCAATGAGAGTTTCCTTAATATAAAAGACAAACAATCATGACCAACTTTAAATAAGTTTCTTCCTAAGGTAATTAAGAAATGCTTGAAGATCTTCACGAGCTATACAACGGACAAGGGTCTGATATCTAAAATATACCTGGAGGGCTGGCAAGGTGGCTCAGTGGTAGAGCGCTTGCCTTGCATGCTCAAGACCCTGGGTTCGATTCCTCAGCACCACGTAAGCAAAAAGAAAAAAGCCAGAAGTGGCACTGTGGCTCAAGTGGTAGAGCACTAGCCTTGAGCTGAAGAGCTGAGGGACAGCGCCCAGGC
>NW_012267233.1:20664470-20667226 GCF_000151885.1 Dipodomys ordii
CTATGCCTCCATCAGAAAAAATGACATTGCCCATTTGTTAGGAAATGGAAAGACTTGGAAAAAATTATATTAAGTGAAGTAAGTCAGGCCCAAAGAAACATAGGCCCCATGGTTTCCCTATTTGCAATAACTAGTATATGTCTGAGACCAGCAGAAATGGTGAGATAAGTTGATATTAGGCAAAATGAACCCAAAGATAAGGACTCAAATATTTTTTCTTCTTGCTATTGTTTCTAACATATTTATAAGATGATTTCTTTTTTGCTTTGTATGTCCCTCCCTCACGGTATAACCCCTGTTTTCACTGTATTTGATGTTTGTATACTTTCTGGAGTGGTAGGGTAAATACAAATTGTTTAAACAGGGATACAGGTGGACTCATTGCAACAATGAGATGTACAAGAAGTTATATCGAAAAACGAACTTTACAACTTTGGCTGGGTGGGAGTGGGGGGGGGGAGGTTGGGAAGGGGAAACAAAGGAGGAGGCAACAATATTTGATAAGAAATGTACTCATTAACTTGCCCATGTAATTGTAACCCATCTTTATGGTATTTTCACAATTAAAAAAAAGAAATTTGAAGTGGATGCAAGATGTTAGCACTAAGTTAACTCAGAAGCTCTCTGCAAGTAATATATTTCTATTAACAAATTTTTATCTCTAATAATTTGTTTGTAATGCTAAACAGAGGGCTGGGAAGGTGGCTCAGTGGTAGAGCGCTTGCCTTGCATGCCTGAGGCCCTGGGTCCGACTCCTCAGCACCACATAAGCAAAAAGAAAAAGCCGGAAGTGGCACTGTGTCTCAAGTGGTAGAGTGCTAGCCTTGAACTGAAGAGCTGAGGGACAGCGCCCAGTCCCAGAGTTCAGGCCCCACGACCGGACCCCCCCCCCCGCAAAAGGAAAGTAATGCTAAACAAAGAATGAAGTAAAAAAGATCTAAAGGGGCTGGGAAAGTGGCTCAGTGGTAGAGTGCTTGCCTTGCATGCATGAAGCTCTGGGTTCGATTCCTCAACACCACATAAGCAAAAAAAAAAAAAAAAAGCCCAAAAAAAAAAAAAAAAAAAAGCCCAGAATTTGTGCTGTGGCTCAAATGGTAGAGCACTTGCCTTGAGCTGAGGGTTCAGCCCAGGCCCAGAGTTCAGGCCCCACAACCGACAAAAAAAAAAAATCCAGAACGAGATGAAGTTAAAAAAAAAAACGCAAAGAAAAGAAAGCTTGAAGAAAAATGTACTGATATAAATGAATATAAAGGAAACAAAATTGTCAAATAGTGTACAGATAAGAAAATGAATATAAATATATAGGATACACACTGAAGAGATTTTACAAGAAAAGTCTATTAGGGCAGCCCTAGCCAGGCAATTACATGTGGAAACAGTAAGTTTAACATTAGCAGTCTCTGGAGGATAGTACTTTCGGTCATTAAGGTAACATCTTAATGTATAATTAAAGCATCATGCTTATATTGATGGTGTCTGGTAGTGCCTAATTAAATAACAACATATAACTGAGGCACAGGAGAGAATCAAGGATAATGTTGTAAACTTAATTCCACAAACATTTGCCCTCTGTGAGAGTAGGCATAATGTGAAACATCAGGATAACTAGTTAGGTTCAAACACTTTGTGGTCCAGTGACATTGACAAATACCATATCTCTTATTCACACTCAATTAGAAGATGCTTTTTTCTAATTCAACCTTTCTTAACCTTCTAATTACCAGTTACCAGGCTCTACTATTAGGCTTTTCCTGGGTTAGTTATGAAATATTTAGTTTCCTGTATTGGTAACAATTTCCTAAATGTACGATCAAATGCACAAAGAAAGAGGTATATTTTATATTATTTTATAATCTAACATATTCTTTTTACTCTGATAACCACAAAATGTTTTGTACATTGGTACACTATTCCCCTACACATAGATATACACAAATATATTCCCTATATATTATGCCATAAAAATATAAAGCAATGAGTAAAGATATCCCCATCTGGAACACATTACATTTATTTCATAAAATAGAAGTTTACATAAGTTATGTCAATTTTTTGTCTGTTTAGTGTTGTGACAAATGCCATTCTTATTTATATACATGTAAAATTCCTTCACAGTCTCTGAAAATATAATATTTATTTCCTGTGGAAATGAATTGTAAAGGTTTTCTTATATTCACACATCTCTCAAAACTTATCTTTTGGATTTATTAATTCAACACAACTATTTCCTACTTTATCATATTTTTGAAATGAAACTTCTCTTTATAGGAATCTGATAACATAAAAATGTAAATTGAAATGTGGAAATTTTCCTATTTTATGTTCTCAAAAATGAAATTAATTCACACAAAACTACAGATGAAAAATTTATGATTTAATAACTACAAAACATGAACCATTTTTTCCTTGTCTGCCATTGGAGTATTCTCTACCTTCTCAATGTAAGATGTAGAATGAATGTCCTTTTCTTAGTTTAATATTAGCAAAAAGTTACTTGATTTATAACTCCCAAGTTGATATTCACTGATGTCTGAATTACTTTAGAAGTTCTAAATTAGAAAATGTCATTATAGATGTATTGTTTCTATTTTTTTGGCAAAATCATAACTTCTATGGCTGAGAAAACTCTATGTGGAAGGAGTCTATGAATACACAGCTTTCTGTTTGAAGAAGAAACAGCATCAGAAGATGTGCAATTTTACTAACCCCCCAACTGGCACATGAGCTTGGTCTCCTCTTCCTCCCTTGCTTTCAAG
>NW_012267233.1:20669321-20710065 GCF_000151885.1 Dipodomys ordii
TTTAGTATAGCCTTGTTCATGATCATTTGGGTAAATGCCCAAAAGTGGGATTGCTGGGTCATAGGGGAGCTCTATGTGGAGTCTTTTGAGGAACCTCCATATTGCTATGTTATTTTTTATTTTCCTTTTTTTGTGTGGTTCTGGGGTTTGAACTCAGGTCCTCAGGCACTTAGCTTGCTTGGTTTGCTGGAATTATACCACTTTAGCCATGCCTCCTGCCTTGCTTTTCTTGTTGGTTATTTTGGAGCATTTCAAGTACTTTTCTGCCCACACTTGCTGTGAACAGAAATCATCTGATCTTAGTCTCCTGAGTAGCCAGGATTCCATCTGTGAACCACCATCACCCAGCTTTGTCTGCATTCTTGGCTGTGGTTATGTTTCTACTTTTAACTTTGCATTCATAATGAACATCAACAAAGTAGCAGCACCTAAAATCCCTGTAGTACTCAAATTTACCAAGTCTACATTTCCTTAAAACCATTCAGGTTAAAAAAAAGGCCCTGTTTTCTCAAGGCAATAGAAAATTTAAAGATATATAAAAGATGTCAATCACAAGCCAAGTGCTGGAGATGTTCATGTTATCCCAGATATGCTTAAATAGGAATATGGTGATCCAAAATGGCCTAAGTATAGAATGCCTTCTTTTCAGGCACAAAGCTGTGAGTTCTAATCTTAGTAATGTCGACAACAATTAAAAATATAGATTTCATGTATAAGTTTGTTTAGTTAGCTTAGATACAAGTTCTAGGATTACTGCTAAAGTTTAATGAAAGATGTTATCCTAAATCATATGAGGTAAAAACAACCCAATTGATTTCCAATGAGTAAAGTGTATAAAATAAAACACTGTCAAAGCAAAACTGAGTGCTCCACCACCACCATTTCACATACTATTCTACTTTCCTAGGAAACTCTAAACCACCCTTTTTTTAGTATATATATTTTTATTGTGAAGATATTGTACAGCAGGGTTACAGTTACATGAGTAAGATAATGAGTACATTTCCTATCCAGCATTGTTACCTCCTCTTTTGTTTTTCTCCTACCATAGCTTTCCTCCCCACCTCACCAACTTCCTCCTACCCATCCCCCAAAATTGTAAAGTTCGCTTTCAACATAGTGTCTTGTTTCATCTCATTGTTCCAATTGGTCAACCTGTATCCTTATTTCAGCAGTTTTATTATTTCCCCTCCCCTCCCCAAATTAGAAAAATGTATATACAAGATGCAGGACACCAGAATCAAATACAGTGAAAACAGGGGTTGTTCCATGGGGGAAGAACATACAAAAGAAACCAAAAAAAATCACATAGTACATTATAAAAACATTAAAAACAACAGCAAAAAGATAAAGGTCAAAAGCTATTGTACAGATGACCATTTATGATGACAGTAAGTGAAATGAACCCCAAGATAGGGACACAAGAGGTTTTAAACCACCCTTTCTATTATTCCCAGTCTGTTATTTCCCTCCCTCAATGAACTTCAGGTAGAGATTAATTTTGGATTTCAGATTTTGTAGCAAATAGTATGCTCTTTTCCTAAATTTGGAGTAATTTTTTCTGGACAGATGGCCATGCTACTTGAACACACTGTGCAATAAAATTCTATGTATCGTGGCAATAGTATAGAATGTTCTCTTCATGAAATACTTTTGTTAAGAAAAAGTTTCCATATGTGAATAACCCATACTTTACCTATGTGTGTTCAAGAATTACATCGAACACAAATATCAATGTGTTAATAATATATTTTTCTTTGTTTCAGAAGCTCATCATCATGCAGCTGAGTTGAAGTCTGACTGAATATATTATGTAGCCATTTTTCACACTTTTCTAGGTAGGAAATAATATTTATTGTGACTGTGTTTATCTTGTGATTTGGCACATGCTAAATCATTTTAAGCTTTCCTTTGTCATAAAATTGTTTTGAGTAATCCTTCAGTTTAACTGTTAAGTAAATAGACTCAAAGCCATTAAATAACTCACTCAATGATGGGAATGAGACAGCTCGTGCTCAGAGTAAAGCTCAAATATTTTTGATATTCTCAGGACGGACATTTCTTCTCTTTTGTATATATAAATTGCTATTCTTTAGAAGACATCTCCATTAATCAATATTGTACTTTGAATTATGTTTTACTTTCATTCCCCTAAATGTTTAATCACTGTAAACCAGATAATCCAGCATTTCTAATATTTCTCTAGCTTTATCATTTGATTCATGTTTCCTTATTTTCTTTCCCATGTGGAATGTTTTTTTTTTTTTTTTTTGTCCTCTGAAAAATCCAGCATTCCTTCATGGGTAAGAATGGCCAGCTCTTTATTTATTTATAACATTTTTTTCATGGGGAATTATTTATCTTCTTTTGTGAAAATTACCTTCCTTTATCACCAAATATACTTTGTTCTGTATATTAACTGTGTATATATGTCTGTTTCCATGATTCTGATTGTTTTTAAGGCCTATTCTTAACCTTTGAAAGAAAGGTTACATCATATATATGTATATCTATTATTTTAGTCTTGCATTAGTGAACATCAAGTTAAGTTTCAGTTAGCTTTATATAGAATATATTATGAATTAGATTTGGGGGTATTTAAAATATTAGAAATACCTTGCTAAATTTGAAATACTATGGTGATATATATGTGTGTATTTGTGTTTATATATATGTATATTATAGATAAGTTTCCTCAATATTCAGCATTCAAACACATGGAAATTTTCTACTATTACTATTATTATCATATGTTATTATTGCAAATTTAATATATTATTTTCCAGAAAGACTTTCTCACCTTAAATTAATTGTAAATATTGAAAAAATTAATTATCACAAAGGAAGGGTTTTCTAATTAATTATAAAAATACATGATATATTGCTGGCATTTTACACTTTTTGTTTTTTACAAAACCAGATAATTTACATGTTAATTATTAAAGATTTGCAGTGGAGCTGGACACAGCTGGCTCATGTCTGTAAGGATCATGGTTCAAAGCCAGTTCAGGCAGGAATCTGTGAGACTCTTACCCGAAAACTGAAGTGGCACTAGGTTTTAAGTGGTAGAGCGCTTGCCTTGAGCTGAAGAGCTGAGGGACAATGCCCAGCCCAGAGTTCAAGCCCCACAACTGACATTCACCAACACACACAAAAAGATTTGCAGTGAACCACTTTTATCTCCATGTTCAGAAACTTAGTCATAGTGATCATTTTCTGTTATAGAACTATTTTTATATTCACTAGTGATGATTAAATATTGAAGCTTTTTTTAGGTCTGATGTTAAGTCTTAGTCTGTAGAGCCTTACCAAAGGCTTAGATCAGGCATTTATCCATCTAGAAATGTAGATATTCTCTCAATTTACATGAAAACACTGGTGTTTGATGCTCCTTCCTCTATACCTGCAGCCCTTTGAACATCTTCACAGTGCAATGACCTCCTAAAATGTTAATAATCATTGATACCATCCTTCAAGGTTTACAAAGGAATTGCAGAGAGATAGAAAACCACATGCATGTCATTGTCTCACTAATGCTTGAAACCCAGAGTTTCCGGTTCCATGCAGAGCAAATTTTCCTGACATTATGCTAACTGATTAAATATTGCACATTCATAACACATCTGTGCATTTGCTATTGACATTAAAGATAAACAGATGAAAATGATACATTAAATGATAATAGCAAAAAATAAATACACAATGCATTTTTATTTGTCCTTTAGTTCCTAAATTCATTCCAGGAACAGATCATAGCACAGAGTATGTAGTCACAGCATGACCTAAACTTAGCCTTCTTTATTCCTGTTTATTTCTTTTATGATGATAGTTTTCTTTGAAGCAAGTGGAAGCACTACATTTTGTGGCAAGTCTCTGAAGTGCAGAGGAAGTGAGTCTTCCCTAAACAGACTTGAAAAAGTGAGGATACATTTGAATTATTTTTCCTGCTAAAGAAAAAGTAGGTTAATAAATTTTTGACTTTTACAAAATTCAGCATTTATTGTGTTGCATGATTTTCAGAAAATGTATTTTAGAGGCATACATGCACCCCAAAACAAAGAAGTCAGAAGTGAAACCAAACTTTATTGAATCTTCATAATTCTCTAAGAACTTTATCCTTTTGAATGAAACAAGAGACATTTGGAAATAAAGCTTGATACTCCAAGACTTCCTTCTTCATCTGACTATTATCACAGTAAACTAGAACTAGCTTCAGAGAGAAAACCAATAGCCTGAATATTGTTAGATGTTTCTCAAAAAGCCCTATTAGTGTAATGATGTATGAAATCATGCATTTTAAAAATCAATGCTTCATATTTAAAGGTGACTTTTACTGAAAGAGCTATCATCTGAGTTACATATTAATCAATTGATTTTTATTTGTATTTTTTTCTGAAACAAGAAATCTCTTGTCTTTGTGCCTGACTTGTGTCCCTAGGAAGGGCTTGTACTTTTAGTTGGAAATTTTTTGACTAAGGTTAAGACTTTATCTTTTGCTGGATATTTATAGAGTTCATATTTTTCTGCTTTCCTTGTTAACCTTAACAAATATTTTATGGAAACATTCTGACTATCTTTGTACTATATAGGGTTATAGGTTCTAACATAGTATGTATCACAAACAATATTTAGTGTATTTGTTATAAAATAAAAAAGAGATTTGAGTAGATGAACTTTAATATAAAGCATATTAAAATGGGAGAATATTCAAAGAAGTAGAACTGTGAAGTTTATTCACTTCAGTGAATTGCTAATAGATCATGTAAGAAAAAGGGACCTCACTTGACAACCATGTATTGTTACCTACATTTTTCTTCTTGATAGTGGAAATTGAAGTCAGGACATTGTGCTCTTGCTTGATTACTTACTCATTGCAGGTGCTCTGTATCATGAACCACACATCCAGTCAGGCATTTTTCAAGACAATTAGAGATGGAATCTTACAGATATTTTTTTAGACAGAGCTAACATTTAATTTTTTAATTCTCCACTAGTTACATGTGTAACTAGGATTATGCATGTGAGCCACCAATGCCAAGCCCTTAATCAACATTTAATATCTCAGGTCTATTTACTCTTCTTTCCTCAAAATGTTCATAATTGGAAATTCCATGTGATCAATTACTTGTGTATAACAAGTATCACTCTATTCAACAACACAGAAAATAAATGCTGATTAGCACTAATACTAATATTTAATATTAATGTATACTATCGAAAACATCTAGTCTTAAAATAGAAAGAACAGATGATTCCCATTTCATCACAATAATATGGTATGAACATGTTGAAAAAAACAACACTGATGCTCTTGAACATATATTAAGTAAACAGTGACAACAAGGTTTCTTGAAGTTATAATAATGGGCTTATCAAAAAAGAAATAACTCCAGCTGAATGCTTTCCTCCAGGGAGCAAACGCTGTAGTGAAGATCTACCACAAACAGATGGTGCAGAGGATGTGAGATGGCTTGATGATGGGTGGATAATATCACTGAACCAGAATAAATTCGTGCTTGAGCCTGAAAATTGAACGGCTCAGAGAAATAGATAAGAAGCCAACACTTTGGGCTTGGAAATGACAGAGATAACAGCTTAATATCCATATAATGGATCTCAGAATAAACGAAGACATTGAGGATGCAGTTGGGTTGCAAGGTATGTGAAAGGATGATCGTCTTCCTACTGAATGGCAATGCAAGATCAATCCTGAGGACTTTCCCAGAGCCTTACAAAACTACAAAGTTTAAATAAATGCACATCTACAAAGCTCCACCAAGTACTCTTGTCTCTGCAAGCAAAGATTGCTTAACATATGGCATGTGGGCATGCAGTCTCTTTTATATGAGGAGATCTATATGCAAAACTAGGAGGAATGTGAAACTGAAATGTGATAATTGTCCTTTTTTACTTGTTCTTTTGGGAATGCCTGTGTGGATTGAAGGGAGATGTGGGTGAAGAAAAGAGAAGGGCTAGAGCTGGAGGTCTGGTTCAAGCGTTATCATCTATTTATTTACTTCCTCATGAATAATCATATTTGTGTTTCGTGATCTCTACCTTACTGAAGTATAATGCTCATAATTGAAATGATGTTCAGTTGTGCACATGCTTGCACAACATACCAACAGAGTTTTAAATGAATTGAGAGTAGGATGTGCACATTTTTACATAATTTAGCATGCAGTTAAAGTTTTTGAAACATAGATAGTGTGGAGATTTGGGGTTTATTTTAAAGTAAAGCCAATCAGTGGATAGGAGTTAAAACAAATAATTTTTTTAAAAAAGTAAAAGAAGATCACGTTGAGCAATTTATTTTAATCAAGTAGGAAAAAACTCCTGGGGTTATTATTATTTCATTTGCATCATTTCACTGACAGCTCTATCTTAAATTATGTTAAGATTCTATTCATCATCAGCCCTAATTAAAAAATCCTTGATGTTTATCAATATAGCTTATATATTCTGTCAGTATATATTTAATGGTGAAAGATGCCTTGAAGTTAGAATTTAGAGAAATTAGAGGAACAAAATTTCAGTGTCAGAGTTTGCAAAAATGAATCATGAAAACAATCTTCTTAAAATAGAAGATAATTTAGAAATTTTAAGAATGGTGAACATAGCTAAACTCTGCAAAAGTGTTAATTGAGTATGGTAAATATTATGTATAAGCTACATAGCAGATGATAGTAGAAGTTACAGGAACCTTTTTTATAAAATTAATATTTTTATTGAAATAGATAATATAGCTATAGAAAAGTTGTCAAATGACAGAAACATAGCTTGATGAGTTTTTCAAAAATTTGATAACATGTTATCATATCCATACTGAAATAATCACTTGTAACTAGAGAACAGAGCATCATTGCACATAACTTTTTGTTTGTGTGAGAACACATAAGCTGTTTTCAAAAATGTACCAGTAAATGACTTAGATTTTTAATCCATGTTGAGTTGATTTTTGTATAAATTGATACAGAAGGTTTAAATTTTATTTTTCTACATGCAGATTTCTAATTTATTCTCTCAAAATGTTTTAATGACTATTCTCCCAATTTGGGGTTCATAACACCCTTGCTACAATTGTAAATTAATCCAAGGTCTACATTGTTTCTTTGGTTTGTATGTTTGTTTGTCTATCAGTATCAAACTTGTTTGATAGCTGTAGCTTTATAATACAATTTGAAATCAGAAGCATGATGCTTTCTTTGCAAAGTATTTTTGGCTATTTGAAATCTTTCCTTTGTGAAACTATATACATTTAATTTGCTTCCTTCTCTAAAGAATGCAACAATACCAGTATAAAAGCAATCGATCAATGAAACAGAATAGAGAACTGGAAGTAAATCCACACATTTGCAGCCAACTAATTTGCAACAAGCAGGGTGGTAAGAAAATAATATTTTCAACCTATTGTTCTAGGAAAATTGGATGCCCACATGAAGAATAATAAAATTAGGCAGATATTCTTCATCAGATACAAATTAACTCAAAACTGATTAAAACTTAAATATAAGAAGAAAAACTTAAGACCTAAAACTACTAGAAGAAAACATGGGGAAACACTTTAGGATATTAGAAGGAGTAAGAACATTTTGGACCATGCTTTACCAGTGTAGAATATAGAAGAGAAAATAGACAAACTAATAAGCTTCTGCTTGGCTAATGAAACAAAACCAATAAAGAATGTCTGTTAAAGACATAGATAACAAATGTTGGTGAATATGTGGTCAACAGAAAATCCTTAGACACTGTTGGTAAGCATGTAAATTAGTACAGCCATTATGGAAAACAATACATAAAGACTTAAAAATTAAAAATATAACTACAGTATGATACAACAATTTCTCAACCGTACATTATTTATATGCATGCATATATATATATATATGTATAATCCCCAAACAATAAAATGAGTATATGGAAGACTTTTCTGCTTTCATGTTTGATGTAGCCCTATTTATTTACCAACAAGTGGATATGATCTAAATGTCCAGCAACTGTTGACTAGATATAGAAGATATGCTACATATACATAATATAATGTTATTCAGTCATAAACAATAAAATCCTATCATTTGTGGCAATATGGATGAAACTTACACTAATCAAATTAAATGAATTGGACCCAGAAAATCTTCATGATCTCATTAACGTGTGAATTGTCACACAGAAGTTGAGGATAGGCTGAAGGTTAGCACAAGTTGGAGGAGATATGCAAAGGATGTAGAACAAAGTTGATCAACAGGTACTAAGTTAAACCTAAATAGGCACAAAAGGTTCTGTTGTGATATTACACAGTAATGTGACAACAATATACTGTTTATATAAAATATAAAGAATTTTATAAAATTTCAATGTAAAGAAATGATGTGTTTGAAAATACAGAAATGATGAACCTAACTTAAACAGTATACAATATAGGCATGAATCTAAACACAACATGTTACTCTATCAATATTTATTATTTTTGTGTTATTTAGGTATATTATGAGGGCCTTGCCCTTGCTAAGCAAGTGAATTTTTTTTTGTCTTTGAACTGTGAGCCTTATGCTCTCAGCCTCATGAAGAGTTAGGATTCAAGACTTGAGTTACAGTTCCTAAGATTCAATTTTTCTTTGAATGTTTGGTGGAATTCATCTGTAAGATCATTGGGTATTTGGATTGTATTTGTGGGAAATATTCTTTACAGTGTCCTTATTTGTTATTTATCTGTTCATTCTTTCTATTTCTCAGTGGGTTATCCTTTCTTTTGTTTAGTTTTAAAGTTTCTAAGAATTTATCCACTTTTCCTGTTGCAGCACTTGCATATAGTTATTCAGAATAGTTCCTTATGACCATGTTTCTGGAAAGACTCGTTCATTTATTTCTGACTATAATTCTTTGTAATTTCTCTTTGTCTTACTCTAATGGTTTTACCAGTTTTGTTTATATTTCCAAGAAACTAGCTTTTACTTAAAAATTCCCTTATATCTTTGTTTCCTTTGATTTATTTCTGCCCTAATGTTTATACTTACTTCCCTCTGCTAATGTTAGTCTTTGTTTCTTCTCAATTACTTCAGTTGTAAAGTCAGGTTGTTTGTTTAAGGTCTTTCTTTTTTAATGTAGGCATTTATTGTTACAACTTCTCTCTTACTGCTGCATTTTGGCTATATACAAAAAGTTTTGAATATTGTGTTTTAATTTTCATTTAATTTTGATTTCCTTTGTGACTGAGGGGGTTTACTATAATATTTGTGATTATTTTCCAGGTATGTGTAAGTTTTTCCATTTCCTTCTTTTGGTTGATTTTGTTTTATTTCATTTTGCTTAGAAAGGACGATTGAAATGCTTTTGATATTTTAAAATTTTTAATAATTACTTTTTATTTAACATGGTGTCTATCTTAGATAATATCCCATGTGTACTTAAGGAGATGAGTATTCACCCATTGGATGTGAAATGCTACATAATATTCAACCCAGGTATTCTTTATTGATATCTGTTTCAATAATTATTCATTATTGTAGGTGGGATTTAAAAGTTCTCTCTAATTACTGAATTTCTACATTTTTCTCTGTTCAGATTGGTCAATATTTGTATTATATACTCCTGTGATCTGATGTTGGTTTTGTATATATTTATCATTACATTCCCCTTGAATTGACCCTTTTATCATTATATTTAATAGCCCTTACTTTACATTATGCAATAAAAGTGGGTTGGTTTTGTGTCTGGTTTTTTTTTTTTGGTATGTATGTGTGAATGTGTGCGAATATGTGCAGGTACTGGAGCTTGAGCTCAAGGTTTATGCAATGTCCCTTTGCTCTTTTGCTCAAAGCTAGCACTTTACACTTAAGCTACAATCCACTTCTGGCTTTTAGTGGTAAATTAGACATAAGAATCTCCCAGACTTTTCTGCCTTGCTGGCTTGCAACATCAATACTCAGATGTTAGCCTTCTGAGTAGCTAGAATTATAAGTATGAGCCACTGGAAACATGCTGTAATAATATTTAAATATAAGTGTATTTTGTCCTGTGTAAGTATTGCCACCCTTGCTTTCCTTGAGTACGGTTAGTATCAAATATCTATTTTTATTGCTATACTTCCAGCCTATGTATGTCTTTAAAGTCATTCTCCTATTGACAGCACACCACTGAATTTTGTTTTCCTGTTTTCCTATTCAACCATTTCATGTTTTTTGATTTGGACATTTAAATCATTTAAGGTAATTATTGATAAGTGAGAATATACTATTTTTATTTAAAAAAATTCTTTTGTCTTGAAGCTGTTTTGCCCTTATCCTTTTTTCTAGTGGATTTGCTCTTGTTTTCTTCTCCTCTTCTGTTGTATTGTAATGATTTTTTGAAAGTCACTTGCTTTAGTCTTTAGTCTCCATGTTTGCTGCACACTTTCAATTATGATTAATTTGAGGCATTTATAAAATAGCGGATACTTACAACATTCTGTTTTAAGTTAATAACTTAATTTCAATCACTTACAAAAACACCATTCTTTTCCTCTGTTCCTACCCACCCTATGTTTGTGTTTTGTTGTTCTTACAAATGAGATTTATTGTATACCTATAAGCCAAGTTTTATCTATTAGTTTTTATTCTAGGGGATCAGAATTATTTGCACAGCATGACATCAACCTGTATATAAACCTCTTAGACTTATGTTTTCATATATTTTCATGGTGCTACTCAGATTGTTTGCTTTTTAACTTGAACACTTTCTGAAAGCAGGAGCTCTATGAACCAAAGGTCAGCATCAGCATAGAGGGCAGTGGCTTTCATAGCTGGGACTATTTGCCATTTTCTCAGAGTGCTGCTGGGGTACTTGGTGGCAGAGTCTTCTGAATGCTTCCTGGCTCATTTTCCACTGGTGTTGAGCTAGTATTAAGGATGTAAATGTGATGGCATTGCCTGGATGTGCAGCACAGCCATAATTCCCAGAGTAATAACACTCGTATTCTAGGGCACCTGTATTCAAAACAACCAACACACCAGTTCCTGGGAAAAAACACTGCATAGCACAATTGTGGTGTCTGAATCAGGGTGCATGTACACTTGCCATAGCTATGACTGATGTTTAGAATGAGGATGCATGTTAATACCAACAACAGGGGATAGGTCACCCTCAGATTGAGGAAGGCTCCACAAGTTGCAGCTGTAGCTGGGCTCCACTGTGCTCAACTGCTACCCATTGTTCAAATATTCAGTGGTACTCATTGTTTTGTCAGGGCTCATTAGTGCCAACTTCTCTGGAAGGGTACAGAACCCTTTTCTTGACAAAGGCATAGCAGAATGATCTCTAGGTAGCACCACACATTTGATTCCATGTATATAGGGTGTGAAAGAGACATTGGTGGAGAAAGCCCTGGCGATGAGGTTACTGCTGGACTGCTGCTGCCTTCATTGCCCTTCATTGGGGAAGGTCATCTTGGTGCTATCCCTATCAACACAAGGTGGGCCCAACGGCAGCATGGATGATGCAGCTAGAATGAATGCTTTCTACACTTTTTTTTAATGGGTTCCATCAGTGTCTATGTTGCACAGTGTCTCTGCAACTCCTTTATGATACTCATGAGCCTTCTCAGAGCTATTGATGTCAGAATGCAGTGGCTTGTTTATTGTTTTATTTGTGTGTGAAACGAGTTTTGGGATCTTTTTACTGATGTCACTTGATTTTGTTTTTCATTTTGTTCTTCTCTCTCTTGACCATACTTTGGACATACATTGTCTGTTCTATGGCTACTAGGAAAAGAAGATAGACTGCAATTATTTAATTAAAAGGCCACAAGTTGAACCTTCATTTCCAAACATGCTGTCCTCTAGAGAGCAGATGGAAAAGGAACAGGGAAGGTTCAGAGGGAAGCTCACAGGGAAAATGGAGGCTCGGTGCTTGCTGTTAGGAAGACAATGTTTATGCCAAGGATATATTCCAGACTCATTCCAAACTCACAAAGAGGATTTACAAGTTCTCTCCATCAGCTTGTTGTCCAGGTTGGTAAACATATCCACACAGGGAAATATAAGAACATAATTGTAGCATACAACCAAATTGTATTCTATTATTTCCTCCAGTTTTTAGACAGGGAGCTTTAAGCTCCCTCAGAGGGAAAGGGTAGATTCCTCATTGCTTCTCTGTTTCATGCTGATTGAAAAGAGCAAAAGCTGCATTTTCAGTTTGTGAAACCAAAGAGCAAAGAAGCCAACTTTGTGCCTTATGATTAATATGGCAAATAAATACTAAAAAGTCCCCTATTAAACACACCTGAATTTTGACTGATGCAAAGTGAATTTTTTTCTGCCATTGATGGCTGGATTCTATCTAGGGCTCATGTTAAACTGGAACTAGGAATTATGAAATTTACTATTAAGGATATAAACAAAAGGAAGCTAAGTAATACATTTTCAGGGAGAGGAATAGTTTCTGTAAAACAATATTGGTCGTCTTTGTCAGTACAGATAACAGAAGGTGTTTGAAGCCATCATCATTGCTTAAGTTTGAATTTTATAGACGGAATTCTATAGATATTAAAGTGTCTGATGCTTTTCTTAATTTTTATTTTTTTATTGTGAACATACTGTACAGAGGGGTTACAATTGCATGGGCAAGATAATGAGTACATTTCTTATCAAGCATTGCAGCCTCCTCCTTTGTTTACCCTTCACATCCCTTCCCAGCCTCCCCCCACCCCCCCACCCAATCATCCCCCCTCGCCACCAAAGTTGTAAAGTCTGATGCTTTTTCATAGGTATGGAAGGAAGAATTACTCAAAATATAATTTTTTCTCAAGATTACTAAATTTTAGGCAAAATTCATAAATAATTTTGTCAGAGTTTTGCTTGGTGTATATATGTGAATGTGCTTATGTACATATGCAAGAGAATTAGAACTAGGACCTAATCAAATATGCTGTACCTTAATATTTTTTGTAGTTTTAAAATAGGGCCATTTCACTTTTACTTTCACTAAAGAAAGTATGTTGTTTTACAGCATACTTTTAGTACATAAGATGTAATATTTTACTAAAGAGATTAATGGCAAAATCAGAACTGAGGCACTTCTAAGTTCCCACATGAAATATAATAAATTCTCAAGAGTGATGACCTTTTCATTTAGAGCCAGCTATTTGGTTAATATGAGAAGTCAGAGGATGAAAAATTGCATGAGAAACACATGAAGCTTCATAGGTAAAACTAATCCATTCTGACATGCCAATGAATTACTTTATCCCTTAGTTTTATTTTTATAAAAATGGAACTTATTGTTTATTTGCCTCAAAGCATATGTTTTTAGAGCCAAATTTTTAGCAGCTTCATAGAAAATTATTCATATTTGCTAAAATGTTTAAAGATAATTATACAATTTAGATGTATAACATATTTTTAATTTAAATATATTAGTTGATTCTATCAAAGTGTTAGATATATTGCATACATTTATGTTTCTATGTGCTTTATTTAACATTTTAGCTAATAAATTATATTATATTTCTCACTTTCAGGAGAACCCTGATGGGTAGTTTTGCTCAATAACAGTAAATGATAGAGAAAAAACTCCGACTCAGGTTTCTCTCATTCAAATCTAAAACTTTCTTCTGTATCACAGTGATTCATGTTTTGACTGAAGATTAAATGATGTCAATAAGAATAATTTGAATATATTGAAGTGAAGAAAATTCTAGATTACCTTGCCAGTATAGTCATAGATATATTTCTGTAATGTAGTCTAAATATGATCTCCATGTAATATTACATATTATTTCTACTTGATCTCTTAATGCATCTCAATTTTGTTTTACATTTTCTGGCTAACAGAAGGCACACAGTCACAAAGGCTGTACAGTTTAGTATTTGTTTTGCAAATTATCTTGTTTTGCAAATGTTTCTGTGTCTATAAACATTCTCATAGAAATTTAAATAATAGATAATATTACACTTTTACAATGATACCAAAGGAAAATATATTTTGTGAGAAAGACTAATATAATTTAATTATGGATTTAGGTTTATTTGACAAGCATATTTCTTTAAAGATGGCTTAAGCCTTATCTTGGGAGAAGGACACAGCTGAAAGCTAATATGTCTATTATAACAGTATAATCACTTGACACACACTGAGTACACCCAAATGACTTTTTAATATTAAGAAACTTGCTTTGTCCTGCCAAGGAAAAATGAATGGCCATAGCTCAACTGTGCTTTTTCCCACACAGATTAACACCCCACCCCTTTTCCTATATCATTAGCTCATGAAATTGAAGACGTATTTTTTGGCAGAATTTAAAAAAGGGCTCTGAGTAGTTTCTCTGAATTCTGTGGTCACCACAATTAAGGCTTCTAATAATTGCAGCATTCTGTTAAAAAATAAATACCATGATTAGGTAAACATCTAGATTATAAAATATTTATGGTTTTCTTATTCCAAATTGTATATACAAAACATGTTGAAGGGTTTGACATTCATCAATAATTTTTTTAAATATAAATGACTGACATTCGTGATTCTTCAGAAAGTAACCTTATTATTAGAAATCAGGCCTTTTATATCTTATTAACACTATATATATGCATATATATCTCATTAACACTATATATTCTCTGTTCCTCTACACAAACAACCATCCTGCTGGTTCAGTCAGCCATACATCTGACAAAGGTCTCATGACTGAAATACACAAGAAGATTAAATAGTAAAATTCCCAAAAATCAAGAACCCAGTAAATAAATAGGAAAATAACCTAACTAAATACTCCTCAAATAAAAACATAAAAAATGCACAATATGCTTCGACATAAAGGAAAGACCAATCAAAGCAACATGGAGATTCCAGTTCACTCCAGTCCATATACCTGAACTCATGAATCTTAACTGATAGATAATGATCAAAGTCCACAGTTTATATTAGCCTTCCAACTTCTTGGTCTTGTACATCACTATTCTAAGAGCCTTCTGTGCTCTGCCTAATCATCTTTAAGCTTTGGCAGCTTATGAGCATTCTTACATGTTCTTCCCTTTTCCAAAATGTTATATAGACAGAATCATTCAATAGGTAACCTTTCCAGACTGTCAGTTTCACTTGCTAACATGCATTTAAATTTTCTGTATCTATTCTTATGGATTGATAGGTTGGTTGTTTGGAGGGCTCAATAAGATCTCATTTTCAAGCCAGGCGCCAGTGGATCAGGCCTGTAATCCTAGCTACTCAGGAGGCTGAGATCTGAGAATCATGGTTCAAAGCCAGCTCGGGCAGGAAAGTCCGTGAAACTCTTATCTCCAATAAACCACTAGAAAACCGGAAGTGGCGCTGTAGCTCAAGTGGTAGAGCGCTTGCCTTGAGCTCAAGAGCTGAGGGACAGTGCTCAGGCCTAGAGTTCAAGCCCCACGACTGACCAAAAAAAAAAAATCTCATTTTCTGTCTCTATCACAATTTATTTATTCATTCAGCTATTGAAAGATGGTTGTTTTCTTGAGTAAAGCTTGTCTGAATTGGTTGTGTAGAGTAAGGTGTGGTCATAACTCCTCAGATTTTTTGAATAAATACCAAGGAATATGTTTCTGGATCATACAATAAAGATATGCATAATTTTGTAGGATTTCCAGTTGCATATCATTGCAGTTGTACTATTTTACAATTTGATCAGCAAGGAAGAATTCCTGTTTCATATTGTTGTCATGATTTTTCTTTTGTTTTCATTATAAAAGTTGTATGGCCTGGAGTGAATTGGAATCTCCATGTTGCTTTGATTGGTCTTTCCTTTATGTCGAAGAATATTGTGTATTTTTTATGTATTTATTTGAGGAGTGTCTATTTAGGTTGTTTCCCTATTTATTTACTGGGTTCTTGATTTTTAGGGATTTTACTATTTAATCTTTTTGTATATTTCAGTCATGAGACCTTCATCAGATATATGGCTGACAAACTCTTCCCTCATTCTGTAGGCTGTGTTTAGCTTAGGGACATTGTCTATCTCTCAGCCTAACTAGAATTTTGTTTTTCTCTGTACTCTTCTCTCACAGATAAAACCCATTCCTAATTGAGCCTCCTCATCACAGTAGCTGAGAAAGTACACATCTGACAGGCAGATGTCAGTGCTCTGTGGGTCCAAGGAATTGCTCAAGCAAACCAATCCCACCCTCCTATGAAAGCCAAGCCATGTGCCTCTCTTGAAATTATGAAATCTACTTATTCTCTTACTTAAAGTGCTCCCAAAGTGATCTCTCTAGGTTTGTACAGCATGCAGTATTTTCTCTGGAGCTGCAGTTGCACTGCTGCAAGTGTGAACTTCTATCTATCTCATCTCTCCAATGTGGATTTAAGCAACCCCCATATGTATTCAGTCATCCCCATGACCCTAGAGTAGGTTTCTCCCCTCACAAGTCAATTAGAAAAGTAGCATGAGATTACAATGGACAGATCTTCATTATGAGTAAACTAGAAGGGGAAAATCAAGGTACTGGAGATTTCCTCTAGGATTTGAAGTAAGGGCACTTGGGTCTGTAGATGAACATGATAGATGTTTACTAGATTATAGAGCTGAGATGATTTCATGTATAGTTCTGGTGGTCACAGAACTGTGAATCCTTGGACAATGAAGACATACAGCTTATTATAGAAAGTATTTCACAATCTTAACATTGCTAGAAATCTCCCCACTGTGCATATTGGAATGAATAAGATTCAATCATAAAGACAACTTGCAAAGACAATTTCTCTTTGATGTTAATCAGTCATGTTTGGTTATGACACCTCTCTGCAACTAACAGGCTTTTAGAGAAGACATAATGCAGCTCTATGGAAAAGGAATAGAGAGACCCCAAATGGTTGTTTACAAAGAGAAAGGAAGCCTGAGCAGGTTCCTGCACAGAAGTGCTTTTATATAAGAAGTGTCACAGGTCAAGGATTTCAGGACAGTTATGTGTACCTGGAAGGGAAACTGACATGCATTGTGTTGTCCAGTCATGAAAAAATTTTCTCCACTGTTTGTGGACCTAGCAGATGGCGATCTGGATATGCAGGAGAAGCTTAGATTCTGAGTAACCCTCACTAACACCATCACTGCACAACAGAGAAAAGAGGTTAAGATTGAAGAAACTGTACATTTTGCTTCACAGAAGCTCTTCATATGTGTGAAGGATAAGAAAGGCTTTTTTTTCCAACAAGCTTAAGCCTTCTGAAGCTTCAGATCACTCAGCACTTGGGTAAAGGATACCACACAGCAGCACCAAATGGGAAGAGGACAAAGGCACTACAAATGCAATGACTAAGGGGAAATCTTCAATCACAATGGAGACTTGTTCAGCACCAGAGAATAGACACTGGACAAAATCTTTATGAAGAATGGGAATGTAGGTAATTATTCAACCATATATCCAACTTTTCATATACCAAATATTTAATTTTGTAGAAACTCTTTATGCATGCAGCAATTGTGGAAAATTATTTAGTAGATGATTAAACACTCCACATAACAGTTCATGCAACAGAAAAACCTTTTGAAACTGGAAATAGGGTAAATTCTTTATTCATAACTCCATCTTGCCGAGCACTGGAGGATTCACCTAGAGAATTCTAAAGGGCATTTTAAATGCACCAAGTGATTTTTTAAAATGTAAATCTCCAGCCTTGTTAAACATCAAAGTATTTATAGTCAAGAAAGGCTTAGTTAAAAGTGTGACTATGTAGAAATCTTTGGCCATATCCCTAGTGTCATTCAACCCCAGACTCTGCAGCGTCAGATTCTGTTGAGTGAAGCAAATACAAGGAATGATTGAAATATAGAAATTCATTTGACACTAAAGCAGCTAATAGAAAATCCTTACATGCAAAATTTTTAACAAAAATGTTGGCTCTGATTCAACAGTAGAAAATTCATAGCACCTTCTAAATGTGATGAATTTGAAGAACAGTTTCAGTTAAAAGCCTTCAACCTCATTCTGGAGGTTGTATATCCATCAAGTTGTCCACAGGTTGAGTTTCTCCTGAGGTCTTTTTATTGGCTTGCACAACACCGACTTGCTTGTATGTTCACATATTTTACTTCTTTGTGTGTTCAACTCTAGTGTGATTTCTACTTTTTATCAATTATATTGGATTAGGGTTCCACACCTAAGTCCTTATGTAATATTCATGAACTTGCTAAAAGCCCTTTTTAAAGTATAGTTGCATGGTTAATGCATTGGTGTATACATTTGACTAGGAGAGGGGAGTACACTCATGCTCAAAAGAGGAACACCCAGAACTCTCAGAACCACTATAATTGGATAATCTGATACACATAAAAGACACATGTATACACAGTTCCTGTGAGCTTTTAGAGTTAACAGAACCTAAAAGGAGCCAACTGTCACTATCACATAGGTTAATTTGTGTGTGGGGGGGAGGAGAGGGAGAGCGTGAGAAGACAGGGCTAGGGAGAGAGGGAGTTCTGGGGTTAAACTCAGGGGTCTGTTCACTCTCTTTCATCTCTTTTGCTCATGTTGAGCCACAGCTCAACTTCCAGCTTTTTGGTGGTTAATTAGAAATTAGGCTCTCATAGATTTTCTTGCCTCCCCATTGAACCACAATCCTCAGATTTTAGCCTCCTAAGTGGCTAAAATTATAGGCATAAGCCACTAATGCCAAACTATGTAGGTTAACTTTTAAGACATGTTATAATAGAAAAATGTTTCAAAAAATGTACCTCCATATGTCACTAAGAAGATTATAAACTTTTCATGTTTTTTGTAGATACTTGGTAAGGTGATTGAAATTTTAGAATATTGCTAATTTTTCACATCAAAATAATAACATAAATTCCAATAATTTTTTCCTGAAAAGTATAGAACATGCTGAGAATTGTTGATTCCTCTACTATTTTGCTACATAAATATGCAATTTAGCACATGAGTTATAAGGAAAATATTTAGAATTGAATTGTTATACACCTCATACATACCATTTTCATGTCATTTATAGTTTTTCAACTATAAATAAGAACATCATAATGTGTAATATATAAATAATCAATGCATAAATAAGAACATTGTGTAAATAAGAAAGATACGATATAACATTGTAATGTGTAAATAAGTCTTCACATTAAAATCTATTTTATAGAGAAAATATGGTTTTGATGTGCAAAGTTGACAAACAAGAATAATGTTTTAGTAAGTAAAGTGATAATTGGGACCAAATTGAGTATGAATATCAAGAAGTTATTGACCCTCCCCGCAGTGATAAGGACAGATTTAATCTCAATTTATTATTACAATAGGGAATAAACTGAATCCATCTTGAATGAGTATAGAAGAGAACAAGATTTTTGTTTGTTTGGAGTAGAACTGAGAATTGTGCTTGAAGCCTGTTGCTTTCTATGCTAGGACTGTACTCCTTAGAGACAGTTGATCAAATCTTTTTAACTTTAGTTATTATTCGAATAGGGTCTTACATTTTTGTCCAGGCAAACCTAGACTACTCTGCTCCTACCTATGTTTCCTGATTAGCTGGAACTGCAGGTATGAACCATCAAGGCTGATGGCTTCAAAGGGAGAATGAGGAAATAGAAAGGATGAGAGGCATTCAGTAGAAATGAAAACTCACTGAAGTGGAAAGCAGGGTAGTGTTGATGGGTACAATGGCCCATATGAACCCTCATCTGGGATTGTTTATAGGTCCTGACTGAAATTAAGTTCCTACAGAGGGTGGATAATAGGGACCCTATCTCATATTTTTAAAATCAATATGAGGACACAGAATCATTGGAAAACAAGTGAAAAAATACAACAGAGGGGCCTATCAACAGCACTGGATATTGATAAAAATGAACTAAGCAACTCAAAGGGCAGTAATGAGAGGGAATGAGAGAGAAAGAGGGAACAGCTGACACTAAGCAAAAGAAAAGAAAAGCACATAACCCCCAATTTGGAAAAAATAGTCTTATGGTTAAAGTTTGTAGAGTTCATAAACTTTGTAGATTAAAACCATGATGATTATCACCATGAAGGTTCAAATGTGTTTATGACCTTAGCTAAGTATAACTATACCACAGTATTGTGAAATCTATGTAGTCACTTAAACTCAATAAGGAAATATTTGGAGGAAAAAATAAAATCTATGTAATTGTAAAGAATGGAAGATCATACCCATTTAAGTTAGTAACAGCAACTTTAAATGGAGATATTGGAGTGAGATGTAAAGTATGAATTGGGATTATCTTCAGCCTAATTTTGTCCTTGAAGAATTAGATAATATTATTTGTTAAATATTGAGACGGCTGAGTTTCTTTTCCACACATGGTGTAATTTTAATCAGAGAAGCAAGGATGACAGGAAATCTATTGAAAATTATTGAAGTTGCCTTGTCTATGAAAAAAGGAAAAAAATATCCCTCAAAGGCCTGACCACATCCTGTGGGTGAGGTGAGGATTTCCCCTAAAGGAAATGTCCATTCCCACTCTCCTTCCTGCTGTGGAGAGAATGGGTGGTTTATGAAAATAAGGAGACAAACACTCATCCTCTTTCCTCTCTGTGAGGACAAAAGGTCAAGAAGCTTTGTAGAGAATGTGTTTAGAGATATTTCTTAGCAATATGTTGGAATAATATCCATATTTTTAGACACCAAAAAGAGACCGGAGATTTGCAAGGCCCTGAGTCAAGGGCAGGATCCTTTGAGCTCAAGGAATCACCATTGTGTTTGTTTTGTTTTGTTTTGAACAGGGAAATTTTTGTTTTCTCTTCTTAATTACTGAGGTCAGTGACTCCTACTAAAACGGAGATTCCTTTCCTTGCCTACTATGAATGCTCAAAATGGTTAAGAGCTGACTCTGATTTGTATTTGCAATTTCTGTGGTGTAACTACTTCTACACTTGCCCATTTTAAACTATCAATATGATATTACATGTTGAACCGAGTTGCACATAATTTGGTAAATGTCTGTCTTTTGGTAGAGACTGAAGTGGCAGAGCAGCAACTACATAAGTTAAGAATGAATGGAAATATTGCTGTGCCCCATTATCATTGATTTTCCTTTCTTATTATCAGGATTCTAGCCCACTAGAACTAAAATTTTATAGAGAGAAATCACAAATTCTCCCAGGTGAGTCACAGAAAGTGATGATAATCTAGACTAATAATACTTCTACTTCTTGCTTCCGTAGTCTATATATTCATATATATGTATTTATTCATATATTACATGGGGTAGAGAAACTACCGCATATAATGCTTATTGATTTAAGACATATATTGAATCCTGGAGGGTGTTCCCTATTCTTGCAGTGGTATATCCCTGAGCCAGTATTTTAAGGTGTTGTCAAAAGCTCATTCTATTGATCTATCATGCTGTCATTTTATCTCTATAAATATTTCTCTGAGTTTCACTGAACTTTGACAGGTTCTAAGGCCTGATTTTTTCCTCAAAACACTAATTTTAGAAAATTTATAAGCTCTATCCTTTTTAAACGTAAATATGTTTTACAAAATATTTTTACAAGATTACATTCCAGAACGTCTTTCAGAAGAAGCTGGTAGCCCCTCTTTTTGAAAAGAAATCATTGCCGGGCACCAGTGGTTCATGCGTGTAATACTAGCTACTCAGGAGGCTGAGATCTGAGGACTGCAGTTCAAAGCCAGCCCATGCAGGAAAGTCCATGAGACTTCTATCTCCAATAAACCACCAGAAAACTGAAAGTGGCGCTGTAGCTCAAGTGATAGAGTGCTAGCCTTGAGCTGAAGAGCTGAGGGACAGTGCTCAAGCCCACAGTTCAAGCCACATGACTGACAAAAAAAAATAATTGAGAAAGATATAGTATACCTATGTCCCATTGGGATATAGCTGGGAGTATAGTACTCCAGTGAGCACCAGTTAGCAAATACAGATGGTTAATCAGAGAGAAGAATGTTTTCCATCTCAGAAATAACTCAATGTGTCTGACATATCACAATACTTTACCTCCTCTCTAACATCCTCCAGTATTTTCCATGCACTCATTCCAGACATTAGAAAGTAGCCTGACTTTTGTTGAATTCAGATGGAACTCTTTTACCCTGATTTGAAAAGCCTTCAGAGAAGTCTTTCTTGACTGTTTAATTTGTGTTGTATAATTTTTACTTTGACAGCAAGTTTCTTGGTTCAAGACAATATTTTTGTGTGTGAAATGTACATGGATGTGACACTCTAGCTTTGGATAATGATGTTAACTGATACCCTAGAATTAAGCGAGGTACACTGTATATGGACTACATGTTGCCTGTAGTTAAGATGAAGACCTGCTCCTGCAGGGTAGATTTAGTCTAATTTGCTAACAATAGACTGGCACTTGTCTCAAATGATAGTGCTGTACTTTTAGACATTAACTTTTTACTATTTTACAAGCTTATTGATTTATTATTGATGTTTATTAGGTTATAATTGTTAACTATACAACTCATGAGCAGGGATGGGAGGGGGAAAGTGGTAGAAAGTGAAGGAAAGGGTGATATTGTCAAAAAGTAGTACTCATCTGACATATGAAATGATAACTCCTTTGTACAGCACCTTGATAATAACAAAAATTATATTAAAAATAATTGTGGAGCTACTGGTCTATGCTCTTTCCAAAATGTCTAGGTGAGAATCTTCCATTGTCTTTTTTCTAATTTAAATTTTATTGTAAAGGTGATGTATAGAAGGTTACATAGTCAGATAATGAGTAGATTTTTTAATATGTTTTTCATTGTAAAAATAGTGTACAGAGGGGTTACATGAGTAAGGTAATGAGTACATTTCCTATCAAGCATTGTTACCTCCTCCTTTGTTTTCCCCCTACTCTCCTTTTCCTCCCCACCTCCTCACTCCTCCTTTCCCCCACCACAAGTTGTACAGTTCATTTTCAACATAGTGTATTGTACATCTCATTGTTACAATGAGTCCCCCTGAAACCTATTTAAGCATTTTGATTTTTCCCTCCCCTCCCCAAGTTAGAAAAATGTATATACATGATGCAGGGCACCGACATCAAAGACAGTGAAAACAAGGGTTATACCATGGGGGAAGAACATGCAATAGAAACAAAAAAATCACATAGTACATTATAAGTATGTTAAAAACAATAGCAAGTAGGAAAAAAACTCTTGTGTTCCTATCTTGGGGTTCATTGCACTTAACATGATCCTATATAGCCACATGTACATAGGTTTTGACCTTTTCTACTTGTCTAGACATATACCAGTTATTGCGAATAAGGGAAACCACGGGACCTATGTTTCTTTGGGCCAGGCTTTCTTCACGTAATATAATTTTTTCCAAGTCTTTCCATTTCCTAACAAATGGGGCAATATCATGCTTTCTGATGGAGGCATTGTATATATATATATATATATATATACCAAATGTTCTTGATCCATTCATCTTCTGAGGGGCATCTAGATTGGTTCCATATCTTGGAAATAATGGTAAATAATACTGCAATAAACATAGTTGTGCTGGTAGCTTGTGATCTTTTGGGTAAATGCCCCAAAGTGTGATTGCTGGGTCATAGGAGAGCTCTATGTGGAGTTTTGGAGGAACTTCCATACTTCTTTCTAAAGTGGTTGAACAAGTTTATCTTCCCACCAACAATGCAGAAGGATTCACTTTTGGCCACAACCCCTCCAGCATCTGTTATTATTAGATTTCTTGATTATACCCATTCTAACTGGTGTGAGGTGGAATCTCAAAGCTGTGTAGATTTCTTTTTGAACAGTGTTTTCCCCTCCCTTATTTTCTCCCACTTGTCCCCCTCTCCCCCCCCCACTGGCTGGTCCCCCACCCCTGTCCCAGGCTCTCCTCCCCCAACCAAGTGATAAATGAATCCAAGTTCATTTCCAACATAGTGTCTAGCGAGTATCACTGTTGAATTTCTTCATCTTTTGCCCTTGTTAAGATTCCAACAGATACATTATATTTTAGCTTGTGGCATTATCCCACACTAACTCACTATTGGAGATAGGATGGCTGGAGCAAACATGGTCAATGCATGTTTACATAATTCCCAGAAAAGAGATTTAGCTGTGATGTAATAGTAGATAACAGAAAAACAGATCAACATACACACACACACACACACACGCTATATATATATATATGTGTGTGTGTGTGTGTATATATATATACTCCATATCCATTCAGTATGTGTGTATATAAGTATAGATGTATATTTCTCACATATATAATATGTAATGTAATATATAATATATTATATGATATAAGATATAATATATAAATACATCCTCTATATGCATAATTCACATATAATATTTATTCACATGAGAAAGTGTCATATTCCTTAATGAATAAGGAATTTGAGTATCTTGCAAGAAGTAAAGTTACAGAATGGAATGGAATGTTTATAGGTCAAGACATCAAGTTAGAAACTGAGACAAGAGCCTTTACAATCTTGAAGCAGATTTATTTCTTCATTAAATATTCAATGTTTTGTCTTAAGGCTTGTAACTAACCAGGTGAGGCCCAACTATACTATGGTGTATAATCTGCCAGTGTTTAAACTAAATGGTTATGAATAGTAAAAACCCACAGAGCAACATCTAACAAATATTGATTATTAAAAAAACAGATGCTATAATGTAGTCAAGTTGGTAGCAAAATTAACAACCACAGTATTTGAGTCTTCAAGGTGGGAGCTAAGATTTTATACATTAGATTTACTCATTAATTTACCATAATACACAAATTTAGTTAACAAGCTAGAATAGATTCAATAAAAGACAAAGAATATAGACTTAGATGTACTTTCATGCTGATAATTTTTCTATTTCAGAATGATATCAGCTATAATCTATTTACTTATTATATTTATATTTATTCTATTCAATATACTTTAAGATATTTTTATACTTTTATATTTATTTTCCAAAATTGATAAAATGTGTATGCAATAATTTTAATGTTAAAAGGTCAATTAGCTTTATTTTTGTTAGAATATGAATATATATGTATACCATATTTTAAAGTAAGAGAAAAATGCAATGGAAGCAAATTAAATGCCAGTACCAACAGAAACCAAAAATTTTCATCTGGTTTCCAAGTTGAAATGCTATCTTAATATAGATGAGAAACCAGGATTAATCCCACAATTTTAGTGACAAATAATGATGTAATTTTTAAAAGTTTTCTCCTTAGCCTTCTGAAGAAAAGTTTGCCTTTGTTAACAAATGAATAAAATCACTTCCCTCTGTTAATAAAAAGCAGTGTAACTTAATGATTCCAAATGGTTATTGTTAAGATTGTTTCCATAGCTGACTTCATTTTTTAATCCATTCTAAAATTATGTGATGGTTTTTCCCAAAGTGAGTTGTTAAAAATTAGAAACACTAAAGCCTGGGAGACTCTTATTCCCACCAACTCATTTCCCACTGGATTTTTTTTTTTTACGGAGGCGTTTGTTCAGTAGAGGGTGTGTACAAAAGTTTCATGGAAGAAAACTGAAATTCAATAAGGTCATTTTATTGCCATTTTCAGTCACAGAAGCAAATAAGAGGAAATCATAGGTTTCTCTTGTTATGGGAAAATGACAGTCTTTATTACCTTGATAGCAATTGTTTTCTTCAGTCTACCATCACCTTCACATACTATCACTTTTACACATTTCTACATGATATTGTAACTATGAGACTACCTCATATATTGCTATGTTCATCATTTCTACTGTTATATTCCCTTTGGAATCTTCTCCAATTGCTCTTGATAGTATACTCATCAACGTTTTAAACAACAGTCCATTCTGACAGCTTGATGTTCTTCACACTGAATTTAAAATTTCTCATAGTACCATTTGTAATTGTGAAAAAGAATTTAACATTATCTTTCCCACGTTATTTATTTTCCAACATCCTTAGTCAAACAGGTCCCTGGGATATAAAAAAGGATAGATCCAATGAAGACAGAAGCAAGAAAATATTCCTTGAAATGCCTTTTAGACAATTACTAATAATATATTTAATATAATAAAATAGTTGGTTGCTAAAATGATAATGATCATGCAAGCCTCATTTTGCTGGTGGAGGTCCTTGTATATGTTAATGGATACTGACTATGCTGGATGGTGGATACTGACTGTTGTGGTGGATGTAGAAACTTCGATAATAAGCTAACAATGTCATTTGCTATATTAATTTACAATTCTTTTTTTCTTTTTTAATAAGTTTTTTATTGTAAATATACTGTACAGAGGGATTACAGTTACATGAGCAAGGTAATGAGTACATTTCTTATCAAGCATTGTCGCCTCCTCCTTTGTTTTTCCCTCCCATCTCTTCCCTCCCATCTCCACAATCACATGTAGCATATGACGCTGTTTTACTGCATGTAATAGAACTTTCTTTCAAAATTGGAGTTAATCTTTATCAATTCAACCAATGCTCTCTCAATTAATTTGAATTACTATTCTGTAATATTTTGAATCATTTGTTGTCAATCAAATAATATCTATAGCTTCTTCACTAGTAATAGACTTCCTATGACCCAGAAATGTTAGTGGCACCAAGAATGGTGAATCCTTTTCATAAAGTTAATGGTTCCCTTTGGCCAGAACCATAAGAAGAATCACCATCTCTGGCAGATATATCCTTGTAAAATATTTTCTTCAATAATATGATTTAGAATTGAAGATTACTCTTTGATGCATGTGCCAGAGAATGTCATATGATGAGCAGGAACCATATTAGTAAACAGTAACATTTTTAAAGGAATATATTTTGTTTGAACAGTTAAGCCCACAGTGGGCATAAAAAATTCAGTATAAATAAAATGTTGTAACCAGACATACTGTCACACAGAATTTGTTGCTTCATTTTTTAAGTCATAGTATGAGTAGCTTTAGTATATATCTTAGGAGTCCTAAAATTTTCAAAAAAGTAAATTGCCATTGGCTGCAACTGAATGTGTTATCATCTGTGTTATGAAATAACAAGAGACATACCTCATCGTATTGTAGCATTCCAGACAACTGTAATGAAATGAATATAATAATAAAGCAAGCCATGTGGTTCTTTGTTTTGTCCAGAACATGTAAAACATATGTTTAAATTCTTCCTATTACTGTGCAATATCACTATGTCCAAAAATTAATAGAACTTAATTAAAATGCTTTGCTGCTGGAAAAGGCTAATGATGAGGCTTGATCTTCTCATACTGTCCTCAGAAGCTTTGAAGCCTAGCAATAACTTCCTCTCTTTGGAATGTTCTAGATGACACTTGTATTTACAAGCTTCTTTCATCTACAGTGAAAACCTATCTACTGCTTAGTGTAACTATCTCTATTCATTATCTTAGCTAAATTTGCAAACCTTGAAGCAAATTCTGTATCACCACTTGCAGTTTTACACTGTGCCTGTATGCTTCTGAGGAAGCACCATATGCCTGCTTCAAACCTTTCTTCTGTAGCTTTATCACTCCTCTTAGAGTTCATAAACTAAAATTATAGCTTTGCTCTGTATTAGAGTTTGGTTCAAAGAAATGTTGTGGCTGGTTTGAACTTTTTTCTGAAACATTACTACTTTCTCCTTATCAGCAAAATAGCTGTTTCACTTCTTAGTATCTGTGTGTTCATTGAAGTCGTATTTTTATTTTTTCCAGAATGTTTTCTTTCAATTCACTACTTTGCAAAGTACTTGGCCTGGAAGGCTTAGATTTCTGCCTGTCTTTGCTTTGAACATGTCTCCTTCACTAATGTCAACAGCTTTTCACTTAAAATGAGGAAGTGTAACTCTTGCATTTATTTGAACAGGTGGAAGACATTGTAGAGTATTGGTAGGCTTATTTCAAATATTTTTTTCATAGAAAATAGGCATTGCTGGGTAAAGAGAGAGAGCAAGAGAGGGCAAGGAGACAGCTGGTCAGGAAGACAGAACATAACTAAATTTTATCTGCTGACTTCACTGCCTTATGTGGATGAAGTTTATAGCAGGAAGACAATTATGTTAGTAATATCAAAGTTTATAAATCATCATGGAAAAGTTTGAATTATTATGAGAATTACCAAAGCTTATGGTAATTCACAGTGACACGAAGTAGGCACACACTAATGGAAATATTGATTCCATTTGACTCATTTGACTAAAGATTAATAAAAACCTTCCATTAAAAATAAACAATTACAAATAGGTAAAGTGCAATAAAACAAGCTATACCTGGAATATCAGATATTTTGAGGCTCCTGAATGTGGCCTTATGCTTACTCAAACCAAAGCTTTCTCATTCTTTGAAGCCTAGTCCAGGTAGCAAAGATTAAAATATGACACTAGACTTTGAATGGAATTACATTACTCTCATGTGTGGAAAATTCCATTTAAATGTCTTCTTTGTTCTTATTTACCATGTGGAATTGCCTTAAGCCTATCAATTCTTTAATAAAAACATTTGAATAGCTTCATCAAATTGTATTTTATTATATTGATTTATGAATATGTTATTACAATGGTAGTAAAAGTTTTTCATGGAAGTGTAGCACTTTTTGACTTGCCTTCTCTAGAATTAATGAAAGTAATAAGCACAATGATCAAGTCAACACAAATATTTTACTGTAATAGTCAGTCTTAAGAAATATTAAGCATGGATCAAATTATTTTAGATAACATTAAAGATAATAAATGTTTTCAATGTAAATTTCAAGTTAATAAGCAACCAGAAAGCACCTGTTTTCTTTCTAGTCCATACACAATTATACCTTTTTTGATTGTGTTTCATGACTGGGGCCATTGTGTTAAATGTGAAAGTATATTTAAAGATTTATGGGGCACATTACACCAATGAGTTGTACAAGATGTTATGTCGAAAATGAACTTTACAACTTTGGGGGGGTAGAGGGAGGATAGGAAGGGATGGGAAGGGGAAACAAAGGAGGAGGCAAGAATGGTTGATAAGAAATGTGCTCATTATCTTGCCTATGTAATTGTAACCCCTCTGTACGGTATTTTCACAATAAAAAAGATTCATGGGGTACTAAATCCTTAGAACCCCTGAAAAAAATATAATACATCAAGAAATTGGCGTTGCCATTGTATTTAAAGCATGTATGGAAAAAAATGATAATCAGTACTATTTCCACAGCTCTCACCTACCTTCAACTGCAATTCACATTGTCAGCAAACATTCTCACTGTGACTTCTCTCCACTGAAATAGGGCACTGTTAAGATAGTATGCTTCCTATACTTGGAATAAAGTCAACTTTGTCTTATCAAAAAAATTTTCTACTACAATTTGGAAATCCAGTTATTCACAAACTTTATTTTTTAAAGAATTTACATAATGTTAGTAATGATTGAACTAAAGCTATTACAGACATTTTAAATTAAAAATATGTTACTTATTTGAGTCACCCTGCATGCTTCCTACTCACTAAATATAACTCTTAGCATTAAAATATTCCTTTATTTTTTAATTGGGGAATAGATTTCATCTGTACTTGATGGGATGTAATTGCTGAGGAAGAGATCAAGTCTGTTTTACACTTAAATCATTGCTAAATAACAATTCTAGCTTTATTGATACGAAAGACTATTTTTGCTGTAATGCAAGAGTCAACAATAGGACTAACATTTTAGCTTTAATTTTGTCAAATAAATCTCGAAAATTCCTTGGTCTGGTTAGTAAGAAGAACCTTGTATGTATATCCTGAGGATAGAAATCAATTCCACATGCCTAAAATGCCTAAGACCAATTGTATATGTGAAGCATATCAAGTGAACTCTTCAAAAGATGTAATTTAAAGAACATTTTTTAGCTTCCTAATTACTTTATTGAACTTTTTACTTCCTTCTTAAGTAAAGATTATTTCTTACCACAAATGGCTTTCATTACCAGATGTGTCCTTTTTACCTTCTGCTCTTGGGAAAACCAGACTATTTTTCTGAATATATTGGCAAGAAAGGAACATGGAAAACTTGTGTATTGATGGTGAGTCAAGACCTTGGCTTAACATATTTGATTGACAATACTACTTTCAAAACAGTCCAAAATCCTTTATACTTTGTTTAGCTTATTATTAATTACAGAAATTCTGTTTTAGCTCAGCTATTTTTATGATTCTTCAAATATTACATTTTTTACTGCCTTAGTGTTGATTTAAAGTTGACACATTCTTAATAATAAAAACATTTTGTCACATACCTGCATGGAAACATCTCATACACTCAGATTCAAGGCAACTATTAATAATTATCATTGTTAATTTATAATTGTTAAGTCTTTCTTTAGATCAGAAAATATGTCCAAAATACTCTTACTAAAACATGATGGGCACAAGATGATGAACTCACTGTTTAATAAAATTAATAACAAGAAGCTGAACTGTGTTTTCAGGAAACTGAGAGGTCAAGGTAAGGAAACACTGTCAAATGCAGAGAGAAAAGGTGGGTGAACAAACAGGGTCATAATATCCAATGTACATACGTGAAAATGGAACTAGGTAACTTGAGAGGATGGATATTGGGGGAAATGTAGGAGAACCATGAAAGACATGCTATTGATCAAGTGACAATGTATTCATAAATTTGTACGTTGAATTAAAACTCCTTTTTACAACTACTAAAGATTATAAAAAACATTCTGACTCATGTCTTAGAGGTCGTAGCCTGTAACTGAATGGGCCTGTGGCATTTAGCCCTCTGGAAGATGCTTCATGGCAGAGTCAAGAGTGCATGGAGGAAAACTGTCACCTGATGGCCAGGAATTAAGAGTAATGAGGGAAAGAGCCAATGCCTCCCAATCCCATGTGAAGGGCTGAGACCTCTCCACCAGGTTCCATCTCCTAGAGGTTCTAGAACCTCCTTGGACAAGCTTTAATATAGCTGCCATTAATATAGACAAGCTTACCCACTTGGGACTAGAAATTACTGGATATGCCCCCAAATGTTTTCAGATTCTTAATAGGATAGACTTGTAAACAGAGTTGTAATTTTATATATTAGAATATTTCTTCGTTCTGTACTTTATTGAGGGTGAAAGAAAATATAACTACTCTTTTTTAGTATTATCTAAAACTAAGAAGCTTTGATTTCATATTGGCTGAGATGCCTACCCTGAATGGTTAAACTTTTCCTCTTTCCCTTTCTCGCCTTAGGGATCTTATCTTTTATTTCACCTCTTTATAAAAGAAATGCAGTAATACTTTTTCAGAGGCCTGTGAGATGGTGGGTAATATTGTGAAGTAAATCATTTAAAGGATTAATGGAACCAAAGTATGTGGAAGTAGACAGGAATACTCAAGAAGATGTTAAAGAATAAACTTGATTTATTTTAATCATATAAAAATACAGATTCATAAAAATGTACCACACAAATATAAAAACATATGGAAAATCATACTGAATTTATTAAATCAATAAACAACAACCTGTATAATGTTATAATTGTTTCAAGATAGAATTCCAAGACTACATATTTAGACAATAATGAATATTTATATGAGTATATAATTAGATGCAAATAGTCTATCTAAACACAATCATAAATTGCATTCCATTAGACATCATTCTTTTGCATTTCTTCAGATGATTATTATTTACATTGTAAGTTTTTTATGACTTACAGAGTTGAAAATTAGCTCAGAGGCAATAATTTAGATAGTGTAGAAGAGCAAGTGATACAGGAAATTTAGTTCTGTTTTTACTTCTTTCAAAGCATTTTTTAATTTTTCATGATGGAGAGATATCTAAAACAAATTTATTCTTTTAATAGGGGATGAGAACATTGGAGGAAGTGAGAGGAAAATCAATAAAATAAAGTTGGTGAAAATGAGAAGATAAGTTAAACAAAATAGTTATTTCTAGACGTCCACCTCTTTAATCATCTGCAATTGGCAAAACCCAGAGTGATGAACATTAAAATATGCTGATTTATATCATTCTTCAGCAAGTCTATTTCTAAAATAAGAAGCCTTATTTTTAAATTTATGAATTCATTCTCTTAGGACTTTTTTACATATAACTAAAAGAAACTTAATTACATTGACCATCTTCTAGAATAATTGATTCATATCAGATCTGAATTTTATCTAAAAAAAATAATAAGAATTATAGTTGCTGATTGTTTCACAGTACAAATTGCTACCTTCTTAGATTAACCATGAAGCATGAGACAATTTAATCCAGGACAATTTTGGTATAACAGTTAACTGGTATTGAATTAGAAGTTCTTTGAGATTAATCTTAGGTTTCTCTGGGCTCTCTGATTGATGGATGTTATAGAGAAGTTTAATGGCAATTTAGGCACCGGTGGCTCACTCCTGTAATCCTAGCTACTCTGAAGGCTGAGATCTGAGGATCATGGTTCAATGCCAGCCCGGGCAGGAAAGTTCGAGAAACTCTTACCTCTAATCTTCCACTCAGAAAACTGGAAGAGGTGCTGTGGCTCAAGAGATAGAGCGCTAGCTTTGAGCTGAAGAGCTGAGGGACAGCGTCCAGGCTCAGAGTTCAAGACCCACTACCGGAAAAAAAAGTCCCTTGGTCTGAGGATGTGTCCACTGCCAGTCAAATTTCAAATTGAGTCCATTCAATTTATGTGATAAGCCCAACTTTATTATAAATCATCCCTGACTTTAAACTAAGTATTTGTTTTTATAAGACACTTCTTAAAATTGTAGGCTGATGGGTTTTCATTTAATGTAAGGTTCCACATAATTATTTTAATAACTTCTATAGATACAGAATTAATATTTAGGAAGGAGATTTTATAATTGTACAAGAGGTGAGAGTTGATCATTGCTTTTCTCATGTTAAGCTTGGCTTAGAATTCAATATTGGGATCCCTTAAGAAAGCCGATAGTTAATAATTTTAATTAAAAATTGCTGTTCCCTTGGCCTTTAGTACTTTATTCATCAGAACCTGAAATACTGATCATAGTTGTTTTAAGGCAATATACCAGATTAAAATTTTGATGCCAATAAGAAAATAGTGGTTAACTGGGTGCCGGTGGCTCATGCCTGTAGTCCTAGCTACTCAGGAGGCTGAGCTCTGAGGATAGCGGTTCAAAGCCAGCTTGGGCAGGAAAGACTGTGAGACTCTCATCTACAATAAACCACTAGAAAACCGGAAGTGGTGCTGTGGCTCAAACAGTAGAGCACTTGCCTTGAGCTGAAGAGCGCAGGACAGTGCCCAAGCCCAGAGCTCAAGCCCCATGACCGACCAAAAAAAAAAAGAAAAAAGGAAAAGAAAATAGTGATTAACACTGGTAAAAATAGCATGTCCAATTAGTGAGTGCCAGATTAAATGGTGCATATACTGGACAAAATTTGTCTGGAAACAAGGAAAATTAAAAGAATAAAAAAGATACTTTAAGAATGGATATAACAAATGCTTTTATTCAGTAAGGGAACAGAGATAAGAGTTCTAGAGAAGGCAATAAATCTATTTCTGAGGCCTGGCAATCCAAGATCTAGATGTTGACAGATTCAGTGTCTGTTGTAGGCATGTTTTGTGATAGACAATGCCTTCTTACTGTGGCCTTATATGACAGATGAAATAAAATTTTCCAGAGTCTTTATAAAAGGACTATTGAACTCATCCATATGGTTCCACTAGGTTTATCTGATCATCTTCTAAAAGCCTCCTAATACCATGACCTTGAAGGTTAGGATTTCAACATATGGATTTGGGGGAACAGGAGAAACATCAAAATGAAGAAAGGACAAATTTCAAAGCCATAAATCCTTCATAATTTTGTTCAATGTTTATTATCTTGATGCCAAATTCTTTTCTTCTATCCTTTCAAATGACTAAATTCTTTTTGTAAAGATTCTTCAAACACTGTAGCTTGGTACATTTATATCAGCAGTTAAAATGATTTCTATGAGGAATGGATCAAGTATCTGTGAAATAAGCAAAACAAAGGTTTTATGTCAGTTATTAGTTTTATTACTTCTGTGGTTAATATCCACATGCTGAATAACAAAGACATTTTACCCAGGATAGGTTAAACAGACAATGAGACTTACATGCAAGAATGTTGAACTAGGGAAGTCAGTTTGAATAATAACTGAACTGAAACAAAAGTTGTAAGAGTTTAAGTACTGGAAGAAAGTTGGTTGAAGTTCTCAATGTGATTAGGTTAAGAATGTTGCTAATTTATACTTTAAGAAGTTAATATTCTATCCTGCATGGAAGGAGAACAGAAAATGACAGTTCCTTCTTAATGTGTGCAGTTAAAAACAATGTTCGACAAAAAATATACTCACTAACTATATATGTAAACGTAACCCCAGTGTACATCACCTTGACAATAAAATTAAATTAAAAAAAAAACTGTTTCTCTGTTCCTTGAAACGTGCAAGAACTTAGAGGGGCTTTACATTTCAAGGGGAATAAAAAATTCACAATTACAATTTTCTAAAGTAAATTCTCTAGAAAAAGGAAGTCAAATCTATAATAAAAAGAAAAAATTCTAAAATTTATTCAGGTTAAGGGGAATAGGAAGATATTTGCTTTTTATTTATAAATCTATAGTGAAGGTGAGGAACAGGGGGGCTATTGCATAAATAAGGCAATGAGTACATTTCTTTTTAAACGTTGTTACCATTGCCATCATTTTCTTCATTTTACCAATCCCCATTTCCCTCTCCCCAAGTTGTAAAGTTCTTTTCCAATATATTGTATAGTGAATATCTTTATTGCATTAATTCATCCTTCATCCTGCTGTTTCTGTGATTCCCTTTCCCTTCCATGGATCAGACAAGCTTATCTACAAGCCAAAGGGAATAGAAAACTAAAACAGAAAGAAATAATTGCACACAGGACATGATAAGAACCTCTTGTTTCCAATTCTTGGAGTTCATTTTGATATACTTCATTATATATAGTCCTATGCACCTAGTGATTGAGCTATTGTGAGCCCCTGCTGAGAATATCATAGTCATATTCTAGTTATTACAAATGAGGGAAACCATGCAACCTACATTTCTTTGGGCCCAGCTTGCTTTATTTAATATACATTTTTTCCAGGTCTTTCCATTTCCTTACTAATGCAACAATGCCATTCTTTCTTATGGAAACATAGAACTCCACTGTGTATATATATTACATTTTTTTGATCCATTCATCTGCTGAGGGGCATCTGGGTTGGTTCCATATCTTAGCTATGATAAATAATGCTGCAATCAACATGATTGTTCTGGTAGCTTTAGTATGGTTTCTTTTGTGGTCATTTGGGTAAATGCCTAGGAGTGGGATTGCTGGGTCACAGGAAAGTTCTATGTTTAGTCTTTTGAGGAACCTTTGTACTACTTTCAAAGTGGTTGAACATGTTTACACTCCCAGCAACAGTGTAGTAGTATTCCCTTTTGGCCACATCCCCTCCAGTATCTGTTGTTACTAGATTTATGGATAATGGCCATTCTAACTGATGTGAGGTGGAATCTCAATGTTGTTTTGATTTGCATTTCTTTTATGACCAAGATATTGAACATGTCTTCATTTGTCTATTGTCCATTCTTATTTCCTCTTCAGAGAAATCTCTCTTTAAGTCTTTAGCCCACTTGTTGATGGCAGGGCTGTTTCTTTGAGGATTTGTTTTTGGGGATTTTTTTTTGAGGTCTAGGTATATATCAGATATGAGACCTTTGTAGAATGGCTAGTGAAGATCTTCTGCCAGTCTGTGGGCTTTCTATGTATCATGCTAGCTATGTCCTTTGCCTTGCAGAAGCGTTGCAGTTTCTTGCAGTCTCATTTATTCAACCTTTCTTTGTTTTGTTGTATTTCTGTGTCTCTATTAAGAAAGTTTTGACCTGTGCCAATAAGCTTTTGCGTTTCTCCTATTCTTTCCTGTAATATTTCAGGATATCTGCTTTTACCTTGAGGTCTTTGATCCACTTGGTATTGATTCTGGTGCAAGGTGACATAACTTCAGTTTATACTTGTGTAGATAATTCTGCCAGCACCATTTGTTGAGCAAGTGGTCCTTCTTCCATTCAGAAGATATTTTCATAATAACAAATTAAATTCCTTTAAATATTTTCTTATAAAAACTTAAATACCACATATTCAGACTCACATATCCAGGTAGACAAAATTGGAATGAGTAGAAGTAAAGACTTCTAGGTCCTGATAGGCTAGAAAAGGTAATGAAAAAGAAAGAGAGAGGGAGAATGGACAATATATTTCAAAACAGTTATCTAGAAGGAATAATTTTCAATGTTTTTCAACACAATAAGTTAAATATAGCCTACAAAATTTTGTTATGTAATTTATAACCAGGAGAGATAATTTTGAATATTCTCACCATGAAGAATAACAAATGTCTGCAAAGAGGAGATTCCAATGACCATAATATGAGCATAATGTGGTAATAATTTATGAAGTACATGTGATTATTCCAGGAACTAAAGACTGTACCTCATAAATATTTGCAATTATTTCTGTCAATTAAAAGAAATAAAGAGAGAGGGTTGAGAAGGTGGCGCAGTGGTAGAGCGCTTGCCTTGCATTCATGAGGCCCTGGGTTCGATTCCTCAGCACCACATAAGCAAAAGGCTCAAGTGATAGAGCTCTGCCTTGAGCTGAAGAGCTGAAGAACAGCGCCCAGGCCCAGAGTTCAGGCCCCATGACCGGACTCCCCCCCCCCAAAAAAAAAAGAAATACAGCATTTTTTCTACTGCCCAATGGTTTCAACAAAGCACTGTGTGACTTGTTGATGAATGGCAACTGCTTTATACAGCTGCTTAGTGATAATGGAAAGACTTGGAAAAATTATATTAAGTGATATAAGCCAGGCCCAAAGAAACATAGGTCCCATGGTTTCCCTTATTTTCACTAACTAGTATATGTCTGAGACAAGCAGAAAAGGTCAGATAAGTTGATGCTAGGGAAATGAACTCTAAGATAAGTATTCCAATTTTTTTTTCTTTCATGTGAGTGTTTCTAACACATTTATGAAATTATTTCTTTGTTGCTTTGTATGTCCCTCCCCCACGTTATAACTGCTGCTTTCACTGTATTTGATGTTGGTATAATTTGTGGAGGGGGAAAAAACAAATTGTTTAAATAGGGATTCAGGTGGACCCATTGCAACAATGAGATGTAGAAGTCGTTATGTCGAAAAAGAACTTTACAACTTTGGTGGGGGAGGGTAATTGGGTAGGGAGGGTAGGGGGGTATGGAAAGGGATGAGAAGGGGAAACAAAGGAGGAGGCTACAATGCTTGATAAGAAATGTACCCATTATCTTGCCCATCTAATTGTAACCCCTCTGTACAGTATTTTCACAATAAAAACTAAATAAAAATTTAAAAAAAAGAAATGTACCCATTATCTTGCCCATGTAATTGTAACCCTTCTGTACGGTATTTTCACAATAAAAATAAATAAGTAAATAAAAATTAAAAGATAAAAATGTTCATTCTGAAATTTAATAACCTAATAATTAATTTATTATTATTTTTTTGGTCATGGGGCTTGGACTCTGGACTTGGGTGCTGTCCTTCAGCAATTCAGTTCAAGGCAAGCACTCTATCACTTGAGCCACATCGACATTTCTGGTTTTCTGAGTGGTTTATTGGAGATTAGAGTCTCATAGCCTTTCCTGCCCAGGCTGACTTTGACTCATGATCCTCAGATCTCAGCCTCCTGAATAGCTAGGATTAAAGGCGTAAGCCACCAGCGCCCAGCTTATCCTATTAATTTAATATCCTATTTTAAAACTCATTTCCTTGTTATACCTTCAATGCAACATAATTGGCAAATAGTAACACTTAGGAAAGGGTTCTAGCACTTAGGAATTGTAACCAGACTGTCAAACTTGCTTGTTTCCTTTTGGTGTATTTCAAAAATCCCTACTGCAAGTAAATAATGCCCTTATGATCATGAGAGAAAAATTCTTCAGCTAAAATAACCTTTTTATTTCCACATGGCAGAAAATGACCTTTTGGAGAAAATTTCTTCAGCACTGTTTTGAAGGCTCAATTAGAAAATGCCACCTAACAACTGAGTAAAGGCATGCTCTGAACAAAATTATTTCATATTTAGTTTGAACTTTACACCAACAATTTTGCTGCTCCTAACACGCCATGCAGTGAGAAGAAAAGAAAGCTTAACACCGTTCTTTCTAAGTACTGAGGTAAAAAAACCCTACTGAATATTCCATATAAGGTTGGTTTTCTTGGTGAAGTAGTAATATGAGAGGTTTATTTATGTATATATGTGCACATACAATAGATATTTATAAATAATAAAATATATAAAATAAAATATATAATACACAATGTATCTTTACATTTTATGAATATATGTGTATATATATATGTTTATGCACAAATGTGTTTTTATTTTTATTTAGTTATTTATTTATATTTGTCAATTGTGGGGCCTGAACTGGGTCTGGGTTCTCTCCCTCAGCCATTCAGCTCAAGGCTAGAGCCACAGTGCCACTTCCGGCTTTTTCTGCTTATGTGGGGCTGAGGAATGGAAACCAGGGCTTCATGAATGTAAGGCAAGCACTCTACCACTGACCCACCTTCCCAGCCCCACAAATGTGGTTTTATAGAAACTTGAAATGTGGCAACACAACTGTTCTACAAATCAAGGAACAAATAAAATCCATTGTTATACATTTTATAATTCTTTTGATTCTTTTTAGATATTCTTAGTGTTCTCTAAGTGATACTTAAATGGGCTGGACTTGAGGTCTTTAATTTTGGCCTGAGAGTTTTATTATGTCAAAATGTCAGGTTGTTGGCTTCCAGCTAATTCCTTCACTTTAACTAACAGTCTTGATTTTAACAAATGGTTCTTCAATAATATACCTGATGTGAGCAATTGAGTCAGTGAAACCAAACTAGGACATTATTTCCAAAGGCATGATTGTTTATTGAAGACTTTGTTCACTTACCCATTGAAGGTATTTCAGATATTTGGCCAATGAGAAATGATTTGGGATCCATCTTTGAGATAATATTTTGAAGTGAAGCCTTAACTATAGATTCTTCCTGACTTATAATTATTTTCCTTTATAGATTATGAGGTCTACTTTAGAAAACATATAAAGGGACTTGGATATAATGAATGATAAAATTAGGGCAAAATTAGAAGAGTTTAGCTTGTGATTAACTTTAACACTACTGTTTAACATAGACCAAGGACTGATATCTCAAACACAATTTCTGGAATCCAAGGGAGAGAAAAACTGAATGGAAATAAGAACACATTCTTTAAGAGTAATTATGAAAAGTCACAATAGACATTTGTTTAGAAAAAATAGTTTGTTAGCATAATTTCACTAAGAATTAAATATGCAATATTGAGTTTGTACTAAAGGAGAATTTGTTGTTGTTGGTGGTGGTGGTGGTGGTGGTGGTGGTGATAGGGCTTGAACTCTGAACCATTTGAGCCACAGCATCACTTCTGGTTTTCTGGTGGTTTATTGGAGGTAAGAATCTCACAGACTTTCCTACCAGGGCTGGCTTTCAACCTTGATCCTCAGATCTCTGCCTCCTTAGTAGCTAGGATTACAGGCATGAGCCACTGGCACCCAGCTTAAAGGAGAATTTTTGGCAAGATAAAAGTTACTTTCCTAGTAGTGCCATAACAAAATGCCATGAACTTCTGCTTAAAATGATAGAAGTTTATTTACTCACAGTTGTGGAATATAGCAGTCCAAGGTCAAAGTGTGATCAAGATTGAACCCTTTTTCAGTGCTCTGGAGGAGAATATGTTTCAACCTTCTCTCTCTCTCTTTCCTGTGTTGTCATTACTCCTAGCTTTTCTTTGCTCCTAAGATTATCATTGCAGTTTCTAAAGTCACCATCTTACTGTGTTTTCATGTTTGTTTGTTTGTTTTTTGTTTGGTCAGGGTCCAGTTATCTCTTTTCTTATTAAATACCTGTCACTTGAGTTAGGTCCTGCATAGTATGACTTCATCTTAGCTTGATTAAATTTATGAAGATTCTTATTTCCAAATAAGGTTATATGCATAGGTTCTGGCCAAATGTTTCAACATAGATTTTGGAACACACAACTTTAATCATTACAAATATTATTTTCAGAAGGCTTATAATATTCATTTGCTCATTTTTTTGGTGATGTAAAGACTTTAGAGGATTAAAATAGTTTTAACTTGTCAATTCACTATGCTTTACTCTGTATAATAATCCTACCTGAATATTTTAAACTCCATAAAATATTCTTCTTTCTGGCGTATCCAACTAGATTCATTCATATACATGTACGATGTTTTCTTTTCTTATTTCTTCATTGCTTCTTGAGTGTCCACAATCCAGTTATGGACTCATGTGTGGAAAATTTACACATAATCTTTCAAATCAGAGAAATAAGATCATGCTTTTTCACTGTCTTCTTTAAGAGCATGATTCTCTGATAAATTATTTAATGTCTCCAAATAAATGTAACTTTAATTGTGCTCTGACACATAAAGCTTTAGTCCCTGTGGAATTAGAATGATAAGAGATTAAAATGTCAGAGGACTAAACATCTAGTATCTTTATCTGTATGGAAATAGGCACTGAGGGCACTAAAGAAGTATTATGTGATAGAAAATAATTACGAATATACACATATATATTAAAGTGATTGCAATTTCTACATCTTATGTTTGATACATATATGTATACATAGAATTATTTACTGAAGCTTTTTTTGTAACAATGGAAAACTAGAAATAATGACCTTCAAGGAAAAGCTGGTTCCTCAATGGAAAATTATGTGTCTGTACCACACTTTCTAGGATTTTTAATCTTACTCCAGGGAAGGTTTTTGTTTCTGCTTTGTTTTTTTTTGTTTTTTTTTTGTTTTTTTTTT
>NW_012267233.1:20710115-20740654 GCF_000151885.1 Dipodomys ordii
TTTTTGTTTTTTTTTTTGCTGGTCATGGGGCCTGGGTGCTGTCCCTCAGCTCTTCAGCTCAAGGCTAGCACTCTACCACTTGAGCCAAAGAACCACTTCTGTCTTTTTCTGCTTATATGGTGCTGAGGAATTGAACCCAGGGCTTCATGCATGCAAGGCAAGCACTCTACCACTGAGCCACCTTCCCAGCCCCAGGGAAGGTAATTTTAACCCCATGTATTGTATATAACTAATAGTGACACCAACTATTTCTATCCCATAGTCATGTAAATTGTGACCTTTGGAAGTTCAATTGAGTCTCTTCCCACTTCAAGGAAGAGATTAGTTTTGTCCCCTTTTGCATAGTGGTTTTATTATTCTTGCTCTCCAACTATTTATCTTACTCTCTTTTGGAATGTTTTTAATATCTCACCCGTTTCCTCATTGGATTAAGTGAAACCTTTAGCACAGGTAGTTTTGAGCCTCTGTAAGTCAGGGTTTTGCTTTATTTTGAATACTATCATTGCACATGTTTTATAATAGGGGAGTAGTTCAAATATCTATGCCAAGGAACACCACATTCATTAAAACATCCATGTAAATGCATTTGATAGCATAGATGTGACCTGGAGAAACTTATGAATGTGGTCAAATCAAACTCCACCACTAATTGGCAATATGAACTTTTGCTTCAATTATCTGTGTAAAACAAGGATAATAATAGTATCTACTTTGGAGTAGTACTAAGTAAACTATTATATATAAGACCTTTGGGGGGGTACCTGCATACAGTATAGGACGTATAGAATATCTGATAGCTCAAAGTGGTATAAAATAGCATAATTTCAAAACTTTATAACTTTAGTCTCTGGTTGATATATCACAATTGATCCTGGAAGAAATGTAATCGGCATTTTTTTTCAGTCTGAAATGTTAGTCTCTATATTTTGTTTTATTTCCTTAATTTCCATTGGAATGAACATATGTTCAGTTTATAAAAAATTAAAAAGCTTTTTCTTTTTAATATATATACATATTTTTATTGGAAAGATACTGTACATAGGGATTATAGTTACATTAGCAAAGTAATGAATCCTTTTCCTATCAAACATTGTTATACCCTCCTTTGTTTTTCCCCTACCATCCCTTCCCTCCCTAACTCCCCAAATCTTTCCTCCCTCCCTCACCCCCCCAAAGTTGTAAAGTTCGTTTTCAACATACTGTCTTGTACATCTTATTGTTACAATGGGTCATCCTTATCCTTACTTCATACTGTCTTGTACATCTTATTGTTACAATGGGTCATCCTTATCCTTACTTCAGCATTTTGTTATATCCCTTCCCCTCCTCAAATTAGAAACATGTATATACAAGATGCAGGACACTGAAATCAAATACAGTGACAACAGGGGTTATACCATGGGGGAAGAACAGAAAAAGAAACAAAATATCACATAGTACATTTAAGTACATAAAAAAAACAAAGATAAAACTTATTGTATCCCTATGTTGGGGTTCATTGCCTAGCATCATCTTATATAGCTTTTGACCATTTCTGCCTGTCTAGACATATACTAGTTATTGCAAATAAGGGAAACCATGGGACCTATGTTTCTCTGAATCTGGCTTGCTTCACTTGATATAATTTTTTCCTAGGCTTTTTATTTCCTAACAAATGAGGCAATGCCATTCTTTCTGATGAAGGCATAGAATTCCATTGTGTGTGTGTGTGTGTGTGTGTGTATCACATTTTCTTGATCCATTCATTGACTGAGGGGCATCTGGGCTGGTTTTCATATCTTAGCTATGGTAAATAATGCTGTGATAAACATAATCATGATAATAGCTTTAGTATGGCTTTGTTTGTGATCATTTGAGTAAATGCCTAAAAGTGGGAATGCTGGGTCATAGGGCTACTCTATGTGGAGTCTTTTTAGGAAACTCCATACTGCTTTCCAAAGTGGTTGAACAAGTTGACATTCCCACCAACAATGCAGTGCGATTCCCTTTTGGCCACATCCTCTCCAGCATCTGTTGTTATTAGATTTCTTGATTATAGTCACTACAACTGTGGTGAGGTGGAATCACAATGTTGTTTAGATTTACATTTCTTTTATGGCTAGAGAAGTTGAGCATTTCTTCATGTGTCTATTGGTCAATCTTACTTCCTCTTCAGAGAAGTTTCTCTTTAATTCTTTTGCCCACCTGTTTATAGGGCAGTTGTTTCTTTGAGGATTTGTTGTTGAGGGATTTCATTTTTTGAATTCTAAGTATGTTTTAGATATGAGACCCTTGTCAGTTATATGGCCAGTGAAGATCTCCCAATCCGTGGACTTTCTATTGATCTTGCTAGCTATGTCCTTTGCCATACAGAAGCTCTGCAGTTTTATGCAATCCCATTTGTCCAACCTTTCTTTGATTTGTTGTGTTTCTGGGTCTCTTTTAAGAAAATTTCAGCCTGTGCCAAGGAGCCCTAGAGTTTCTCCTATTCCTTCCTGTAATGTTTTCAGGGTGTCTGCTTTGACTTTGAGGTCTTTGGTCCATTTGGAGTTGATTCTGGTGCAGGGTGATATATCGGGATCTAGTTTTAGTTTTCTACAGGCGTTTAACCAATTATGCCAGCACCATTTACTGAAGAAGCTCCCTTATTGAAGATTAGGTGACTATAGGTCTGTGGGTTCATTTCTGGGTTTTCAGTTCTATTCCATAAAAGGCATTTTCATTTAAAAATATTCCCAGTGTTTTTTGCAAGCCATTTTAAACATATGTAGAGCCTTACAAACTTAATTCTTCAGGAAGCAAAAGAACATGTAGGTCCATTGTTTTCAAGTGTCTTCCTTTATTTGCTTCACTCCATGTCTGGAATTAGTCTGTGTAAGATTTTTCACAGTCATGCATATGAATGAAAAAGATAGCCAAGTCACTGCTCCATTTATAAACACCAGAAGCTTGTGAATAGTGCCTCTCTGTGTAATTTGCAGGGCACATGCATCTGGTGGTTCTGCCCACACTGCAAACCTGTTACCTGAAGGAGGAGATGCTGTACTTGACCTAGATAACAGATTTCTTCCATGAAAATTTGCATAAAAACAAAGGACAGGCAGAGCTGAACACATGGTGTTTCTTCATCTTTTTGTTTTACTATCTGCTTCAGAAAAAAAATAGATAAGCTCTCTTTCAATGTTTCTGTTAAAAACTGGAAGACAGTAGCTGAAACTGGCAGTCAATAACACCATGGATAACACCAGAACTAAAGAGCACTGCTTTCTCTCATTGGTCATCCAAACTCAGCCCATGGTTGAGATCTACTCCAGCAAAGTAGCTTACTAATCAAGTTTCTGTTTTCCTAGCTACTTAGCCAAAAAAGTGTATGATTTTCAGTATGACTATCTTCAGATGGAAGCCTGTTCTGCCAATTGCAACCTGTTTCAGTTTCTATCTGTTCTCAGTCAAAATGAGAGCTATTCTTCATTGATGTACAAAATATGACAGTTGGAAGAGTGGCAGTCAGGGGGTTTCTGGTCTTAAGGACAGGGGAGAAAGAACTCCACCTTGAAGGCACTGAGAAGAGCTTCCCATCTTGATATTACATTTAATTCCCATTATCTTTGATGTAGGGACAGTTTGATAAAGAGTTTGTATAAAAGAATTGTTTCCAATCTCTCTGCTATGTATTAGCAAAGTGTGGAATTAAATAGATTTTGTCTTTTGTCTATGGATAATAACTTATTTGTAATTTAGTGCTTCATTTGTTCAAAAACACAGAAAATTCAAAGTCGTACTTGGATATCAGTCTTCATTTCCTAAGGTACATGTCAACATTTAGTGAATCTAAAGCAATGTGGAAACAGCTGGGCAAATCTATGTTTTACAGATTCACTTTCCATATTTCCATAAGTTAGTATTTATTTAGCTACTCTGCTAATGATATAAGAATAAAATAAGTTTATTTTCCGAAAACATTTTGTTTTAATAGGAACTTATATATCACCAGTAACATATTCTTCCATATTTGTTAAATTCTAACTTTAGTCATTGATTTTGAGCTGTTTTCCACCTCTTCATAAATTTTAGGTCAGTCTATCCAGTCAACTATTAAAGCCACTTCTAACCTCATGCACTAATTTAGAAAATCCTTATCAGGCCAATATTTTCCAGAATGATAGAGCATAATAAAAAGTATAAAGAATTTTGTTTTGACTTTGTAGTACATGAGTATTTAAAGTTATGAAATATTTTAAACTATGAGCAAAAGGTGCTCTGATTTGGTGGAGTTGTTTACTTGGATTTTCTGCATCTCTCCATAACCTCCACTAAGAATTGTCATTGTCTTTATCTCTGTAATATGCCCAGATCATAAAGATGTTGTGTCTTACTAGAATCATATTCTATGATGTGTTACAGTAAAATTTCTGGTGTCCTTGTCCAGGAAAATAAATATTTCTCTCATGGGAAAGAAGAGCTAAGATTTGTTGCCATCTTTAATTTGTAAATATTTTATTATCACCTCGAAAGGAGTGATACTACTGTTTCTTCCACTGGCTGATTCAATTCCCAGCTTAACTCTTAAAATCTGTTGACAACTTTTGATTTTCTTGTTTCCAAAAAGAAGTTATATATATAAAATAAAGTAGCCTTTGGGGTATCTTCTGCCAGACACTACCTTTTAGATTTCCAAGAGGCCTTCTGAAAAATCACACAGTTCTGTTCTTTCAGATTGTAAAAAGAGAGGTGCTACAATAAAATAATAATAAAATTCACTTAATATGTTACTGTTTGGCAAGGTCTGAACTGCTCATGTTTATCTAAGACTTGTTTTGCTTTGCTTTAGTAGTACATGTCAAGACTTTACTCCATGAGATACAATTTCAATTCCATTTTCAAATGTTAACATGATGGTATGATATTTTCTATAATTAGAATATAGGATCATTCACATCAGAAGTTTTCAATTGAGATGCACAATAATCATCAGTGAAGAGTCATTTTGTAAATTTTAAGAACTGCTAGAGTTTCTGAATTTCTAGTTGACTTATTCTCGGTGCTCTTTGTATATCTTAATGTATACTTGGTATAATCATAAAATATATCAGGATTAATATTCTTCTATCATTTTCTTCCTATCTAAAGACTATGGTTCACTCACTTTCAAACTTACTTTATTATCTTAATTTGCTTTCCATAGAAAATTTCAATTTTTTTCCATTTTCATTTTTGGCCTTAATTTCTATTATATATTTCACTTTTAAAATTAGTACTAATAAGCTAAGACTAGCTCTTTTAAGTCATTTGTCTTTCGGATAGTTTTTCACTGGTTACTTTGGCACCTCCTTAAATGGCCTGAAAATACTTTCTGACCAGAAGCTTTAACGTGATCTGAGAGACTCATGGAAAAAGGTCATTAACAGGAAATGTCAGCTATGAGTTTCTGATGGTACTGCTTGAACAATTTTGAGATCATATCAGTGACCATTCAGGACTTCCAAAATTTTTGTTATGTAACAGATGGTTTTTTCATACTTCTGATACAGGACCCAGTAAATAAATTTGTATAGAGATAAATGGCTTATTGGATGATGTCATAATTTTATTTGGAACACTGTTATTTTAATATTTTATTTTCTGGATCTATAACACATAAAATATGTAATATATAAAAATACATACAAAAGAAATTTTTTCTTTCTTTTAAACTATATTTAACCAAAAAGTAGCAAAATCTATTATACTGAAGCAAAATGAAACATGTAATTTTCTCATTCTTTCTACTGAGCCCTCCAGAATTTGTTAACTCTTATTTTATAGTCTTATTTTTGTATCATTAGAGTTATTTGTACAGCTTTAATGAGAATCTGTCCTGTAGCAAGGAGTAATAGTGCATGTCTATATTCTTAGGCAGCTAGAAGTAGGAATATAGCATGTTCAAGGTGAACCCAGGCAAATTTATCAAGACTATAAATAAATAACTTAAGTATGGATTGGGAGGGTAGTTCATGTGGTGGTGTTTTGTGCAGAAAGTAAGCGACTTGGTTCAAACTCTGGGACTGTACACAAGAAAGTAAAAGAAGCTGTTCTTTCTTATGCTAATATATGTTATTAATGTTATTAGCAATGGAACCAAGGCTGTTTTTGGAACTTCATCATTTAGGTCAAGGAAGACTTCATTAAATCACTTAATTAGGCATAATCAGATACTTTTTGTTTTTGGTTGTTTATCAAATAATGTCTTACTGTATGCCAAGTTTACCATCTAAAGCTTAGGTTAGTCTTGAAATCATGATCATTTTGAGCCAGCTTCTGAGTGAGATTATGCACCACCATGCCTGGCTTGTGACCAGAAAATTTTAAGAAACATTGACTTTATGGATCCAATGTTTCCAGAGCCTTCTTGGAAAAATGAGTGGCAGGTCACTTATAGGGTTCACAGCTTTACAGATGAGAAATGGTGACTTTCTGGAAGTCCCAGGAAGCTTGTGGGTATTTTGGAGGCCTTGAGAAGAGAAAAACTCACTCTTGTGAAAAGGCACTGCAGGTAAAATTTGGCACTGAGTCATGGCTTGATTTCTGATTGTAAAAAGGCTTTTAAGGGTCCAATTTGAGATTCCTTGTAAAAACTTTTAGCAAAGCACATCTAAGAAGGCCCATCTGCCAAATGCTTGTGCTGCACCTATGAAAATAATCAGGTCAAAAGTAACAGGACACATTCTTACTTAGTTTGTGATAAATAATTATCTGTTTTAGAAATTACTTTTAAGTCAAAATGGACCTTTTGTAGAAAAATCTCTTTCAACAGAAAACTATGTAATCCATAGCAGACCCTTCTAAATTTATCATATTCTAGCCAGTGGTTGTCTGGCAGATATTTCTAGGTTATCATTAGTAATACACAAAGTCTATCCTGTCTGTTAATGATTTCAATTACTGTCCTTCTAAGAAGACAACACTGCCTTAAATTTTTTAATTTCATGCTGCTTGAATTTTTCCTTTGAACTGATGATTGTAACATCAACTTGATTATTTCATATCTTATAAGTAAAGTAATAATGCTTTTTATGTATAGTTATGAATCATGACTTTATTCTTTTTCTTCTAAAAATAGTCTTGTAACATGTTTCTCCCAAGGATATTAACAATGCATTAAAAGTCATGTAACTTAAAGAGTACACAATGGCTATAAAATACTATGTTGGTTATAGTACATAGATTATCAATATAGTTAAAACATTTTTCTCAGGTGTTAAAGACCTAAAGTGGTTGTAACATATGCACCTACTAGTTGAGTAAGAAAGAAGCAAGATATTGGCTATTTGGATTATTTTATTTTATTTTTCAAGAGAAGTAATGAACAAGATCTTTTTCACCAGCTTATTTATAGCAACAAGCAAAGGTGCTTATTCACTTTTATTTATTTAAATAAGTAAAATATAAGCATGGAAGGGATATCAGATAGAGGGCCTGATGAACAAAATTTGCTCACTGGAATTCCTTTGGTTGCTATGACCTACAAATTATGTATTCATAGAAGAAAATATTTTAAACTAATTTTTTGCAATCTGTCTTGTCTAATTTGTAATTGGTCTTGAGTGCCAGATTATAGATGTGAAGTGGAAGATAATTGTATTTAAGCTAATATTTTAAGCTATCTTCCCACCTATCAGAAATATTAAGTGGAATTTCTGAATAACTTTTCAAATACAATTTAGGAAAAAATTGCATTCTATAAATTTAAGAACTTTCGTTTTGCTGGGTACAGGTGGCTCACACCAAAAAACTAGCTACTCAAGAGACTGAGATCTGAGGATCGTAGTTCAAAGCCAGCCCAGGCAGAAAAGCTGTGAGACTCTTATCTCCAATTAACCACCAGAAAACTGGAAGTGGCACTGTGGCTCAAGTGGTAGAACGCCTGGCTGGGAAAGTGGCTCAATGGCAGAGTGCTTGCCTTGCATGCATGAGGCCCTGGGTTTGATTCCTCAGCACCACATAAGCAAAAATGAAAAAAGCTGGGAGTGGCGCTGTGGCTCAAGTGGTAGAGTGCTAGCCTTGAGCTGAAGAGCTAAGGGACAGTGCCCAGGCCCAGAGTTCAAGTCCCACAACTGACCAAAAAAAAAAAAAAATTATTAAAAATTTTTTTCTTGTAAAGATGAGGCACAGAGAGGCTACAGTTACATCATTAAGGTAATGAGTACATATCTTATCTTTTCTGGAGAGAAAAATTAAAAATTAAAATTGGGCAAATTATTTTGACATCACATAATGTTCTCTTGAGATTCAAAGATTTACCATGAGTTTTCTAGAATTACTAATACTAATGTGGAACTAAAAATCATATTAACAAAGTGTCAGAAAGACAGAGGTTCCTGAAATTAAGTAGTTAATTGAATTTGGGGTGGAGATTAAAGGAACCCCCTAAGTATCCTACATTTTAGAATAGAGAAATAAGGCCAAAACAAAATTCCCCTAGCAACATGTATTGTCTGTGGTAAATGCAATACACAGAAATAAATTTATGGGTCCACTGGGAGCACATCATAAAATGAAGATCATTTAAATTGGAATAATAAAAGAAATCTCTGTTCCCGTTGGCAATAATTTCTACTAAAAGCAGTTCACCCACATGGCAATTTCCTGATTCAGCATTTATGTATAAATAAACTCTAAGACTCTTTCAGCAGTAGACATTTTCTTCTGTCTTAATTTCTTTTGAGGCTATTTTATGTTAGATCTTCTTTAGCTATTGTCAGCTTTGAACTCAACTAATTCCATAAGGACATTAATTTACATTTCCTAACAGACATAATGGCAGCTATGTTCTAATTAGCTGAACATGAAACAGGAACAAAGCTTCAGTGTTTAGAGAAATGGACCGATTGGTTTGTTTTTACTGAAATATATGCCATTGTAGTAGCTAAAGAACTAAAGGTCAACTAAAATCAAGTGAGATTGATATCAAAAAGTTTTCACTGATTTTAGTCCTTTAAATTGTAGAGCATAGCCCTAAAAAATTTCAGAAGTAAGTAGTTTATGTTTGCAAGGGACAAAAGTTTACTGACTTTGGAAGGATAGATTCTGGAGGTCTAAAAAGGCTTGAACTGTTGTTGTAATTTTTTATCTTTAAGTTGTACAAAAGCATTGCCATTTAACAAGGCAGTTTATGGATATATCTTGATCAATGTCACCCCCTTTAAGAAACAATGAGACTTTGTAATCATCTTTACAGATTTATTTATTTATTTACTTATTTATTTGTGTAGTATTGGGAATTGAAGTTTGTCTTCATAGTTTTTGGCAATAAGTTGACACAAAACCAGAGAAAATGACTTTTAATTTACAATTATTTTAAACTTCCCATTAGTTCCCATTGTAAGATGATTCTTTCAGATTGATAATATGTTATGTTTTAGTTTTAGTTTGTGTTAGTTCAAGGCACAGTTTTTCTTATATATTACATATTTCCTCTGTTTACACTTTAAATTTGCAAACAATTGTCATGAAATATATTTTATTAGATATTTTAGGTTGTTTTAATGAACTGCATTTTTATTTTTCCTGCTATTTTCATCATCTGAGCTCTTGTGAACCAGGATAAATACATAATTGAGAAACTAAATAAATTAATGAGCTGTTACAAGTTAGATGCAGTGTGAATGTTTCTAAGAGTCTTGTGATTAAGTGTTGGTTTCTAGGGTAGTACTTTTGGTAGCTTGTGGAATCTTTGGAAAAATGGATCTAGTAGATTATGCTTAGGCAACTGAAGGCCTGAGGCATTTCTTGTGTGATTTGTTTGCTATTTTTCTGCAGAGGGATTTTATGAAATGACCGTGCTTGGATCCCCACGTCCTCTTTCCCCTTCCTGATCTGGCTTGCTTCTACACATGCCCTCCCCAATGATTGGCTTCTAACTCTTGCTTTTGTCAGAGGCCAGGCTTAAGGGACACCCAATCTTAGGCATTAGCCTCCAAAACTGTGAAGTTACCTTGTTTCCATTTATAAATTACCTGCCTCTCATATTTCATTGTTATAACACAAATCTGATTAGTGTAAAACAAACCCCAAAATATTTAGAATGATAGTATAGCAACATAGCTGAAGTATTTTTTACTCTGTAACAGTGTGTTAAGCAATTTAAGATCAAGATAACATGCATATAAGATGAAGTATTTGATATATATATATATATATGAAAATAAATGTTGATAAAACATGGAGCTACATTTATATAGTTCTAGTCAGATATGTCTTGAATAATTCAAGATGCAAATGACAACACAACAAGAAAACTGCATTAGTATTTTTACTTTTCTTCCTTTTTGGATATATTGGAGATTTGAAAAGTTGTTGAAAGAATCATAAATGCACTATTTTATCCTTATGTATATGTTCTTTTTTAAAAAACTTTCTTAAAATACTTTGGTACATTCCTCAGCATGAAATGTCATCCAACTTATTTACAAAGTGTGAAAAACATCTGTGATTTCTCATGTCTTTTATATATGCTAAGTCTATATATTTTCTACTTAGAAAAGATGTCATTCTGTGAAGTACTAGGCTATGATAGTGTTACTGTTACATTATATAAAATTTATTATTACTCCTGTTTTGTTAAAACAAAAAAAAGGACTTGGAAATTTTAGTAATTAGAAAAATATACCACTGATAAGTTATACTAGACTTGCATGTAAATGATGGCCTGTTAATTTCATAAGGTTCTGAGGGTTAGTCAGTTACCAGTTGATCATAAAGACATTAAAGTTAGTTGAACTCAGATGCACATGACAGTCTCCCATAGCCTCACTAGATTCTGATCTGATCCAGTGAAATACATTCATCTAGTTCCACTTAAAATATGTTAGTTGAAGTGGAAGGAAAATAAAGAAAATGGCATGTAGACTTTCAGTGCTCTACTTAACATTCATACTTTAGGGAAATAAACATTTGTTGTAAAATGACACAAAGTCAGGACAAAAACTGATGGTTGAAGAAGCTGAGTTATAAAATATTTCAATTTCTGGATTCCTTCCAAAAGAGTGAAGAATAGCTGAGCCATCATTATGTGCAGTTACATATATTACAGTTTACTTGGTAAGACCAAAAACTAAAACAAAAGTAAAGACAAAGACTAAAAATATGACTATTGAACTGCTGACATATTGGGTATGATAGTATGTTTGTTTGTGAGTGAGAAATCAATGAACCACACTAAAATAATGAGTTATAGAAATCTTTGTATAGATTTGGGGAATTTTCCTGACTAGGTACTGATTTTTAAAATGATAATACAAATGGCTTCTAGACCAAGGGTATTGAAGAAACTTCTCAATTTTGATGACCCTGACTGGCCCCAGCTGCCAATCAGGGTCTGACAGTCATTGATAGTGTCTCCTTTCAAGGCTGTCAGACTCATTGAAAGACAGCCCAGCTGAGTGCTTTTCCAATTATTATACCACTCTGTATCAATTGAGACCTTTGATCTTTAGGAGCATGTAGAAATTGAGAACTTAATATGGTATGATCAGATATACCTAGTTTATTTGTCATGATTATGAGTTACATGGCAATTGTATGAATATTGGCCATGAGAAATTATTTTAACATTGATGGATAAAAATAATAATTATGTTTATTGTTTTAAATTTAACTATTATATTGTAACACATATTTGCATTTATGTATCTCATATTCTCATCTTTTAGTTAAAAACAGTTTAAAATAGTTTTCATTTTAAAAATACATTTTTTTTCAAATATCTCTTTTTTAAGTTTTATTATAAAGATGATGTACAGAGGGGTTGCAGTTACATAAGTCAGGTAATGAGTAAATTTCTTTGTGAACAGTGTCACCTTTCCCTCATTTTCTCCAGTTTTTTCCCTCCCAATCCCCTACCCCCAAGTTATAAAGTTCATTTCCCACATAATGTCTAGTGAGTATCTTTGCTGAATTGGTTTTCCTTTTGTCCCACCATTTCTGTGATTCCCCTTCACTTCCCCAAATCAGGTAAACTTATTCATAGGACAAAGGGTACAGGAAACTAAAACAGTGGGAAAAGGGAATAAATCAAAAGGGAGAAAATAACTATAAACAGTACAAAAAAACCCCCAAAACCTCTTGTTTCCATTTCTTGGAATACATTTCAATAAGCATCATTTTATATGATCATATGCACAAAGCTATTGAACCATTGTGATCCTCTCCAATATTCTCCAATATCCTCTTTTGTTCTCACTGTGTGAATGTTTAGGGTGCGGTTTAGTTAATCATGTTCAAGTGTAATGATTTGTCTTTTACTATCAATTGGACTTCTAGGCACATTCTAATTATTACAAATGGGGGAAACCATGCAACCTATGTTTCTTTGGGTCTGACCTATAATTTTTTCCAAGACTTTCCATTTCCTTACAAATGGGGCAATGTCATTCTTTCTGATGAAAGCAAAGAATTCCATTGTGTATATATACCACATTTTTTTATATAGTCATCCAAGAGGGGAATCAAAAGACCAAGCATAGAGCTCCTCTATGACCCAGAATCCCATTCCTGGACTTTTACCCAAATGACCTCAGACCAGGCCACACAAAAGTCACAAGCACAACCATGTTAATTGCAGCATTGCTTACTGTAACTAAGTATGGAATCAAATAGCTCTTAATAGCCAGAATAGTCAGGTCATATCTACTTAAGTAGAAATTTGACTATGAAAAGAAAACTGGAAGCAAAGACTACTTTTTTCACTTAATACCTTTTTTTAACTTTAAATTTTCTTAGACTTGCTAAACAGTAGGCACTAAGATGGATGTATAGACTTAAAAGTAAATCATTTTTTATTATGAGAGTTTTTACATGAAAATAGATACATCTGGTACAAAGTTATTTTAATGAATATTAAATCATTACAAGTATAAGATTTGATGCTTGAACTTCTTTTATTGCTAAGACTTTGAGTCAATGTCACTATGTCTAAATCCTCACATTTTAACACCTATGAAATTAGATTGCATCTCTGCCTGGAGTATCATAAGATATTTGGCTATGTGTTTGTGTATATCCCTTCCCTGTCTCTCACTCTGTGTATTTTAGTGGGGATATAATTAATGTGCCTTGCATGTCATAAAACTCTACATATCAGGGTACAGTATGAATTGTAATATAAGTATGCCTTCAGTATCAAGTCTTGTTAAGTTCTCTTCTTTTGACATTTATGTGGTATGTCCGTAAAATGTTTGTGTGGTTTTAATCATTCTATTTGTGGGATGTTGTTTACCTATGAGGAGATTGATGGAATTATATTTCTTAATGTTTTATATTTTTCTGAAGTGCATAGTTATCATTGCATATTAATAGTATTCATGAGAATTTTGCAAATATAGTGAGTGACCCAAAGACAGGATCAGGTAGGCATTTTCGAGTTTGGATTTTTCCTAATATATATTCATCAGTTTTTCAAACTATTATGATCAGCAACAGATTCATTAAGATGCATTTTTAGTTTATCTCATTTGGTCTGATGTTAGCTCTAGATTTGCCATTTATAAGCTCCTATATGTTTATATTTCCTACTATCTTCAGAGATTTTATTACGAAGGGATGTTAAAATTTGTCAGAAGCTTTACCTGTAACTATTGAGGTGTTCATGTGATTTTTATCCTTTATTACAATCATTGACTGGAAGATCATGAATCACCTTTACACTTTTGGAATAAAACCAGCATGATTATGGTCTAGGATCTTTTCAATATGTTGTTGAAATCTGTGCAAGTCTATTCAAAAGTATTTTACTGAGAGGTTTCAAGTTCTATTTTTATCAGGAAATTTTGTTATATCCCTATCAAATTTAGTAAAAACAATACTACTGGCTCCATAAGTTAGTCTGATAAAATCCTTTCTGTTTCAGTTTCATGTAAATTTTAAGGAGTATTGGTGTTGGCTGTTCTCTAAAATCTTTCTGCTCCTTGTCTTCCTTGTTGGGAAATTGTTTATAACTACTGAAATTTCACTATTTAATAAATCTGACTCGTTTGTGATCATCTGGGTAAATGCCCAAAAGTGGGATTACTGGGTCATAGTGGAGATCTATGTGGAGTCTTTTGAGGAACCTCCATACTACTTTCCAAAGTGGTTGAACAAGGGCTGGGAAGGTGGCTGAGTGGTAGAGTGCTTGCCTTGCATGCATGAGGCCCTGGGTTTGATTCTTCAGCACCACATAAGCAAAAAGAAAAAAGCTGAAAGTTGTGCTGTGGCTCAAGTGGTAGAGTGCTAGCCTTGAGCTGAAGAGCTGAGGGACAGCGCCCAGGCCCAGAGTTCAGGCCCCACGACTGGACCCCCCAAAAAAGAAAGAAGACAAAGTGGTTGAACAAGTTTACACTCCTACTAACAATGCAGTAGGGTTACCTTTTGTCCACATCCCCTCCAGCATCTGTTGTTGTTAGAGTTCTTGATTTTTGCCATTCTAACTGGGGTGAGGTGGTATCTCAATGTTGTTTAGATTTGCATTACTTTTATGGCTAGAGAGGTTGAGTTGAGCATTTCTTCATGTGTCTATTGGCCATCCTTCTTTCCTCTTCAGACAAGTTTCTCTTTAAGTCTTTAGCCCACTTAATTACTGGGCAGTTGTTTCTTTGTGGATTTGTTGGGGGATTTAATTTTTTGAGTTCCAGGTATATTTTAGATATGAGACCCTTGTCCATTGTATCCAGATGCCCCTCAGTAGATGAATGGATCAAGAAAATGTGGTATATATACACAATGGAATTCTATGCCTCCATCAGAAAGAATGGCATTGCCTCATTTGTTAAGAAATGGAAAGACTTGGAAAATATTATATGAAGTGAAGTAATCCAGGCCCAAAGAAACATAGGTCCCATGGTTTCCCTTATTTGTAATAACTAGTATATGTCTGAGAGAAGCAGAAAAGGTCAGATAAGTTGATGTTAGGTGAAATGAACCTCAAAATAATTATTCAAATGTTTTTTTCTTTCTTGCTATTGTTTCTAACATATTTATAAGATGATTTCTTTGTTGCTTTGTATGTCCCTCCCCCACGGTATAACCCCTGCTGTCATTGTATTTGATGTTGGTATAATTTGTGGAGGGGAAGGGCAAAAATGAACTGTTTAAATTTGTGGACCCATTGCAACAATGAGATGTACAAGTTGTTATGTTGAAAAACGAACTCTACAACTTTGGAAGAGATGGGAAGGGGAAACAAAGGAGGAGGCAGCAATGCTTGAGAAGAAATGTACTCATTACCTTGCCCATGTAATTGTAAACCCTCTGTACGGTATTTTCACAGTAAAAAAAAAATCTGTTTATTAAGGCATAATCATTCAGAAATACTCTTATTTTTCTCTAGATTAATTCTCCAGTTTTTTAGATTATAAAATTTTGAAGAATTCCCCAATAATCTTACAGGTTTTTTTGTATTTTTTTGTTATTATTGTTGTGATATCTCATCTCTAATCTTATTGAATTGTGTCTGCTTTTGCCTTCTCCTGTTTATTTTGGTTAAGAGTTTATCACTGTTATTTATCTATTCAGAGCCAACTTCTTGATTCATTGATTCTTTGTATTATATTTTTAAGTTTTTAATTGCATTAATTCTACTCTTATGTTTATCATTTCTTTTTGCCTAATAATTTTTGTTTAGTTTTCTTGTTTATCTAAGTGCTTGAGATGCATCTTTGGATTACTTGAGATCTCTCTCTTTCTCACACACACACACACACACACTCACATGTACTCTCTCTCTGTTTAGTTACAGAGATGGAAAGTCAGGTAAGCAATTATGTTGTCAGCAGACTTCATGTACTGGTTGAAGAAACACATTTCTCTTCTTCCTGACAATCATCTGTGCAGATGTTTTCATTTACCTTAGTGGTGGTGTTGGAGGGATGCAAAGGCTAGTGTTCTGTGACATTTTCAGGGCAGGTTCTGTGGTGTATGAAAGATTCAGTTCCAGATAATTATGTATGGTCTAGTCTCAAAGAAGAAGCAAGGATGTATCTATTCAACTGAGGGAAAAGAAGGGTCAGACTAAAGACATTTGTCCCCTTCCCTCATTGTTTTCCTGAATTTAATCCCACCTTAGGTTTGAGGTTAAATTTTTTTTGAAAACAAATATTAATTTTGTATGTTTTAACATAAACAATAGTTTCTTTTAGTTCTCTATATAAATGCATAATATGAATTTGTTTTAGTGTACATTAAATGCATAATTTAATTCAAATATCAGTGTATAGGTATGTTTATTAGAATTTTTCCAAAGTTTAAATTCTAAGTAGTAAAATCATGACCATGCCTTCAGAAATCACATTAACAAGTGGTACTTAAAATACATAACCAATATTTTGAGTTTCTGCATTTTAATTTAATAAAAAAGCATTCCTACTTTTAAATTTTATACTTTGTTAAAAATAGAATAGACCCTTCCTTTCTGTTTACCCCATAATGACACCAATATTTATGCATTGTGAATTAAAATTCTTATGTAAATATATCAAAGTAGGGATTTAATATCATTTGATAACTTCATATATATTGTAATTTGAATGAATTCTATTACATTCCACCCATTAGAGGGCAGTAACATCACATTCTCACAGAGCCACCTTAAACAGAAGCCCCACAAGACAGCCTCTATGCCATCTTTTAAACTTTCATGGATGAATTGACTATTTATGGCTTGTAAGGTATTTTTTTAGTAATATCATTATGCCTGGTGATTAAGGTCCAGGTCACATTACAGAAAAATTACGTATGTTATCATGTACCTGAAGTGTTGTATCAGTATCGTTATTATTTCATGTAAAATTGGTCTTTCTACTTTGTTTTAGGGGAAAGAGAGCCATTTTTATGTCATTTTTCCTACAGTGCACGAGGATGAAAGGCCTGTATGGCTTTTCCTTGATTACCTTTTAACTGCAACCACTCATTATATTTCAGTCAAAGGTTTTCTACTTGTTTCATTGGTTTTTCAATACTAGAAAATTTAGCACTTCACAGCGTCTTTATTATTTTTTTTCATGGCAAATAACTTTTATTTTATTAGATTTATTTGTTTATTTAGTTAGCTAGTTACTTAAATTTTACAGTACTAAGAGTTTGGATTCATGACCTTACACTTGGTACATTTGACAGTACAGCTGAGGTATTCCTACTGCTCAGTTGTTCACTGGTTAATTTTTGGGTAAAGGTCATGTACTATGATCTACCTATTGTGCTTCTTGCCATTGCTAGAATCACATCCAGTTTCACTTCCATGGAGATGGAGTCCCTACGACTTTTGTTTCTGGACTGACTTGACACTATGACGCTCCCATTCTCAGCCTCTTATAAAGCTTGAGATGACAGGAATGTGTCATTGCATCCAACTATGGGTTGAGAAACAGTCTGTGAACTTTTCTGCACAGGCTAGCTTTGAATGACAATTCTCCCATTTTTAGCCTCAAAAGCAGCCAGGATTACAGGCATGCACCATCAGCACTCAGATTCTTTATAAGTATTTAAAAAAAATCTTTGTAGTAAAAAGTAGCCAAAGGAAAATTTTTGACAGTGATTTACATAATTATGTTATTCTAATTTTTAACAGGGTAAAAATATATAAAATACTATTTATGACTTTTCCTTTTTCAATGCATATAATACTTAAAATACCATTTCTCAATAACAGTACATGGTTAATACTCAATAAGGTTAAGAACATTACTGTTATTGAGAAAGTAATCACCAACGTCCATCTCTAGAATTATTTTCATCGTGTAGACCTGAAACTCAATACCATTTAAGCATTAACACCCTATCTCTTCCTGCTCCCTTTTCCTGGCAACTATAATTTTATCTATTTTCATCATTCTGACACCACTACATATCTGAAGTAAGCCAGGCCCAAAGAAACATAGGTCCTATGGCTTCCTTTATTTGCAATAACTAGCACATGTGTAGGATAAGCAGAAAAGGCCAAAAGCTATGTATATATGACCATACATATCTTTGTATTTATAAAAAGAATCTTAAAGTATTGTCTTTTTTTTCTCATCTTCCTTATGTTACTAATTTCTAACTTGATGCCATTAGGATGGAGACATTTTGTATGAAATTCAATATTTTATTTACTGAGATGAGACATAATGTGGGATCTATAATAGAAAATATGTCATGTGCACTTCAGAAAGTTTATACCCCACTTTTGGGTTACAGTGATTCATATATGTCTGTTAGATCTAGTAGCTTAGTCATATTGTTAAATCCTTATATATTGTTTGTTTTAAAAATCTGATTCTATAAATTTTAGAGAATGAGTTTTCAGTATTTCCAAGTGATAGTCTACAAAGATCGTTTTTTATGATTTGTCATTAGGGAGTTTTTACAACTCAATGATGTCTTGTACCTTTTATTAATATTTCATATATTTTCTGCCTCTGGTAAAAAGTTTGATTTAGTCTATTGGGCATACTTTTAGTATAATCATGGCTCTCTTCTTTTTATTTTTGAGAACTATTTTTTTTATCATATTTTGGCTTTTAAACTATCTGTGAATTTTTTGTACACAGTATATAATTAGGACTTTTAAAAAGATGGATTGATTGGACAATTTAATTCATTAAGTATAAGCTAATTATTGATCAGAGAAGTGTCTTTATTTTTATTATGACTTACATTTTTCCATTCATTTTTTATACTACTGGCTTCTTTTTTACTTAGTTTATTTTGTAGAAAAATGTTGATATGTTTAAACTCTTTATTTTTTATTTGTGTTCAATATCCATTTTGTGGTTTACATAAACATTACTTTGACCATTATAAAATTATAAATTTAATTTTTTCAAACAATTTAATATTCAAAAAATGTCTGTTCCATTTATATTTCTTTCAGTTGTCAAGGTCATACAGGTTACAAAACACTAGATTTTACATGAGTAACCTTTTAAATTTCTTTATTTCATGTGGAAAACAAATATAAGTTACACAGGATTCTAATAACAATTGTATCTATAGTTAGTTGTTCATGTATTTACTAAAATATTTTTTCATATAGTTTTATATTATTGTCTGTTGTCTTTTCTTTTCAATCTGAGAGACTCATATTAAAAACTTTTATAGGTTATGTCTAGAAGTAATAAAGTTGCTCAGGTTTTTTAATTGCATTTTTAAATTATATTTTTATTATTTTTAAGTAGTTTTAGAAAGGGTGTAGAGTTTAACATGTCAATTTATGAGTACAATGCATTTGGATCAATATCTCTACTTTCCTCATTCTCACCTATCTCACCCAACCGTACCCATCCATCGACTCAATTTTTGTAGTTTAATAAAGTAAGCATTGAATATTATCACTTCATTCTCCCCTTCTTCCTAGTCACTCATCTAAGTTTTGGTTTAACCTGGAAAGGTCTTAATTTCCCTCCCTCCCTCCTTCCCTTCCTTCCTTCCTTCCTTCCTTCCTTCCTTCCTTCCTTCCTTCCTTCCTTCCTTCATTCCTTTCTTCCTTCCTTTTATTTTTTGTTAAGGATTGGACCTGGGGCCTCAGGCATACTAGGCAACTGCTCTATCATTGAACTACACCCTCAGCCGTTTTTGTTGTTGTTTTTAATTTTTGAAAGCAGTTTAGTAGATGTAGGGCTCTTGATAAGCAGATTTTACTTATCATAGCATTCTAAATCTAATAGGCCATTGTCTTCTGGTTAATCTTACTCAGTGTTGCCTGCCACAACAAAGCATCATGAATGGGGTGACTTTTAAATGAGTACTTCTCTCACTATGTGTGAGTATCTAGAATCCTGCATAATTTATCATATCCCAGTGCATTTTAGATCTAATTTCTGATATCAGAGAGAACATACACCATCTGTCTCGCTGAGTTTGACTTATCTCACTTAACATGATTTAGTCTAATTCTACGCATTTCTCCTACTCTTAGGAGAGAAATACAAAGGCACAATGCCTAGCTACCTCTTCATGTTTATATAAAATAATATATATAGTAAAATCAACTCCAAGATATGGAAATAAGAGACTTCTTTCCTCCCCCTTTCTTTTATTTTGTTTTTTTTAGTTTTTAGTGATTCTGTCTTCTTTACCCTACATATGATGTATTCAAGTGTACAACTTTGGAAGGGGGGAGGGTACAAAAGTCGAGGGAAAAAGGATGAAAAAGTGCTGCAGTGAAGATCAATGGACTCTGATGACAACAGGCTCAACAACTCGTGGTGGAAATGGGAGGGAGGGACTAGGAGAGAAAGAGGTAACAGAAGACACTGCAGGAAAAGAAATGTACTCATTACCTGACTGGTTTAATTGTAATCCCTCTGTACATCACCTCTATAATAACACTTAAAAAAGGGGGGGTATTTCTCACAGAAGACTGAGAAGTCTTTTTTTTAGCAGGTTTGAAAAGCAACATTTATTATCTAACATAACTATTTGTTTTTCCACCCAGATTTCCTCTCCAAGAAAATTTATAGCCATGCCTCTCTGACTGAAATATCTCCCATAACAAAACTGGATCGAATATGCAGCCAAGCCATTGCTTTTGCCTTCTTAATAACTAAATTGGATTGACTAGGTTTTTTTTTTATTTTATTTTATTTGTGAACATACTGTACAGAGGGGTTACAATTACATGGGCAAGATAATGCGTACATTTCTTACCAAGCATTGCAGCCTCCTCCTTTGAGACTGAGAAGTCTTATGTCAGAGCGACAGGAAGTATGATCTGATGGTGTCTCTTCCCACTTTGCAGATGGCTCCTTCCCTGAGAGCTAGGGCATCAATTCTATCCACAAAGTCCTACTTACAAGACCTTATTCTCTCCCCAAGACCCTATTTGCAAACTGCGTAACATTGAAAATTAAAGATTTAACATTTGAACTCAGGGGAGACAGAAACAATCAGTGGGTAGCATGGTCCCTGGAATCAGTGGTGAGAAATCTGGTCATAATATCATTGTGGATAACTTGAGTGTGATGAACCATTTCTCTTTTGCTGCTTTCAAATTTCTATCTATCTCTTTCAAAATTCCCAGTTATGTTATATCTCCATATGGATCTCTTTTAGGTCACCCTATCTCTCTCAGGTCATCCTACTTGGAGTTTATTTAGCTTTTTAGATGTTTCAGTTATGTCTGTTTTTAATAAACTTGGGATTTTATGAATTCCTTTAAGTCATTAATTACATTTTCTCTTTCTCTTTCTCTAGGACTCCTTCAACATGTATGTTCCTTCCTTTGATAGTGTCCCATAAGTATATTGGACTTTATTCACTTTCCTTTCATCTTTTCTTTAATGTTTGCCTTGTTGATAGATGAGCTGAAATGGGGTAGTACAGGTAGGTTGTTGAGAAACCAAAGAAAATACACTAAAATAGCATATAAGACAAAAAATTTCATTGAAACTAACAGAAAAGTTATCATTGGAAAAGTTTGTTCACTGCATAGCTCCACAGTACTTTTAAGGCTCAATGGTGACAGACTGCACATCTCTAGTCTTGACCTCAGAGTTCCCCAGGAGTGTTGTATAGCCTCTGTACAGCAGTGTCTTGGAGGCACAGAGGAATCATGGTGGACCAGGAGCACTTGTCTTCCCCCTAGTGTTCTTTCACAATCCCAATTACAAAAGAGGAGTGGGTTCAATATTAGATTATGTAAGCAGTGATACTACTAGTTTAGTTTGCTTTGTGCTTGTGTGAGCAGCATCCCAAAGTATAGCTAACAAGGGTAGGCAGGAAATCAAGTTCTCTTCTAGATAACATGAGTTTGCCTTAATTCTCAGTATTCATAAAAAGGAAGTTAGAGACCCACATCTTTTATCTGAGTGTTCCAGTGCTGGCTGCTTGACAGAGAAACGTAAAAAATATCTGAAGTAAATCGCACTTGATGATGAGTGTTCCACTTTTCTCTGGGATCAGAAAGTGCTTCTCAGACTTGATCATTTTATTTCATCCATTATAAAAATTTCCTGCTTTTTCTTCTGCTTACTCAAGTCTACCTTTCAATCCTAATGGACTTTTTCATTTTTGTTATTATACTTTTTAATTATAGAATTACATTTGGTTTCTTTTTTAGACTGTCTTGATAATGAAGATATTTTAATTAATTTTAATTGATTTTACTATGTGAATTACATTAGGTTTTAATTTTACTGAGGCTTTTTTTTTGGGGGGGTCCAGTCGTGGGGCCTGAACTCTGGGCCTGGGCGCTGTCCCTCGGCTCTTCAGCTCAAGGCTAGCGCTCTACCACTTGAGCCACAGCGCCACTTCCAGCTTTTTTCTTATTGCTTATGTGGTGCTGAGGAATCAAACTCTACCGCTGAGCCACCTTCCCAGCCTATACTGAGGCTTTTTTTTTTAACACACAGAAAATATTTATTAGGCCAAAGAACAGACTTTGTCATCTCCATTTTTCTCAAAACATCAATATGGCACACATCATAATTGAGCACATAATATAAATTGGTATATGCCATCACTTGTCCCCAAATGGCTGTTTTAAGTCTTGGTTTGGGAGTGCTTAAAAACTTATACCCTTAAATGACCTTTATCAAAGTTATCAATAAACAACAGGGATATTACATAAGAAAACCTTTATAGTAGTATTGTTTTCAAGTCTTTCTGTATAACATAGACTGACCTTTACATGAGATATTGTTTTGTTTAGCTATTTTCATATAATCTGAAATGAATACAAAGGAAAATTATAGGAAAAGTACAATTTTTATGGTGTTCAATTGAGTGGTATGATTATTAATTGGCCTTCATTTCTTCTTAGAGTCCAAAAGAGGGAGATATTTTCAAGAGAAAATAAACTTTGGAAAAAGCCAATGAGACATTTAAATGATTATGTACTTTTAAAACAAGTGGAACATATCATCTGTATTTGCATTTTTTATTCCCATGATTGTAAAACCAGATTTAAAAATATGTTTCATATTGTCTTTTTCCTCTCTCCAGTGAGACTTTATCCAGTTGTCAGTTAGAAAGCCTGGACCAGTTTTTTTTTCACAAACTTCTTTCTATATGTTACATAGTTATTAAGTGGAAATGATGAAAATATGCTTTCCCATTTTGAGAATGTGGATAACAAAGGTTTTAAATTTACAATGGAAAAAGCCATTTCATAATTTTTAAAAGGACCAAAAGACAAAGTTGATGGATCTTTTATTTAGATGTTTTCTGTTTCAGATACCACAGACTCTTGATATCTGTAATGTGTGTGTGTGTGTGTGTGTGTGTATTTTACTGAAAAGTAATATTGGCAGTTTTTATCCATTCAATAACTTTGTATTTTTATTTCACTGTCTTGCATGAATGATACATTAACCATCCCTGGTCTCTTTTTTAATGTGAAGACAAACCCCCAAGAGACAAACAGACAGGAAAATTGATATTTAATAGGAGAATTGTAGAGCACATATGCACATTGTGAAAGGTATTAATTGAATTTAGGAAGCATTTACTCTATCTACTTTTAGGTAACTGAAAATTACTTCTGTGAGGTATAAATGCATTAGCTGAGACTAAAAGGCAGATTCTCCATATGTTCTGTGCACTATAGGTAAGTCCAGGCCTTTGTTACTAGTACAGACAGCGCAAATGTCTATCAGAGGACTTTCTTACAGAATTTGAAGAAAAAAGGGGCTCTATGGTATGTACAACTGAAGTTTTGCTTGGACAGATCTTTTTCAAATCTTTAATTATACTTTAGGTTTCCAATGTTACAGTAAAGATAATTTTTTTCATTGTCTCAACCCAACATTAGCCATGAATAATTTTGGACCAGTTGTATTACTCTATTTCTCTCATACACCTTCTGCTATTTCTCTATTGCAGTATATATTTAACAACTATACAAATACTTTATTGTAATGGAAACTATATGAATTTAAAAAATGAGATTTATTGAGAAAACAGTTCTATAGTATGCAAATAGTATACTAATGTCATCCAAGGACCATATGCTGACAGTTATCAAAGCCAGTTACAATCGATTTGGTTGATATTGTTGGGACTTAGGTTGAGTTAAAATAATAGTTTTATCCTACAAATATATGCAATCCCCACCAGCTACTCTCAGCGGAAGTAATTTAGTTCAAGTTCCAAGGAAGACTATCTTTCTTGTATCAAACTTCAAATCTTCCTTGGTTTTTCTTATAGCATAGAAAAATAATTATCAACTCCTAATAAAGTTTTATTTTTCAAGGCCTAAAGACATAAATTAGATCAGAGACAGAGAGACAATTTAAACATTCATAATCACTTTTCTCGTTCATTGTGTTAGAGAAACCAAAGCTGGTATAGATTTCAGTGAATTTTTAAAGACATATCAGTATAACCAAAAACATAGTAAAGTTAGGAAGACTGAAGCAGAAAGACCAGAATCTATACTTAAGGACTTTTTCTAGATTTTAATTTATCAAATTACACAGGCTTCCTAAATTTCTGTACTGTGAAAACTATTATGCTCTATTAGCCCATTGTCACTTCCACAATATACTTTTCTCCATTTTCTTTTTTTTAAATTTATTTTATTTTATTTGTGAACATACTGTACAGAGGGGTTACAATTACATGGGCAGGGTAATGCATACATTTCTTACCAAGCATTGCAGCCTCCTCCTTTGTTTACCCTTCACCTCCCTTCCCAGCCTCCCCCCTCCCCCCCACCCAATCCTTCCCTCCCTCCCAGCCTCACCGACATTGTAAAGCTCTTTTTGACATGACAAACTGGTGCAACAATGAGAAGTATTTTTCTCCATTTTCAATTATTAGTTGATCACTAATTTATTTCTATTTTTATTCATGTTCTTTCATAAAGTTTATCAAAGGTTAGTATTTAGTTTAATAACCAATAATGAAAATATATGCAAATGATAACTGAAAAGTAAAACTCTTTCAACCTATATCTACATAAAAATACCAGAATACTAATAGAACCTAGAAAAATCTCTCAAATATTATTTAAATTATTACCTTTTTCTCCAACGTGAAGGGTTATAAAGAATTTTAGCATCATGGATTAGTTTTGTATGTTTATTGTAAGTAGAATCAAACACTATGCTCACTTTTGTCTCTAACTACTTTTGTTCAATTCTAGATTCATGTATGTTTTATATGTAAGTATTCATGTTATCTTTTTAACTCTATTAACGTATTGGTTATTATATCATCCCTTTATAAAGTAACAGAGAATCAAAGGATGTGTATTTTCTCTCATATGTGGAACCTTGAATTAATTTAGCAAAGTATAAATAAACACTTCAGAGTAGTATCTCAGCATACATAAATGTGTTAATTGAAATATGGTAGACTCTGTGAAAACTCAAATGGTTTAATTCCTTAGAAGGACCTATTCATAGCCCAACACAAAAACAGCCACACCAACAAAACCACAGGAAACAGATACTTGTAAAGAAGGCCCGGGATAGGCTCAAAGGGCAGGGATAGATAAAAGAAGAGATGAATAGGGACAATTCAGCTATAAAATTCAATGTATATCTTACAAAATTGAGAAAAAGTTTGGGGTTGGTAGAGATGAATGAAAATGATGAAAGAGGTGACATTTCTCAAGAGAGATTTTATTTATAAACTGCTTTTTTTTTTCATTGTGAGAATACCATACAGAGGAGTTACAATTACATGGGCAACACAAAGAGCACATTTCTTATCAAGCATTGTTGCCTCCTCTTTGTTTCCCCTTCCCATCCCTTGGCATACTCCCCCCTTCCCCCAAGCCGATCCTCCCCTGCCCCCACCAAAGTTATAAAGTTCGTATTTGGACATAACGACTTGTACATCTCATTGTTGCAATAGGTCCATCTGTATCCCTGGTTAAATGATTTGTTTTTGCCCTTCCCCTCCACAAATTATGCCAACATTAAATACAGTGAAAGCAGGGGTTATACCGTGAGGGAGGGACATACAAAAAAACAAAGAAATCATCTTATAAATATGTTAAAAACAATAGCATGAAAGAACAAAAAGAACATTTGAATAGTTATCTTGGGGTTCATTTCACCTAACATCAACTTATCTGACCTTTTCTGCTTGACTCAGACGTATACTAGTTATTGTAAATAAGGGAAACCATGGGGCCTATGTTTATTTGGGCCTGGCTTACTTCACTTAATATAATTTTTTCCAGGTCTTTCCATTTCCTAACAAATGGGGCAATGTCATTCTTTCTGATGGAGGCATAGAATTCCATTGTATACATATACCACATTTTCTTGATCCATTCATCTACTGAGGGGCATCTGGGTTGGTTCAATATCATAGATATGGTGAATAATGCTGCAATAAACATAGTTGTGCTGGTAGCTTCAGTATCATCTTGTTTGTGATCATTTGAGTAAATGCCCAGGAGTGAGATTGCTGGGTCATAGGTGAGCTCTATGTGGAGTCTTTTGAGGAACCTCCATACTGCTTTCCAAAGTGGTTGAGCAAGTTTATACTCCCACCAACAATGTAGTAAGGCCATCTGTCCACATCCACTCTAGCATCTGTTGTTATTAGAGTTCTTGATTATAGCCATTCTAACTGGGGTGAGGTGGTATCTCAATGTTGTTCTGATTTGCATTTCTTTTATGGCTAGAGAGGTTGAGCATTTCTTCATGTGTATATTGGCCATCTTCTTTCTTCTAAACTGCTTTGTTGAATAGCAACTCCTTTGCACAACTACTTGAAGCTAACAAAAAATAAAGTTTGATCTTTTCAAAAGATTGTTATCCTTTCTTTTTGTATGTTGCATAAAGTAAACTATTCTGTGTATACTTCTCTTTTCTTTAAATTTTGTAGGAATTATGATACATAAAATGGTGCTTGTTCAAGGTAATCATGAGACAATTTATTTCAGATGATTTTGTTCTAAAAACCAAAGTTTAGGTAGTTTTGAGGTTCAGTATAGATTTGAAAATGACTGTACCAAATTTTTTTAGCCTAGGAAAAGTATAATCTTGATTAACTAAATTAAATATTAAATAATAATAAATTGATGAGATGCTTATCAAGGCCTCAGAAAGGCAACAAAATTTCCCAGTGTTAGTAGTTTTAAAAGTCATCAAAGTATTTAATTGCTCAAAAATGTTTTTCTCACTATATCTCAATACACTAAAATTTAGCTCATAATGCAAAAACATAGGCTTTGTCACTATCTGTTCTATTGGACACAAAATTGAAAATGATGGGAATCTGTGACCTTAAAAGAAATGGGAATGTACATTCATTGACATCAAATCCCAGGTCTAATAAATTGTATATAATAATATCTATTAGTAAAATTAAAAATAGTGCTGATGTTTACATGATTAGTTGCAGTTGACTATCAGACCTTCATATGACTATATATTTTTTGCAAGTTGGAAGTTACTAAGAAAGTACAAATACTTATTTCATTATGAAAACTATTCAGATCTCTGATGATAAAAATATTTTATCCATTTCATGATAATGTTAAAGAAGGAAATTTCTGCACTTACAGTAAAATTAATAAGTCCTTAGCAATGTGTTAAGAAACTAGTCTTCATCAATATTTGTACTATTTGGTGGATTTATAAATTATATTGTTAGCTTTTTCAATTAGAGAAATAGAAGAAATTTCATTTTTTAAGATAATTTATAGAGATTTTGAGTATAGTCACTTTTTGAACTATAACTTAGTTGTTGATGTCCATATTAATCTTAAATGCATATTTGGGGATTGGAAAGAATTATATCAAGGTAAATTAAAGGTGTTCTTGGTGAATGTTCTAAACTGATCCTAAGACTATCACTTTAAGAATGAGTTTTACATAAAATCATGTCCAAACATAACTTAATAGACATAGTTTTAAATACAGTATTTGCCCAACAAAGGAAAACAAAAAGATTTTGCAAAATGGACGTATTGTTCTGGCTTTTAAGATAAATCAAACACATCTACAATGTAACTAGAGAGTTGGGTATGTTTAAATCAAGGCAGTTACACGGAAAATAAAACTTTGTATCTGTAGTAAAAAGATTTTAAATATAAATAAAAGCTATAGGGCTGGGATGGTGGCTCAGTGGTAGAGCGCCTGCCTTGCATATGTGAGGCCCTGGGTTCAACTGATCAGCACCACATAAGCAAAAAAAGCCTGAAATGGTGCTATGGCTGAAGTGGTAGAGTGCTAACCTTGAGCTGAAGAGCTGAGACCCAGAGTTCAGATCCTATGACCAGTAAAACAATTAAAACAAACAAAAAACAAAACAAAAAAAACCTTTAGGATGATAATTGACAGGTAGAAAGGTAAGAAAAACCAGTGTCTAGGAGATCTTTTTGTCTAAATAGGGTTGTGTTGTAGATTTTAGATTCTAGCTTAAATTGTATTTTTTTTCTGGTCACCATTCTCTTTCATCCATGTACCAACTATAGGACAGATACTTCAGAGTAAAAGCAAAAGACAGAAATGAAAATCAAGGGCTTTTGTGGTATTTTTTCTGACACATGGTTTCATAAAGTTCCTCAGAGGTAGATATGAGCACTAATCCCTTCATCTCAGAAACAATTTCTTTAACTTTACAGAAACTGAACATGTTGAACAAGTAACATGACAGGGACTGTTCGATAAAGTTCAATTTGGCTATTCACTAATAACCAGAAATGACGGTTTCATTAAGTACAAACAGTACTTAATGTTTGTACTTAATGAAACTTTTCTAACAGTGTGTTGCTGCCATTGTCTGTAGCTCTTGAATTTGTAATTCTATTGTACTTAATTTCCTATTGGTGATCTTCTGTACTTCGGCTTTTTCCTCGGTTTAAAACATGAAAAAAATCAGTGATTTCTGCTTTCTAGAGAGAAGCAATAAAATACATTTATATTTTCCACCTTGCAGGATGTTATGTGTATGTTGTGTTAGAATCTTCCAAGGCATATATTACACTGTGTTTTAAAAAGGTACTTGGCAGGAGAGTAGTAGGAGATGTGGGGGGAGGGAAGGTATAGTAGGAAAAAAACAAAGGAAGGGGTAACAATGCTTGAGAAGAAATGAACTCATTACCTTCCTCATGTAACTGTAACTGCTCAGTACAGCATCTTTACAATAAAATAAAAACTTTAAAAAGGTATTTCTAGAAGCTGTTTTAGTTTCCTTGTAAGAGATTAATTAAATATCACTACATCAAATGATGTAATGATGACATAGGACCTAGAATTTTTTGAATATCTGTAAAACTAAGGCTAACATTCCACTTTAGCCGCAGTGCCTGCTCAGGCTGGCTTCCAATGTAAGTCCTCAGATATCATCTTCCTGAGTAGTTAGCATTACAGGCATGAACCGCCAGAATCCAGGTCAAAAACATCTTTTTAAAGTAGCAACAATTATCTTCATTTTATTGATTAAAAATTAAAATGAATTTATTCTATACCCAACATTATCTTAGGGATAATGCTTGAATCCTGAACCTTAATGTGCCATCTTTCTTGTTATTAAATATGAAAAATGCCTTACATAGATGATAAAAATGTATTATTTAACACGATATACAAAATTTCTACTTTATTATTATTATTTACAAAGGAATTGCCATTTAACAAAGCATCCATATATGCATATATGAATATACGAATATATGAATATCTCCATCAGTGTCACTCTTTTTAACATTCTCACCCATCCCTACTTTCCCCACATCTTCTTTCAACCTTGTTAATTTTATAGGGTATGCATTGAATTCTTGACTGTATTTTCCCCCTTCACTTGTCTACTCCTTTCTTATTTACCCCACCTACCTCTTTCGAGTGGCCATTTCCTGCTTTTGTTTTACTGAACTTTGGTTTTGGCTTTCTTTTTTTTTCTTGTGTAAATACCATACAGAGGGGTTACAGTTACATGGGCAAGATAATGAGTACATTTCTTATCAAGCATTATTGCCTCCTCCTTTGTTTCCCCTTCCCATCCCTTCCCATCTCCTCCCACCTCCGGCCAAAGTTGTAAAGTTCGTTTTTCGACATATTGCAATGGGTCCACCTGTAACCCTATTTAAAGGGTTTGTTTCTGCCCTTCCCCTCCACAAATTATACCAACATCAAATACAGTGAGAGCAGGGATTATACTGTGGGGGAGGGACATACAAAGCAACAAAGAAATCATCTTATAAAGATGTTAGAAACAATCGTATAAAAGAAAAAAACATTTGAATACTTATCTTGGGGTTCATTTCATCTAACATCAACTTATCTGACCGTTTCTGCTTGTCTCAGACATATACTAGTTATTGCAAATAAGGGAAACCATGGGACCTATGTTTATTTGGGGCTGGCTTACTTCACTTAATATAATTTTTCTAAGCCTTTCCATTTCCTAACAAATGAGACAATGTCATTCTTTCTGATGGAGGCATAGGATTCCATTGTGTATATATACCACATTTTCTTGATCCATTCATCTACTGAGGGGCATCTTGGTGGTGCCATATCTTAGCTATGGTAAATAATGTTTCAATAAACATAGTTGTGCTGGTAGCTTCAGTATGGTCCTCTTAGTGATAATTTGGGTAAATGCCAAAAAGTGGGATTGCTGGGTCATAGGGGAGCTCTATGTGGAGTCTTTTGAGGAACCTC
>NW_012267233.1:20740953-20791879 GCF_000151885.1 Dipodomys ordii
TGAGGTGGTATCTCAATGTTGTTTTGATTTGCATTTCTTTTATGGTTAGAGAGGTTGAGCATTTCTTCATGTGTCTATTGGCCATCATTCTTTCCTCTTCAGAGAAGTTTCTCTTTAGCTCTTTAGCCCACTTATTTATTGGGCAGTTGTTTCTCTGAGGATTTGTTGTTGAGGGATTTAATTTTTTGAGTTCCAAGTATATTTTAGATATGAGACCCTTGTCCAATGTATGGCTAGTGAAGATGTTCTCTCATTCCATGTATTTTCTATTAATCTTGCTAGGTATGTCCTTTGCCATGCAGAAGCTCTGCAATTTCATGCAATCCCATTTGTCCAACCTTTCTTTGATTTGTTGTGTTTCTGGGTTTCTATTCAGAAAATTTCAGCCTGTGCCCAGGAGACCTAGGGTTCCTCCTATTCCATCCTGTAATGTTTTCAGAGTGTCTGCTTTGACTCGAGGTCTTTGATCCATTTGGAGTTGATTCTGGTACAGGGTGATATATAAGGATCTAACTTTAGTTTTCTACAAGTAGTTGACCAATTCTGCCAGCACTATTTACTGAAGAGTCTGTCTTTCTTCCATTCTATTTTTTTAGCTCCCTAATCAAAGATTAGATGGCTATCGGTCTGTAGGCTCATTTCTGGGTTTTCAATTCTATTCCATTGGTCTTGAGGTCTGTTCTTGTGCCAATACCAAGTTGTTTTGATTAATATCACTTTGTAGTAGAGTTTGAAATTTGGTATTGATATTCCTCCAGCACTGTTCTTTCTGTTAAGGATCGTTTTTGGTATTTGGGGTCTTTTATTGTTCCATATGAATTTTTGGATTGGCACACCATTTATTTGTCAAAGGGTACTTGAGATTTTTATGGTCATGCCAGTTTATCATTAAAAACAAAAAATCAGTTTTGAGGTATAAATGCCAAACTATTAAAAGTATATTAATTTAATGGTGTGTAGACTATAATTTGGACACTTCCTTGTGACAAATAGAAATGGATATTTTAAATGTTTTATTGTAGTGAAGAACATACATACATATATATGGAGCATAATGTAATGCTTCCATACATGCATACATTGAGACAATTAGCAATTTAAAGTCCATCACCTCTTTTGATAGGCATTTCATTATGATGAAATATTTAAAATGTACTCCACAAAATCTTGAAATGAATGACACTGTTAAGGGTAGCCACCTTACTATGCAACAAATAGATCACCCAAAGTTTTCTTCATATCTTATAAAATTTTATATGCTTTGACTTACGATTTTACTTTTCCCAAACACCTGATGGCTCAGCCTCTGTCAGTTCCAGGTCTATTCTCTCCTTCCCTAAGTTTAACTATCTGAATATTTAAATTCCATAGCATGTGTGAGATCCTGAGATGCTTATCTTTACTGGTCCATCTTATTTTGCTTACTGTAATGTCTTAGATTTATTCATGTTGTCACTAAAAACAGCATTTTATTTTATATTTTAAAAACTATGTCCTATATACATTTAAAACTGTATTTATTCTGGATGAGTAGGTTTTCTTCAAATTCTGGCTACTATGAATACTCTTGCAATGTGTATGGAACTGCAGGTGTATTTTTATCAATACTGATTTCATAATAGAAAACATAATAGAAAGCCAACAAATTTATGAATATAGCTCATAATTTCTACCCAAGGAATTTCAAATTAAAACTTCAATGTTTATTAAAATAGCTATTATTATCATAAAGGTGAAAAATGTTGGAGAGAATGTGGGGGAAAGAGAACACTTATGATCTGATTATGGGACTATAATGTGGCACAATCATTTTGGTAAACAGTATGGAAGGGTCCTCCCCAAAATTGATAGCACAATTATTAAATGATCCTGCAATATTCATGAATGTCCCCATTTTTATGGGAAAGATTAATGGCTGAGCCAGGTATGTTATACTGTGGAAAAGTAAGTGCAGAACGAAGAGGAACATTATAAAGAGAAACAGGGATGAAAAGAGAGATACAGGCTACAAACAATGAAAATTTATTTGCTTCAAATTAGAGGTATTTCTACATAACTAATGTGACAACTTTAACATTTATAAATTGGAAGTCAAGGCAGAGAAGTGAATTCTGCAGGCTTATTTTAGGCAATTAGTTCACAATATTAAACTTCATAGGACTGTGGCCTTGAAGAAATTATGTAACATTTGATGAAATAAAATAGCTCCAAAAGGCATATATACATCTCAGTTCAGTTGGACTTCTATTTATTTCTCTCTTGCCTCAAAAGTATGAAATGGGTCACATAAATATTTGAGCATTTTTATCCAAGAACATTGCAAATTTTATGAAGTTAAATGTAATATTAAGAGCAACAGCTGGGTACTGGTGGCTCACACGTGTAATCCTAACCAATCAGTAGGCTGAGATCTGAGGATTAAGGTTTGAAGCCAGACCAGGCACAAAAGACCATGAGACAATACCTCCAATAAACCAGTAAAAAGCAGGAAGAGAAGTGTGGCTCAAGAGTTAGAGCACTAACCTTGAGGAAAAAGTTCAGGGACAGCACCCAGGCCCTAAGTTTAAGCCCAGGACCAATACCAAACAGGCAAACAAAAAAATTACAAGGAAAATTGTTTTGAGTAAGTATCAAAAGTAAGAAATTCTTAGCCAGGAGACAATGACTCACACCTGTAATCCTAGCTATTTAGGAGGCTGACATCTGAGGATCAGCATTCCAAGCCAGACTGGGCAGGAAAGTCTTTAAGAATCTTATCTCCAATAAACTACTCAAAAAATGTAGGAAGTGGCACTGTGGTTCAAGTGGTAGAGCACTAGCCTTGAGCACAGAGAGGCTCGGGGACAAAGCCCAGGCCCTGAGTTCAATCCCCAGCCCTGGCAAGAAAAAAAGAAAAGGAAAGAAAAGAAATTATTTCCTCATAAATTAAGAATTTTTAGACCAATAGCTTTTAGATTTTCAGTTTAAATATAATTTCTAATAACTGTCTCATTAGATGAAGAAAATTGATATACTATAAATAAAAAGAGAAAATTAGTGTGTCCATGGTGGACATTGCTCATGTTTCCAGCATAAAGAAAGCATAAAGATTTCATTCTCCCTTTTATTATTGGAAAAAGATGCTTCAAACTAAATTCTGTACATACTAAACCTACTCCCAGAACCACAAGGAATAATTAACTTTGTCAGATGGATAGCAGCCGAAACAAATTATGTAACAATGCAGACATGTAGTTCATCTTATAAAGAGCAGGGAAAATTTCTGAATGATATAAATAAAATTATTTTTGACATCATGAGAAGTAGCTATTGCTTTCTCTGTTTTTTATCTTATTCACTATTTATGATTTAAAGTAATCCAATAATCTAAAATTCAGTGACTGAAGTTGAAACATCAAATTAAAAAAAAAACACAACACTGACTTATCTCTTATTTCTAGCACTGTTTTGCCTGCTATTTTTAGACTTTTTGTTTCCATACATTTATTTTTCCTCAGGCTTTATTTATCATCCAATATGTGAAGTAAACCAGGAATTGTTTTTGAGTTCAGATTAATACCAGCTTCTTTCTTCTAGGGCAGATTCAGCTAACTATACCACTAATCATTGTGTTGTTGAAATAATATGGACAGTTACTTCCAGTTCCTTACCATCAGACAAATTCATCTTCTTGAAAAATGAAGAATTAGATTCCTTAGTAAAGAAGCTGCCGCACCAAAGATATTCACTATTGTATGTCAGGACTGACTTTAATAGCAGAATGCTAAAGCTCTAACCATGTTTTCATATTAACATCAGTTAAGTTGACAATCCCTTTGGGTCTTGCTGTGTGTTTGTCAAATCTGAGAGGCACTGTACTGATGAATTTCATTTATGTACACTTTTAAATTTGATTTATATTAAATTATTCTCAGTACATATGCCTGTAATTCCCAAATGCAGAAATTAATGTCCTGATCATTTCTCAGCCACTAAAAGAGTAATATTACACACACATACACATATGCACAAACATACACACACACACACACACACACACACACAGAAAAGCAAGCCTTGAAGAATACTGTGTGTTCAGAATTAGCCCCTCAATGGCATAATTGAGCAATAAAATGATATTTGTGTTTCCTTATCTCCTTGAATTGTTTCTCAAACAAAGCTCTAATTAGAAACACCATTATGAAAAGTCCCAACTTCATATAAAGTCCACAGGAAATTACTAAGTACATGTCACAATTGAACAATTACTACTAATCACACAATACAGCATGAAGGAAGACAAACATGTAACTTAAAAATGTGCCCTTTCTGGTTTTATATAGGGAAAGAGGCTAAACTAATACAGTATAAGAGAATGTTACTATGGAAAAAAAAAGAGAAACAAGGTGTAGTTGAAACATAGCACCAATTTCCATTCTCCCCTCTCTGCTGATACTGGCATACCGATATTAAAGCTTTCAGTGCTTTCATCCTCTTCAAAACAATGTTGCCCACACTGTATTCAAGCTGTACTCTGCTCTAACCAGGCATTTTACATGTCATGAGTGTCATTTTTTCTCTTTAATTGATCCATTCATAAAATAGAAACTCTTTACTTTTTGCCTGTTTTGCTCTTGGCATATTCTCATAGATATACAGAAGAAAATGAAATGGTCCTTCCATGTTAAGAACATCACAGTAGATACCACCATGTAGAAAAGTAATTAGAACCACATGAAGTACAGATATAGAAACAGTACAAGGCTAGGATACAATTGTTTGAGTGTTGGTGTGTGATGTTTAAGGATACAGATCTTTCAGAGAAAGCAAAACCAGATGTGAGTGCACTCTGGTGCCTTCAAGCTGTTTCAATTTGGCTGGTCCCAAACCCTGTCTGATCCTCCATTTCCAATTTGTAAAACTGAATAATAATCTCACACTTGCTATGTTGTTATAAGGATTAAAGAAAATGCATGCAAAGCATGGAAGTTAGACACAAAGTTCATATTAGGGTGAAGCCTGATATGCTGCTTCAGCAAGAAGTTGTGAATTTTTCTTATATTTGTTAGAAAACTGTAAAAAAAAAATTAAGCAGGAGAATGGCAGGGTCAGAATGACACTTTGGAAAGATTAGTCTGGCAACAGTGAACAGAAAAGCTGGGTGGGGGAAAAGCCTGGAGATCAGAGACAAGTTAAGAGACTATTGAAACAGTTCAGGCGTGAAATTAAAAGGACCTGAAAATAGAAGACAGAAAGCATCCCAGGTGACTGGATTGATAAAATGGCAGACTTTCTGCAAGGGAGATGAATGGCATTTTTGTAGAAGAATGGGTAGTGGGAACTTTCAGAGAGAGGCAAAGTAGCATTATTGTAAAACTGACAATTGCTCATACTAAATTAGAATTTCAACTTCCTTAAAGACCCTAACCATCCTATGAGGCATGTATTATTTTTGTGTTTTTAAGATAAAATAAAACAAAGAACACTAGGAAGTTGGACTTGATGAAGAACGAATAGGTAAGAAGTACTTGAATAAGATTGAAATCCTGGAGTTTTGCTGATAGACTACAAGAGTCACCTATTATAAACTAACTTGCCTAAAGGAATAATAGCAACTTTAATAGTAGAAATTGATGTTGATAAAGATACAAATCAAGCAAAAGAGAAAGTGGTGGGTATGCAAAAGACAATAGCGTATATCCAACACTACCATCAATTCACTTTAATATTCACACATGGAAATCATAAAGTTCAGCCAGTGGAAGTTCTGTTCTCAAGTGTCTCTCCTGTGTTCCTCTCAGATATTGGTTAGGTACTTTTCCTATATACTCCCAATTTTTCCCAGACTGTTTGGGATGAAGAGACATAGTAAACATGTTCTTCAAGTTGAAATTGCTTAAGATTCTTGACTTTAATTCCCTATTAAATTCTAAAATGTTTTTTAATATTGACCATTAGCCCCATATATTAGTTATCATCAATAATATTGTCTTTGATATGACGTGCACCATTCCACTAGGCAATGTGGAACACAAGGGCCTGGCTTTTTGTCAAGTACTGGCTCTTTTTCTTTCTATCTGAGAAAGTCATTCAGAGCACTACCATTACATTTCTTTTTTCATAGGTGGCTTTATGTGACAATTTTGGCATCTGGAAGCTAAGCTTGCCTCCAAGCCATGCAGAACCCCTGACTATACTGCACACTGTGCTGGACTGCCTTGCAGACTTCACCAGGACAGCACGTAGATTTCAAGGCCTTCGTGTACTTTACTCTTCTATTTTTCTTGTGTTTTGCTCCTTGTGAATAAAAGTCACAAAGTCACTTGTAGGTCTTTTCAGACAGAATTACTTGTTTTCTCTGTTGTTGTTTCCCTCCCCCCAAATTTGGATAAGAAATTGACAATTAAATCTCATTAAAATATTTAAAGTAATAAAATTATAGAAACAATCTGTCCATGTTATAGTACATAAGAAAAAGATAAGAAATAGTCTCTAATTATCCTGTCCCCTGAAACAATCTTCAACACCATTTGGGTATATATCTCTAAGTTGGGTTTTCATGTAACTACTAATTTTAAGTATTATAATCGTGTCAATATTACTATGACTTCTTGTTTTTACCATCTCCCATATCTTTTGGTAAAAATGTCTTAATGTTGGATGTAGGTGACAAATGAATTGCTTAATGACTTTAGAAGAAGTTGTGGCAACCTATTAGAATTTGCTGAGTCATATTGCTAAACATTTATGGTTTGAAACGTAGTTATTTATTTTGGTTATGTCAATGTATTAGGAAAAAGGAGAGATACCAAAAGAAACATGCTTATACTGTATAAACAAGACAAGAGCTCAGAGCAGTAATTTAAGAAAGCACAAACCACTCATATTGCTGTAATATTTAATCTGAAAAAAATTATCACTGCACACCAAAGTATATTGGTGAACAAGGTAATTATGGTATTGTCACCACATTTGAAAAGAATTTCAGGCTCAACTAAAGCAGACTCTGATACTTCTTAACATCATGGCACTAGCTGTTACTGTAGTTTGGTTAATTGACATATCCCAAAGACTGATGTGTTAAACAACACTGTTAAACATGTTTGAAATAGTGCTTTTGGTGAATGGAAAGGGAATGGAAAGAATGGAACCTCTGAGATGGAATACCAACTGGGAGGTTTTTAGTTTTTGTGTCTTTGAAGGGGGCTCTAAAACTCTGGTTTGCATCTCTTTGCTTCCTGACTTATAATCAATTTAGCTCTATCATGTACTCCCAGCATGATATTCTCCTTCTTAATAGTGCCAAAACTATGAGACCAATCAACCCCACACTGGAACGTCTGAAATTGTGAACCAAAATGAACTTTTTACTTCGTAAGTTAATTGTGTCAAGTACCTTGTAGTAGTGATGGAAAGCTGATCACAACAGCCATGTTTTCCTCTTTATACTTATCTTTACCATAACTGCTAATTCCCCACAGGAATAGTTAGAAATGTTTCACGTTTTTAAATATGTTAAATTATCTTTGAGTAATTGCACAAAGGAGATATCATACGAAACAGCTTATGGATACAATGTGTCATGATCACTGCCTCCCCTTCAACATTCTCACCCTCCCTTCAATACACCCCTTTCATTACATTTTTAACTTTTGTAGTATATACAATGAATTCTTGATTGTATACTCCTTCCTCACTTTCCCCTTCATTGATCTACCCCTTTTCCTTTGACCCTCCCCCTCAATCTTGATTGTACTCATTTCCTGATTTTTTTTACTTTGTATGTGTGTGTGTGTGTGTGTGTGTGTGCACAATTCTTCTGTGTTAGAACAAGAACGACCTATGCAAGAGCAACTGAGGGATAAGATGCTTATTTTACATCCTAAGAAGCCAAAGAACTAAAATTTTAATGTTTTAGGAGAAGTAGAGACAAAATACAAAATAATTTAACAATGATTAAAGAAAGATCTCTTGATCCACTTATAAATCTTCAGAAACTGCCACTGTTCTGATGGCTAGTTATTAACCACAGCAAAAGATAATATATAACATAGCAAATGTCACCTGTTTATATTCATATGTAAGTTATTGCAAAAAATATGTGACTAAGAGAAAATGAAAAAAATCAAGTTAGAAGAGAGATTTTGGCTGACTGTAACACCCCCTTTCTGTTCCCCTTATTTATATCAAAAGGCCTTGGAACTCACTTTGTAGAAAAACTCAATAAACTATGACATATGTCCAATATATCTGGGATGACAGATACATTTAAAAATCCAAAGAAATAATTCATCTCTCCCAATATTTGAAACACCATTTACAAATAAGCTGTCTAGATATTAATTTGGGCTCTCTTTCAAATAAACCAATACAACCCCCACACAAAAAAAATATTTTTACTAGTCAGTTGTTCACATATTTCACTAGGCATTACATGCAAAGACCACACTTCATTCTACTCTCCCTATAATTTGATAAAACAGCTGGGTTCTTGAAGTGAGGTTTACAACAGTTGAGAGAATTATAGAAATGTCAAGAACACACAAGTAAGATTGTGTCTGTGATTAACATTCTGTGAAGAAGTAGAATTTACTGCTGTCGTTTTAAATGTTACATAGTTTTCAATTTACCACATAACCTTTTCTTTCCCATCTTCCCCTCATGGTCTACTAGTTCTCCTATTTGTTACTTAAAAACATGGATTCCTCAAATGTCTTACACTAAACAGCTCAAATATTTTCAGTAAAATGTTCAAAGGAACATGATGACTGAGTACCTGGTTCAAGGAGCTGATGCAGATGTTTGACCTGGGTGTTATAGCAAAAGGCCTCAAGTGTGTTGAGTTTCCCATTTAATTCTACAGTTTACCAAAGTTTCAAGATATACCCATTTTTAAATCCAAATGCCACTCGAGATTGGATGGAACAAAAGAGAACAATTTATGCACAAAGCATTACATACATCTACTTTTGAGGGAACCCCCAGCAAAAGGCTGTGGGGTGTTATGGATTATGGAGTACTGAGTCAGGGTGGGAACATGTTTTAAAATTTTCTTCTTCTCAGTTACCTCCATAGGAACCATTGGCAAAAGTTCAAAAAGAGATCTTCTGAAGTCCTAAAATAGAGATGTTGGCTTTAAATGCAAATATCAGAGGAAAATAGTTGGCCAGAGGGTTCTGAGTCCTTTGCTGTGTGAAAATCACTTCAGAGATTACAGAGCCACAAGTGTGGTGTCTGGAGGGCAGCCATCCCCCATGAAGCCTGCCAAGCCATAGCTTTGCAATATCCACAGTCAGGCTTGAAAAATCGCACATTTGCCAGGAGGTGAATTCCTCAGATGGTCCCGAACCCTAAAGATCATGAAGGCTGTCCTTGAAATCTGGGGCCTCAGAAATTTTAAATCAGATGAATGATACAAAGAAGGGTAAGTCTAAAATGAGTGATGTGAAAAATTAATAGAAGATGGTTAATCAGAAACACCATTTCAATAATCTGTTATCTGTATGGAAAACTCATTCATTTAAAAAAAAGTCACATCAATTTGTAAAGAAGCTAAGAGAAAAAAATGAATAACGAAAAGAATTGCTCCTCTGAACTAATTTATATTCATTTTAAACTTTTTCTTGAATTCATTGATAGACCAATAATCTGGTTAAGTCTTTCAGCAGCCTTTAAAGCAACTTTTCTCAGTAGGAAAAGTGTAGATAAAATTAAATTTATTCTATTTTAACTATTGATCATGTTATCTGTTTTGAAAACTAGATCTCATGGACTAATTCTATAAACTAAGGTGAAAATAAATAATGTGAAAAATTGCTTGAGGGTTTTCTTGACTAAGTTTATACTTCCCCAAGATATTTTTCGAGAGCAAGTTCAATAGTTGGGAAGCCATCTGTTCCACAGGAAAAAATAATGCAATCAAATGAAGGAATTGGAGGAAGAAAAAAAAACAGCATTCTCCTCATGGGAAAGAGAGAAAATGAGAGAGTTTAGTGGAATTCCACTAGAATTGTTGAAAATTCTTACTTCTGACAACGCTTCTAATAAGAGAAGCATTTAAAGCGCGTCTACAACTACATTCATTAATCAATGTAGCATTTCCAGTTTGTGTTTACTGTAAGAAAAATGTGTCCTTTCTTTGACCTACTATATTTATTTAACTAATATCAAGAAACAATATACTTAAAATACTCATATACAGAAAACCTCATGTAGGTTAAATAGTCTTAAAATCATATCTGAAGTTAACATACTCCTATTAGTAAACTTTATAGTTTAATGAAGTAATTATCCTTGACAGTAAACGTTCCTGAAAGTGAAATGCTATTAAGAAAAATAATGACTGTGTTACTAAAAGCATGGGTGGGTTTTCAAGAATGAAGCCAAAAGGCATTTCAGAGGGGCAGAGCATACTTAGAAGAGTCAAGTATCTTACATTGTCCTACACAGTAAGCCATTAATCAATATTGGAGCTAAGAAAGTTATAAAAGAATATTTAGCAAAAGTAGATTTGAATGTACCTGTAAAAACAAGCAAACTATATATACAATCCAATGTTTCTAGAAATTGATTTAATATTTTATTCCCTTTGTAATTGAATCAAATAATTCATCTGTATTTTAGCATTAATTTATTGTGTGGGCCTCAAAAATTCAGTGATAAGGAATATACATATGATTGGAATCTATACACTGTGCAGAGAAGGAGATTACACATGGATAAATAACCACACAAATATAACAGACACAAAAATCACAACTACAAACAAATAATTAGATAAAGATAGGATGGATGAAAACCTGTTCTAAAGAAACTCATCAGGAAGAAACTAGTGATGTGTTTCTACTCAGATATTTTGTTATATTTTATGTTTAAGTCCAAAAAAATTTATAGGAAGTAATGAAGAAAGGAGAAAAGTAGTATGAAAAGGATTTCTGGTGAATGCAAACTTTCATAAACACAACTAGAAAATAATAATAGTAACTGAATACTTTGTCTTTTATCATCAAAAAAAGAAACTAGACCTTGATTACATAAAGGATAAATAATGTCTTAGATAACTACCTAGCACATTCCAAGAGCAGAAGTAATATTAATAACCAAATGAAAACAAGATGATAATAGTACCTATTTCTTAAGCTTATTAAAGGCACCATCACATCCATGACAACTACATACAAAGGTTTAATTAACAAGCGATCAATGTTAATTGACATTAACCAACAATAAAATATGCTATTTTCTTAATACCAAAACATAATGAATTTAATAGAAGTAATTCACCCTTTTTGCAGAATTGGGTAGAAATTACTGTGATTAAATAGTTTATGTTATGATTTTAGGGTGTTTATTTGGTAAGTAATAATGTAGAAAAATGGTACTTTATATTTTCATGTTATAGGAAATATATTCCTAAGGGATCTTTCTAACTTCCTTTTCTTTTTCTGTTTATTTTTTATTTTTATTTTCTTTGCTCATTTTTCCTTATTTTATTCTTTTCTTATTTAATTTTAATTTTCCTGAACTTTTAAAGGTTGTAAGAGGAAGTTACCATTTAACAAGTCTATCTAAAAATCAACCTTTTCATTATTCTCTCCATACCATCTGTTCCCTCTTTCTCAGACTTAACATTTTCCACTTCTGTTATCACAGGTATACATAGAATCTTCTTGTTGTATTTGCCTTTTCTTACCTTGTTCATTCATTCTCCCCTTCTATTAGCCCCTCACATACAATCTCATTTTAGCTTCCTGATATTCATTTTGTTAAATTGTTTATTGATCCAAAGGATTTCTCAATGCAATTTCACTTCTATAAACTCTATAGTCAATTCTATGATATACATATAATAATATACTTCTATGAAAGTTTAATGGGAATTTGTATTTTGAGTCTTAGATCCACACATAAGAGAAAACACTGTGATAATGTGGTTTGAATTCAGGGTCCATGCTTGTTAAGCTGGCGCTCTACCAATTTCTGCTGGAAAAAATTTGAGATAGAGTCTCTGGAACTCTTCTGCCTGGGTTGATCTAGGAACATGAATCTTTTGCTCTTAGAATCCCTGTGGCTAGGATAACAGACATGAACTGCTAGAAGGTATTAGGTAAAGAGTATGGCTAACAGAAACTTTCAAAGATGTTGACAACCTGATCAAGTGAATGTTGTAAATATAAATATTGTATATTATATGAGCCATTTTTCCTAATTCTTTGTGTTAACCAGATACTTCTCCAGATCATATTTTAAACAGTTTGAATATAATGTGCTTAGCATTGATTTCCTCAATATTTCCAGCTTCAGTTAATTAAACTTCCTTATAAAGTTGTAAATTTATATTTTCACTGAATTTAAGTTCCCATTTCCCTTTCTCAACCTTTTCTTCTGAGACCAATTACATGTTTCATAGACACTTAATAGGCAGTTTTCTTAAAAATATTTTCTCTCGTCCATTCAGATTAGGCAATTTATATCTTTCTATCTTCAAATGTATTGATATTTTAACTTATTTCTGCATTTAAACTTGTCTAATGAATTGTCTTAAATATTTTAAAATACATTTTTATTTAAAAAATGCTATACAGAGGGGTTATAGTTACATGAGCAAGTAATGAGTACATTTCCTATCAAGCATTGTTGCATCCTCCTTTGTTTTTCCCCTACCATCCCTTCCCTCCCACCTCCACAGATATACTCCTCTCCCATCCCACCTCCCAACCCCAACTTAAATTGTAAAGTTTGGTTTTCAATATAGTGTCTTGTACATCTCATTTATGCAATAGGTCAACATGTATCTCTAATTAAACATTTTGCTTTTTTTCCCTTCCCCTCCACAAATTAGACCGACAGCAAAGACAGTGAAAAAAGGGGTTATACTGTGAGGGAGGAACATACAATGCAACAAAAATAATCACTAGGTACATTATAAATATGTTAGAAAAAATAGCAAGAAAGAAAAAAAACCTTTTGTTTCCCTATCTTGGGGTTCATTTCACTTAACATTACCTTATCTGGTCATATGTACATAGCTTTTGAACTTTTCTGCTTGTTACAGACATATACTTGTTACTGCAAATAAGGAATACAATGGGACCTATGTTTCTTTGGGCCTGGCTTACTTCACTTAATATAATTTTTTCCAGGTCTTTCCATTTCCTCACAAATGGGGCATAGAATTCCATTGTATACATATACTACATTTTCTTGATCCATTCATCTATTGAGGGGCATCTGGGTTGCTTCCATATCTTAGCTATGGTCAACAATGCTGCAATAAACGTAGTTGGGCTGGTAGCTTTAGTATGGTCCTGTTTGTGATCATTTGGGTAAATCCCCAAAAGTGGGATTGCTGGGTCATAGGGAGCTCTATGTGAAGTCTTTTGAGGAACCTCCATACTATTTTCCAAAGTGGTTGAACAGTTTATACTCCCACCAACAGTGCAGTAGAATTCCCTTCTGTCCCACATCCCCTCCAGCATCTGTTGTTATTAGAGTTCTTGATTATAGCCATTCTACCTGGGGTGAGGTGGAATCTCAATGTTGTTTTGATTTGCATTTCTTTTATGGCTAGGGAGGTTGAGCACTTCTTCATGTGTCTATTGGCCATCCTTCTTTCCTCTTCAGAGAAGTTTCTCTTTAGCTCTTTAGCCCATTTATCTATTGGGCAGTTGTGTCTTAGAGGATTTGTTGTTGGGGGATTTAATTTTTTGAGTTCCAAGTACATTTTAGATATGAGACCCTTATCTGTTGTTTGGCCAGTGAAGATTTTCTCCCAATCTGTGGGCTTTCTATTGATCTTGCTAGCTATGTCCTTTGCCATGCAAAAGCTCTGCAGTTTCACACAGTCTGATATGTCCAACCTTTCATTGGTTATGTTGTGTTTCTGGGTCTCTATTAAGAAAATTTCAGCCTGTGCCAAGGATACCTAGGGTTTCTCCTATTCTGCCCTGTAATGTTTTCATGGTGTCTGCTTTAACTTCGTGGTCTTTGATCCATTTGGAGTTAATTCTGATGCAGGGTAATATATAAGGATCTAATGTTAGTTTTCTACAGGTATTTAACATTTAGCATTTACTGAAGAGGCTGGCTTTCTTCCATTCTATTTTTACAGCTCCCTTATCGAAGATTAGGTGGCTATATGTCTGTGGGTTCATTTCTGGGTTTTCAGTTCTATTCCATTGGTGCTGAGGTCTGTTCTTAGGCCAGTACCAAGCTTTTTTAATTACCTATATCTTTGTAGTAGGGTTTGAAATTTGGTATTGCTATTCCTCAAGCACTCTTCTTTCTGGTAAGGATCGTTTTTGCTATTTGGGGTCTTTCATTGTTCCATATGAATTTTTGGATTGTCTCTTCTATTTCCTTAAAGAATGAGGTTGGAATGTTGATTGGTATAGCATGGAATTTGTAGATAGCCTTGGGAAGTATTGCCATTTTCATGATGTTGATACTTCCGATCTAGGAGCATAGGAGTTTGTTCCACTTTCAAGTTCTGTTTTGATTTCCTTTTTCAGGTTTTTAAAGTTTTCATCATAGAGGTCCTTTACTTCTTTAGTTAAGTTAACTCCTAGGTATTATATTTTTTGTGGGGCTATTACAAATGGAGTTGCTTTCCTGATTTCAGCTGGGCTCTTCTCATTGTTGGCATACTGAAAAGCCATTGATTTTTGAGGGTTAATTGTATATCCTGATACTTTGCCAAAATTTTGAATCAGCTTGAGTTATTTGGGAGTGGAGTTTGTGGGATTCTTAAAATATAAGATCATGTCATATGCAAAGAGAGAGAGTTTTACTTCATCTTTTCGTATTTGGATCCCTTTTATGTTTGCATCTTGTCTTATTACTGTAGGTAGGCATTCTAATACTAAATGGAAGAGAAGTGGAGAGAGGATACATCCTTTACTCAATCTTGAGTTTAGAGGAAATGGCTTTAGTTTTCCCCATTAAATATAATGATGGCTGTAGGTTTGTCATATACAGCCTTTATTGTATTGAGGAATGTTCCATGGATTACTAGTTTTTCAGAACCTTCATCATAAAGGGGTGATGAATCTTGTCAAATGATTTTTCTGCATCTATTGAAAAAACCATGAGGTTCTTATCCTTGCTCTTGTTGATGTAATGAATTATATTGATTTACATATCTTAATTGATTTGCATGTATTTATATTCCTGAAATGAATCCTGTTTGATCGTGGTGTATGATTTTTTGGATGAACTGTTGAAGTTGATTGGCCAAAATTTTGTTGAGAACTTTTGCATCGATATTCATCAAAGAAATGGGTCTATAGTTGTCTTTTTTTAATGAGTCCCTGCCTGGTTTTGGGATGAGGGTTTGACGGCTTCATAGAAAGATTTCGGTAGTGAACTTTCTCTTTTAATTTCATTGAAGAGTTGGAATAGTATTTGTGTGAATTCTGCTTTGAAGGCCTTGTAGAATTCCACTGCAAATCTATCTGGTGCTGGGCTATTCTTAGATGGGAGAACTCTTAATGCTGTTTCTATTTTGATGTTAGATATTGGTCTTTCAAGTTGGTTTAACTCATCTTGGTTTAGCATTCGCATGTCGATATTTGCTAGGAAATTGCCCACTTCTTCCAGATTCTCAAACTTATTAGCATAAAAGTTTGAGAAGTATTCCCTCATCTCTGAGTTTCTTTATTTGGGTGTGTTCTCTTCTTTTCCTGATAAGCTTGCAAAGGGTCTGTCAATTTTGTTAATATTTTCAAAGAACCAACTTTATTCTGTTGATTCTTTCTATTTTTTGGATTCTGATTCATTTTATTCTGATTTAATTTTAATTTTTTCTTTTCATATACTGGATAGGGGTTTAGCTTGCTGCTCTTTTTCAAGGAGATTCAGATGTCTCATTAAATTGTTGGTTTCAGATCTCTCCAATTTGTTGATGTAAGTACTCAGAGCTATAAACTTGCCTCTAAGTACTGCCTTTGCTGTGTCCCACAGGAGCTGGTAATTTGTGTGTTCATTTTTGTTGAATAGCATGAACATTTGGATTTCCTTTCTAATCTCTTCCATGACCCACAGGTGATTCAACAGTGTGTTGTTCAGGCTCCATGTGTTACAGGACTGTCTTCGGTGGCTTTTGGTATTGAGTTCCAATTTTATTCATCTGTGGTCTAAGAGAATGCAGGGCATAAACTTCAATGTTTCTGAATTTGGACGTTTGCTTTGTGACCTAATATGTGGTCTATATTGGAAAATGTTCTGTGTGCTGCTGAGAAAAATTTGTATTCTGTTGCTGCTGGATGAAATATTTGTTAAATGTCTGTTAAATCTAGTTGATCTATGCAGTTGTTTAGATCTGTTGTTTCTCTCTTGATTTTTTGCTGATTTGATCTATCTAGTGGGGATAGTGGTGTGTTAAAGTCCCCCAAAATTAATGTCTTTGGATCTATGTCATATTTGAGGGAAAGTACTGTTTCCTGGATAAATTCAGGTGCTCTGTTGTTTGGTGAATAGATATTTAGGATTGTAATATCCTCCTGAAGGAAAGACCCCTTAATTAGTATGTAGTGACCTTCTTTATCTCTTCTCACTAATTTTAATTTGAAATCTATTTTATCTGATATTAGGATTGCAACTCCCACCCATTTATGGGGGGCTGTTTGCTTGGTAGATTTTATTCAGCCTTTCATTTTCAGGGTACGTTTGTTATTATGGGCAAGGTATGACTCTTGAAGGCTGTAGATAGAAGGATCTTGCTTTTGAATCCAATTAGACAGTCTATGTCACTCAATTGGAGAGTTAAGTATATTAATCTTGAGAGTTAGAACTGAGAAGTGTTTGGTAGTTCCTGCCATGCTGGGTTCTTCCCTTGGTTCTTGGATTCTCAGTTTGGGTGCAGTTTCTGGGCCTTTATTGTGCTCTTGTTGGTCTTCTATGTGTAGGACATCTTTAAGTATCTTTTCTAGGAATGGTTTGGAGGAGATATATTGTTTCAGTTTTTCTTTGCTATGGAAGGTTTTTATTTGACCTTCCATTATGAGGATGACTTTAGCTGGGTAGAGTATTCTTGGTTGATAGTTGTTTGTCTTTAGGGTGTGGCATACATCATTCCCAGCTCTTTTTGCCTTGTCTCTGCAGAGAAATCTAATTGGTTTCCCTTTATAGGTGATTGATCTTTTCTCCTTGACAACTTTAAGGATCCTTTCCTTGTTCTGAATTGATCTGTGTGGATTATAATGTTACAGTGGGATGTCCTGTTCTGGTCTTGTCTATTTGGGGGTCTAAAAGCTTCTTGTATCTGAATAGGCCTATCTTTTTGCATGTTTGGGAAGTTCTCTGCTAGGATCCTGTTAAATAAATTCCCCAGTCCGTTAACTTCTATTGCTAGGTGCTCCTATATACCCAATATCCTCAGAATAGGCCTTCTGATGGTGTCTTCTTAATGTTGAATAGATCTATCATATTTCTTGGATTTGTCTTGGATAGTTGTATATTCTTTCTCTATACTAGCTAGGCTGTCTTCAGTCCCAGAGAGTTGATCTTCCACATGGTCTAACCTACTGTCAAAACTTTCTATTTTGACAAGGGTCTCATATCTAAAATATACTTGGAACTCAAAAAATTACATCCCCCAACAACAAATCCTCAAAGAAACAACTGCCCAATAAATAAGTGGGCGAAATACTTAAAGAGAAACTTCTCTGAAGAGGAAAGAAGGATGGCCAATAGACACATGAAGAAATGTTCAACATCCCTAGCCATAAAAGAAATGCAAATCAAAACAACATTGAGATACCACCTCACTCCAGTTAGAATGGCAAAAATCAAGAACTCTAACAACAGATGCTAGAGGGGATATGGACAGAAGGGAACCTGACTTCATTGTTGGTGGGAGTGTAAACTTGTTCAACCACTTTGGAAAGCAGTATGGAGGTTCCTCAAAAGACTTCACATAGAACTCCCCTATGACCCAGCAATCCCACTTTTGGGCATTTACCCAAATGTTTACAAACAAGACCACACTAAAGCTACCAGCACAACTATGTTTATTGCAGCATTATTTAGCATAGCTAAGATATGGAAACATCCCCGATGCCCCTCAGTAGATGAATGGATCAAGAAAATGTGGTATATATACACAATGGAATTCTATGCCTCCATCAGAAAGAATGACATTGCCCCATTTGTTAGGAAATGGAAAAACTTGGAAAAAATTATATTAAGTGAAGTAAGCCAAGCCCAAAGAAACATAGGTCCCATGGTTTCCCTTATTTGAAATATCTAGTATATGTATGAGTCAAGCAGGACAGGTTAGATAATGTGATGTTAGGAAAATGAACCCTTAGATATATATTTTAATGTCTTTTTCTTTCATGCATTTGTTTCTAACGCATTTATAAGATTATTTCTTTGCTGCTTTGTATGTCCCTCCCCCACAGTATATTTGATGTCAGTATAACTTGTGGAGGAGATGGGGAAAAACAAGTCGTTTAAGGATACAGGTGGACCTGTTGCAACAATGAGAAGTACAAGTTTTCATGCCAAAAACAAGCTTTACAACGTTGGTGTGGGGGGGGGAGGAGGGGAGGATTAGGTGGGGGGGTAGGGGGAGGCTGGGATGGGATGTGAAGCGTAAACAAAGGAGGAGGCTGAAATGCTTGATAAGAAATATACACATTATCCTGCCCATGTAATTGTAACCCCTCTGTACAGTATGTTCACAAAAAAGAAAAAAGAAAAAAAAAGAAATATACTCATTACTTTGCTCATGTAATTGTAACCCCTCTATATGGTATTTTCACAATAAAAAAAGATGAAAATAACATTTAAAAGGAAAAAAAAACTTTCTATTTTGTTTTTTATTTCCTTTTCTTCTAATTGATAGCCTTTGATGGCTTCAAATTATTTGTTGTGGCTTTGTTTTAGATTTTGTTTAGACTTCTTTACTTCCTTAATTTGGTGTTCAGTGTTTATTCTCAAATCCCTTAGTTGACCCGTTATGCTTTCCTTGGACTACATATCCTTCTGAGTAGCTCCATTCAGCATTCCCTTTGTGGTCTCCCTGGATTCCTTCTGCTGTCTGTTTATGGATTCCATGAATGCCTCTATTGATCTTTGTCTATTCTCATCCAGCTCATGCAAGTTTGTATCAAACTTTGATTAGCTTCCTCTTGCTCAAGAGATTCCTGTATTAATTTTTGGTTAGCCTCATCATGCTTGCAAATTTCCTGTATTAATCTTTGGTTAACCTCATCTTACTCCCTATCATGCTCTCACTGAGTCCTTAGCAGGTTTTCAATCTTTACATTCACCATGTTTACCATGAGTGTTTGTAGAATTTTTTGGGAACTCTCCTCTAGATTATTCATTAACTGTTCTGTCACCTGAGTATCATGAGTGGGAGTTGAGATACCCGGACTTGCCATTTTTCTTGTGTTTCTCCAGCTTGTTCTGTCCATTTGGTTTGAAAGTAACCCCAATTTCATTCTAAAACACTATTTTAAGGCAAGCATCAACCAGAGTCCTGTAGTTGCACAGTCAAAATGGCTGCAGATACAATCTTGTTCAACAGATACAATCTATTCATTCAGCAGACCAGAAATTAATAGGTTTGGGGGAAATGTGGGAAAATAGGATTAGAGGGATGTGGAAAGGTAAAAGGAAAGAGTGAATTTAACCCAGTCTTAATCTCAGAGAGGAAATGGATAGAACAGAATGAAAGGAGAAAGATAAAAAACAGAAACAAGAAAAAATGAAAAAACAAATTTAAATTTATAAAAGAAACACTTAAAATTATATAAAGATAAAGAAATAATATTGAGAGATGAAAAGCATAGGGTAAGAGGAGGAGAGAGATAAAGAGGAAAATGAAAAAATAAAAAAATTATCAATGGACTACATAAAAATATATAGTATAAAGAAATAATACTACTATTAAAGCAGTTGAGCCTAAGTGGTTGTGAATTGAGTAATAAATTTCTGAATTAAGTATGTACACAATGAGAAATAAGGTGTAATGATCAACAATGGGTATATATCTGGGTATGAGCAGAACAGCAATTAAGTCTTGCAAAAAAAAAAGGACCAAAAGTTTAAAAGAGAATTTAAAAAAAGAACACACGCATACACCTAAAATAAAAATTATGAAAGAAAAAATAGAAAACACTTTTTTTTAAAAGTTTAAAAAATTAGTTAGTAAAAAGAGTATTTGATTTTTTTGGAGGGGGAGTTGGAAAGATTTTTTATCTCCCCTTTGTTCATAACCAGTCTATTGGTGGAGTCTCTGGTTTGCTTGTTGTGTTTGGTTTTCCTGTGGCTTGATTGATTTCTTAAGTCAGTTTGTTTAAGCAGGCAGAGAAAAGCTCTGCCTTACCCACACTTTGTGATCCTCCTCCTAGGCTAGTTCAGTGGGAGGGAGATCTGCTTTGAGTATCACAAAAGAGAGAGATGGTTGTTTCTTCTAGTTTGGAGTTGCTATGATAATGCTAGGTTCTGGGTAGAGTTGAGGCCTATCAGCAATTAGTAGCTTTTCCCTGAGGGGCTAGCTCTTGAGACACTCACCCAGCCTGGAGCCATTCTCAGGATTTATGTTTACTGAGTTTCAATTATTTGGAACTCCCGCCCCCCTGCTGCTGAGACTGCGGGCCAAGGCTGCAGTCAGGAGGGGCAGCCTCTGGCTCTGTTTACCCAGTGAAGAAAGTCATTGGGGGAGGGCAGTAGGGGGGGGAGGTGGGCAGAACCCCCTCTGCCTGGGAAGGGCAACTTTCCCCTGAGTGGAGCTGTGCCCCGCAGGTCAATCAGGTTCCTGTGACCTTTGAAATGGCTCCTATTATTTTCTTCCAAGACCTGAGTAGGAGCTAGCTGCTCCATCCTCACCTTTGTCAGTATCAAAGATAGGTATCTTCTCCAGTGGTGGGGGAGGGGCTACTTTCCCACCACTGCTCCATGAAGAGTGAGGTCTTGGTTTCTGGGCCATACAAGGTCTGTGATCAGCAGGATGAAGATTTCTGCTCCTTGTCAGTTCTTGCTGGTGATGAGTAGAATCTGTTCTCACTCTGCATCTGGCACCTTTGTCCTGGACATTCTTGGTTGATACGGCGGCCATGGCAACAGCTGCTGCTGCCGCCCTCACCACCATTGCCACCGCCACTGCTGGCATGTGCTCAGATCGGTCTACTTGACCAAGCTTCCTGGATTTTCCCTCTCTGGCCAAACTCTTGGTGTGATTCTCTTAGGTAGAACAGTTCACTAGTGTAGAGAGCTGCGTGCAGCCGCACCTTAAAGATGGCGCCGGCTTCCGCCCTCCGCCTTCCCGATGGCGAGTGCTCTCTGTGGTAAACAACTCCTTATATGGCTAAGGCATAGAATCTGGCTTGCTTCCGTGCACCTGGACCTAATTGGTGGTTCCCACCTGGCGTATCAGGGTTGGCTACCCAGCGGGTACTTAAGGCTGTGTGGGATTCTCCCCGGGGTTGGTCAGTCAGAAGAATGCTAAAAGGTCCTGAATAAACTGCAGAGAGAAGAGCTCGGTGTAGCGTCTTCCTTGCTGGTCGAGGCGGGCGTGACACACTGGAACACTGAAACTGCTTTCTATGTGAGAGCTTGTTTAGACTCCAGCTTCTCCTCTGCCATCTTCTTCTGACCCTTTGCCTTAAATATTTTATGTATTATTCCTAAATTTCCACAAACTTTAATATTGTATAATTTGCATTTATTTTTCTTGACTTTTAGCTTTCTTTGTGTGGAATACTAGAGAACAAATCTTATTAGTCATACTTGATATTGATTTAAAATCAGTAAATTAATCATTTATTTCTCTTCCTAGTTTATATAATTATAAAATACAAGAGCATTTTCTTTTAAGAGTGTTGCTATATATTATCCCCACATTTCTTCTATAGATTATGACACTAAAGACATTACTATTTTAATACTTCTCTATTGTGATATTATGTCTTTATTGTTTAAATCAGTTATCTACAATTAGTAGCAGAGCAGAGCTGGTACATTTTGCAAGTTGAGTTTCCTGTTTTGATACAGGATATTGATTGGGAGAATACAGGTTCAATGCTTACAGAAGCATTCAGAATTAAGAGTAAGTAGCAACAGGAGGCTCATTTTACCAATATGGGAATAGAAAGTATGTGGAATTTAGAATGACAGCTTAATCTGTCAAATAGTGTTTAAGAGTTCATGCATGATCTGCTATGTGGTTGTCTGTGTTTGAATCAGTAGACAAGCTTTTTTGTTTTTATTATTGCCTTTACCAACACAAAGGTTTATAACTTGGTACACTTTTTTGATAAATGCATATGATATGATTGGCAACCTGTTTCAAGTTTTTAGAATAAATGACACAAAATGTTGGTGACTCACTATAAAGTGAATCTTTTGTTTGGCAGGACAGGATCCATATTCAAAATGCTCAAAGTTATCATCTCCATAGGAAACAATGAAGCATCTAGAAAAACAGGTGTCAGAAACAAACTAGCTAATGAATTGTTAAACAAGTTTTATATATTATGTATAAAGATCTGTTATAAATACTTTTGATGTGCCTCATTAGGCTCTATTTTCCATTCTTTTTACCTCTCTCACTTTCTGTATCTGACAACGTTCTGTGACAACTCTTCAGATGTCTGTCATTTGTCCCATTTCTTTCTTTTCTTCACATGTTCAATTATTTCATGGTGAAAGTCATCCCAGTGTTTTCATATCTATACAGCTAATAAGAGAGTTTTTATTGTATATTATGTACAACCTACCTACCTTTCACCCTCTTTTTACCTACCAATGCTTTAATCTTTGACAAATACATATGCCAACTGCTCACATGTCTGGACCTTTAGTTTTTTAATATTTGGCATATTTTTCTTTGCTGAGAAGATAAGTTCAATTAAGTCCTTTAAAGTAGGAAATAGAGATTCTCCAGGGCATTAATACTTAGACACATCTCAGTATTTGAGACACAAATACAAGAAGAAATATTTTTGTGAGTTTCAACAGCTTTTTTTGGTGGGCAACAACAGATAGATCTTAGAGGACTTTGACATGTCAATTAAGCCTTTTGAGTTTGGGTTCTTCATAACTTGCTCACTCTATACTGACTTGTTATTGCTGAGTATAGGTTAGAATCAAGAAGCAAGTAAAGAAAGAAAAATGAAGCATTCTTGGGAGAGAAAGCCAGTAAAGGGTGTATATAAATAGAAAAACCAGCCACAAACCTTAAAGGAATGCCTTAGCCATTAATCAGTCACATGATCCAAGGTCACAGTGAGCAAACGAAATGACAGCTGTTGAGGTAAGAAAAGAATGAAAAAGCAGTTGGTCTTTGGATTTCTATCTCTTCAGTCTCAAAGGTCAGAAATTTTCCTACAAGGTTTTAAATTTCACCACCTCCAGAATTTACTTTGATCCATTTGGAAAGGTGCTGTGGAAGATAGAACCACTCAGAGTCTTATCTGTAGATCTTGAGTTCTGAGGCTGTTGATGCTTACACTTAGGTTGCTGCTAAGGAGAATTGCTGATAATTTGTTAATCCATGTTTCTAGGAAATAATAAGATGATGTTAATTTTTCTTCTATTGGGCAGCTGTGGGTAGGGAGCAAGACCTACTGAGCAGCTTATCATGAGTAGTTGTAGTGGTACATAGACTCTGGGATTGGTACAGAATATATCCTGAAACATGAGCCGAGCTTGTATTTTATCATATCCATCCAACAGGTGGAAACAGGAAGTCCCTTCTTCTCTGAGCAGAATGTTTCACATTGACAGCTATAGAGGGCATCTAAAAAGACTTTAGTCAGACTTTAGCAAACCAAGAAAATTAACAGAGATATCATCCTCACTCTTGGAGTTCGTTTTGGAACTTCTCTTAGGGTCTTTACGAAGATGGTCTGGGTTTTTGTCTTCAAGGAGTCTCAGCCTTTACTTACCTAATCCTCATCAGACTATGCTTATTTATACTACATATGTACCATAACTAGCAGGCATAAAGGCATTAAAAGGTACCAATTGAGCCTATTTCATATGAGGTAGGTCTTTTTTCCCTCAGTTGCTGACCCACATAGCAATAACCTATAGATACAACATCATTTAAAGACTGAGAAGTGTGCTTTTGTAATCCCTTAGGCCATTCTCTAAATCCAATCAATTTAATAGTCAAAACTAACCATTCTTAGATATCAAGTTAGCATTTTCAGATGCGATTGAAGCTCATAGTGATATCTGTTCTAAAAATGACAAATCTGCTTGCAGGTATTGACAGAAGCTTCAGCAGGGATAGAACAACATGTCCGTGGTGAGATTTTTTGTTGTTGTTGTTGTTGCAAGCTTACAAAATTAATGGTATGGGCACATTCTAAATGCTCTGAAAAAGGTTTTTATTTTCTTTTATTAATTATGGCACAAGTTATTTATATTTATTAATAATGGCACAATTTTTTGTGCATGTGAGTAAACTGATTTTAATAATGAACTACTAATGGGGTGTTAATTGTAGTGCAGTTGATGAGTATTTGGTAAAGCCTGTGTGGACTTTTTTTATAAATTAGTTTTATAAATTAGTTTTATAAATTAGTCTGTATAGTGATTTACCAGTTAGTCATTTTGAGAACAAAAGTGTTTGGGAAACATTTAACAAAATTTATTGAATGTTTTCTGGTTTTTCAAATGTAAAGATACAGACTCAACACCTTCAATAATTCAAAAAGAAAGTAGAAATTTAAAATGCTACCCACCAAGCCATCAATATTAATTGATTGTTGTTCTTTGCTATCATCAGAATTCAAGTGGAATAGGAAAGGCAAATGTTAAGCAAATGACAATGAATAAACACATGACCACATCTATAAAGAATTTAAAGTAAGAGCTATGCAGAAACATAATAGTGTCTGTACAGTCATTTAATGTTCTATGTTAGACGAAAGCTGAAATTGCTGTTTAAGCAGTCTCCTAATTTAAAATTGAAGGGGGTAATTGAGAGACAAATGAGATGATTTTGAATATTATTTTACCATGAATCCATATTAAAAAAATAGTTTCCCACAATTGGTATAGTCTGAAGGAAAATAGTCCAAAAAAAAGGAAAGAGAAAGAAAGGTTGGAAGTAATAAAAGAAGGAAGGGAAAAAGAAGGAAGGGAGAAAGGAGAGAAATGAAAAGAGGAATGGAAGAAGGAAAGACAATAAAAAGAGCAATATGTAAATAAAAGTTCAAGCAAAGTTTTTGTGAGGTAGATGTATGAACTTGTCTTTTAATCGGCATATATTTTCTTTACCTTCAATACTCATTTTATGGAGAAATATCCTTGATTTATTTGAGCCAAGATTAAGTGACCAAGTTAAATTACTAATATTTTATGTTAGTCTTACAATAGATCTTCAAATATTTTATTAGCATATAATCACAATAAACTTAACATCAGTTACAACTGTGAAAAAGGCCAAATTGACCAATTCTATTTCTGATATGGATTTTAGAAACTGGAGTAATTCTTTACTTGAAAGAAAGTTTCTGTTCTTTAGTGTGGGAATCTTTTATGCTCTTTGTGAAGATAGGATTAAGATATTGTGTATTTAGGAGAAGGTCTTTATTGTTTAGACAAACTGCTCTCAATATTTTGGTGTAACTTCATTGAATTAGTATTGCTGGGCTCTGATTCCAAGAAAGTATTTAGAATCAAATGATGTGTTAGCTCTCAGCTACAATGTATGATTTATGCTTTTAATTTCAAATTCTTTGATGCTGCAAAAGAAGTGGTGGTGAAATTGCTAGCCTCAAGGTCTACATCTAGGATATTGATTGTGGCTGGGTCACAACATGTGACATGTTATTTAAATGCTAGAAAGAATGTGCACAACTCAAGTCTCATCTATAGCATGGTTTTCAGTTAAATCAGGAAGCATTGTGAGTTTCACTAAATTGTTACTATGAGTCCTGTGGAGAAAGTCTAAGTGTTAACAATTGTGCTTTGTACTTAGAAATTATCACCATAAGAGAAGATAAACCTAGTTTTGATTTCTTTGTCCCTCCTCCAATTAAAATAACAACAATGTCAAAAATAAAAACTGCAATAATCCCTTACTATCCAGTTTCAAAGTTCACAACAAAAGATCCGATTCCAATTTACATCCAGGTAACATTTCTCTAAAAGCAAATGGGTCATTCACATTTGAATTTATTGAGCTATCTATTACAAACTAGAAACAAATTATGTTTAAATTGATTTTATGTGTCCAGTAATATACATGTTTTCTTATTAACATTAAAATATGTGCAGACACCCATGTATCTTTTATTCAATCACTAAAATCAATTTTGGGGTAGTATTCTTGCCTATATAACTAGAGTAGTTCTTTAAATTCCAAATCTGTAGTGAAGATAATGTTACTTTTTTATTAGTAGTAAAAATTTACAACTCCCATTTCTTCATGAAAAGATACAGTTCAGAAGTAAATAGAGGTATATATATGTGTGTGTGTGTGTGTGTGTGTGTGTGTGTGTGTGTGTGTATTTAATACTGTATTATATCCTAAATTACTTCTTTTAGGAACAGGTAACTTCATGAATCAGGAAATCCTAGTACAGAATAGTACAGACTCCCAATATATAGAATTATCATCTTTCCTTGCTAATGTTGATAATGATGTATAAATATCATTCAAAGATTCATTGGTTCATGGGACCAATTCTTTGTCATTTTTATCTATGAATGAATGATTTTCAAATAATTTTGTTCTTATTTTATGGCCCTGATTTATTATATTATGTTGTTGAGAGCTTTTTAAAAAATAATTCTTATGTCCACAATAAAGTAGACTTAGTATACTAAAGGGCATTATTTAGTTTCCCTAATTTATATGGACTAAATTGTGCAGCATAAGGTAGTTCTACTGGGTAGGACATATATGGTTAAAATTATGTATTATAGTATTAGCTTTGTATCAATTGTAGCAGCATTATAATTCAACAGAAATTCCATAACAGTTTCTTTATAATTTTATTGTGCCTATATAAAAATTCATTTAGAAAATACTACAGATTCTTGATTATTTTTACTTTTCCTACCTAAATATTTCCATAATCAAGTATAATGAAAGCATACAGTAAGATTTCAGTTAATTTGTTCTAAATGATCAGCATCCAGATAATTGAGGCAAAATATTTTATTTTTTAATTTATGTGACTACTTAAGACCATATTTTCATGGAATCTAATCTCCTTTTCATCTAAACAAGATACATTACAGGAATAATGTACAAAGTAAAACAGTTTATTTAGTTTCTAGTTTGGAAGGCTGAATATCCTAGATGGTAGATTCAGCCTCCAGTGAAAGACCCCCAACTGTGGCACATCATGACGTGTGGTATCACAACAGAAAGAGATTACATGGTAAGACATGAATTTAGGAGAGACTGGAAAGGGCCCAGCTTTGCACTTGTATAAGAACATATATAACTCTCTTGCAAGAATTAACCAGGCTTCACTGAAAATCACATCAATTCCTTCCAAGGGCAGCATTCTCACTGACTAAACTACTTCCCACTAGGCCCCACTCTAAAGTTCCTAATCAGGGGCTGGAAAGGTGGCTCCGTGGTAAAGTGCTAGACTTAATCTGAAGAATTGAGGGACAGCTCCCAGGCACAGAGTTCAGGTCCCTCAACAGAAAAAAAAAGTTCCCAATCACCCCAAGATCAGCATAACAGAAGACCCAGCACCTAACATATTCACACCTATGGTTATTCCTAAATCATATCCAAGCTATAGCAGTGTCAGGGAACAGAGTAATTGGAATCAACTAAAGGAATTTTCAAAACTAAGTGAAATATCTTACCTTGGAAATTATCACAATAAAAACAATTAACATAAAACAAGATTTTTCTATGTGTTAGGCATTGTAAGACACATTTTGCATTTATAACATGATTTATAATATAATAATATAATTTGATATTATTTCTATATTCTCCTTTTTAAACATAAGATATTTAAGGTAGCAAATTTTTACAGGGAGGACATTGTTTAAATCATGCTTCCTACTGACAATGTTCAATTTTGAACAAAATGTTCAAGGAGCTGCTGGGACATAATTAACTAATACCTTACCATGAATAAAAAAGCCTGCCAGGTGCCAGTGGCTCACGCCTGTAATCCTAACTACTTAGGAGGCTGAGAGCTGAGGATCGTGGTTCAAAGCCAGCCTGGGCAGGAAAGTCTGTGAGAGTCTTATCTCCAATAAACCACCAGAAAACCAGAAGTGGCACTATGGTTCAAGTGGTAGAGCACTATCCTTGAGCTGAAGAGCTGAAGGACAGCGCCCAGTCCCAGGGTTCAAGATCCACAACTGACAAAAAAAAAACCAAACAAGAACAAGAAGACATTTGACTCTTGAAGAAAGTGATTAACTTACATGCAAGGCAAAAGGTTATCTATTTGGAGAGGGTAAGGAGAAGCACAGAAATGGTGGGACAAAGGGTGAACAATGCAACAGTGACATTCACTAGACTCTACATTGAAAATGAACTATACAACTTGTGAGGGAGGGGGATTGGCAAAAAAAATGCTGGGAGAAAATGAGGGAAGAAGTGACATTCTTCAAAAAGAAATGTGCTCATTACCTGGCTTATATGTAACTATAACCCCTCTGTATATCACCATTACAATAAAAAAAGGAAAAAAATTAAACAAATTGATTAGAGTCTTAGTTGGTGAGATTCTTTTTCTATTTTTGTATGTTTTTATTGTAAAAATACTGTACAGAGGGGTTAAAAGTTACATAAGCAAGGTAATGAGTACATTTCCTTTTGAGCATTGGTGGTAAGATCCTTGATCATCCCATTTCATGCGAGGATACTCTGCTTTGCATATCCATGCAGAAGTAGGAACCTCACCAGAGATCTATGTGTTTGTTACTTTGAAGTGTCAGAAAGTAAAAGTCAATGCTTCCAGATGAAAATTGAGGGAAGAAGCAGTATAAAACAGAGCTTAAAACTTCATAATCTGCTAGTAAAACTCATTTAAATTCTTCTTTAACTCCTGAAAAACCCATGATGAATATTCTGGCATCCTTGTTGACTGCCAGTAGCCTAGAGGACAAAGAACTATGTTTTCTTTTCTTTTTTTAAAAATGTTTATATTGTAAAAATACTGTACAGAGGGGTTACAGTTACATGAGCAAGGTAATGAGTACATTTCCTATCAAGCATTGTTACCTCCTCCATTGTTTTCCCCTACCCTTCCTTCCCTCCCCCTCCACAACTACAATCACCCCATCCCTCCCTCCTAAATTGTAAAGTTTGTATTTCAACATAGTGTCTTGTACATCTCATTGTTACAATGGGTCAACCTGTATCCCTATTTAAGCATTTTGCTTTTTCGCTTCCTCTCCGCAAGCTAGAGAATTGTATATACAAGATGCAGAGCATCAACATCAAATACAGTGAACACTGATGTTATACCATGTGGGAGAGGAACATACAAAGCAACAAAAAAAACCCACATGATATTATATAAATACTTTAGGAACAATAGCAAGAAAGAAAAAACCACTTGTGTCCCTATCATATCACTTAACATCATCTTATTGGTGATATGTACATAGCTTTTGACCTTTTCTGCTTGTCCCAGACATACTAGTTACTGCAAATAAGGCAAACCATAGGACCTGTTTCTTTGGTCCTGGCTTACTTCACTTAATATATTTTTTCCAAGTCTTTTCCATTTCCTAACAAATGAGACGATGTCATTCTTTCTGATGGAGGCAGAGAATGTCATTGTATACATATACCACGTTTTCTTGACCCATTCATCTATTGAGGGGCATCTGGGTTGGTTCCATATCTTTGCTATGGTAAATAATGCTGCAATAAACATAGTTGTGCTGGGAGCTTTAGTATGGTCTTGTTTGGAATCATTTGGGTAAATCCCCAATAGAGGGATAGTTGGATCATAGGGGAGCTCTATGTGGAGTCTTTTGAGGAACCTCCATACTACTTTCCAAAGTAGCTGAAAAAATTTACACTCCCACCAACAATACAGTACAGTTCCCTTCTGGCCACATCCCCTTCAGCATCAGTTGTTATTAGAGTTCTTGATTATAGCCATTCTAAATGGGGTGAGGTGTAATCTCAATGTTGTTTTGATTTGCATTATTTTTATGGCTAGAGAGGTTGAGCATTTCTTCATATGTCTATAGTCCATTCTTACTTCCTCCTAAGAGGAGTTTCTATTAGAAACTTTGGCAATGTAGCAGGGTATAAAATTAATCCTCAAAAATTAATGGCTTTTCTGTATGCCAACATTGAGAAGAGCCCGGTTAAATTCAGGAAAGCAACTCCTTCTGTAATAGCCCCCAAAATTATAACACCTAGGAATTAACTAAAGAAGTGAAGGACCTCTATGATGAAAACTTTAACAACCTGAAAAAGGAAATAAAAGCAGAACTTAGGAAGTTGCGTTGGGAAGGTAGCTCCATGGTAGAGTGCTTGCCTTGCATGCATGAGGTCCTGGATTCGATTCCTCAGCACCACATAAGCAGAAAAAGCCAAAAGTGGTGCTGTGGCTTGAGTGGTAGAGCTAAGGGACAGCACCTAGTCCCAGAGTTCAGGCCCCATGACTGACAATAATAATAATAATAATTCCCTTGCTTTCATTGCCCTATCTAAAGATAGCTATAATCGAAGGCACCTGGAGATTATGTAACCAATAAGTAAATTTCCTTAAAAAGAGTAAATTATTTTCAGTTATATACCTAGATATATTGCTTGCCTAAGCATAACTATATATGAAGTTGTCATAAATTACTTTCTAACTCTAAGCTAGCTGCTTGTTTCATGTTTGATTTCATATTGGTAAAATCATGTAATGAATACAATGAGAGAGAAATAAAATGAGAGAGAAAATAGTGATGAGATTTTAAAAACCCAAAATTGGAATTGAATGGAAATTAATCACATTTTTCTTTCTTTTTTATCTAATACATATCTTTTTTCCACAAAATGAGACCAAGAAAGCATAAAGTTCAGTTCTCTGAAGCTTTATCCTTTCCAGAAGAAAAATAATGTTGATCATTTTCTCTTCTTACAGAATGTTCTAAAGAATCGATTATTTTGTTTCTGAACTTAAGGCTGCTGCACCTTATCTGGGAAACCCATCAAGAACTTTATATTGAATTCCCAAGTCGTTAGAGAATTACTATTACTTAATCTTCTAAAATAGCCTGAGCTATTTTTCTTTTCAGCATATGCCATGCTAATAAATAGCTAACAATTTAACTGGAAATAAGTCTCTGCTTACTAGTATAGACTTATTCTGGACAAATAATTCACTTCTAAACCTTTGCATATAGTTTTCCATTTAAGCAGCACAGCCAATTCAGCCACACATTATAGATTACTGAGGATCCCTAAACTACTCAATAATGTTGAATGAATGCCTAGAATGTGAATGTGAGAAATATTCAAGCAACATGTCAAATTCACATTAAAATAATTCAAAGCATTGGAAGCAAAGTCTTTAACTCAAAGAGTGACACTGATATTAATACCTAAAAAATAGCACATATACACAAAGTACAAAACAAAAAAAGCAGTCCAATGGTCTTCCACTGTCTAGACAGTTTTATGTATGAACTCTGCAAGAGAAACACAAATGTTAAAGTGGAAATTAAAACTATAATAGCCTAATTTTGGACCATATCCACAAACAACATAAAACAAGTTTGTCTTCCAGAATTAAATCGTTCAGTAAAGTGTATCTTTATCTGAGCAGGCTTTTGGGAAGACATCATCTTTAATTTGGAGTCTATCAAGAATTTGGATCCCTGTCTTCTTCAGGGGAATAACCAGAGGCAAATCAATTAATCATTTTAAGTCTCTATTCTTCATTTAAGAAAAAGAAGTAAGAGGATGATAATAAAGCATAAATGAGTATAAAATGTCATGCAAACACATTCTTTCCTAATTGAGAAATATTTGCTTTGAATTGGGTCTAGCCCCGTGTTCGTGGCTCATGCTTGTAATCCTAGCTACTCAAAAGACTGAGATCTGAGGAGCACTGTTTGAAGCCAGCCCAGGCAAGAAAGTCTGTGAAACTCTAATCTCCAAATAAATTACAGAACAAAGCTGGAAGTGGCATTGTGGCTCATGTGCTGGCCTTGAGCAAAATTTTCTGAGGACAACACCCAGGCCCAGAGTTAAATCCTCAGGACCTGAAAAAATGAATGAATAAATACATACATAAATAAAATTATATGTATATACATATATATATATATGTATGTATGTATTCTTCTATGTCATTCCAAAATTATCAAAATAGTCTCTGAGATTGGGGAAGAAAATCTGAGTTAAGTGGTTTCTTCATTAGTTTCGTTGATAATAAAATTTGACAAGTCATGAAAAGTGTAGAAAGGACTTAAAGTCCAGTATATGTCAATGAAACCAACTAAGATTAAGAGGGTTTATTAGAGCCATACAGGTACTTGATACCTAGTTAATTCTAAACTATAGTCACCAGGATGGGAGTTCACCACCTATACAAATGTTAACTTTCTATCTGTGGCAGTAGATAGAGTTAAGTGTCTATAATTGTTTTCTGTTGTACTTCAGTGTAATCAATGTTACATTTTTGTTCCCTCCCTAACAGTATACCTGTGCCTTGATATTGCTCAGAAATAGAATGTATGAAAAATCTTAAACTCTGTGATCCTGACTAACTACCATATCTCCCCATCTTTTCAATTCTTTCATTTCCACATTCGTATCACAATGGCTTCTCAAGTTCATGGAAATCTCAACCCATTGACTTCTGCAGCTTAAGAACCATGTAACATTGCATTTTCATGCTATGTTGCAAATCATTGTTCTGCTTTTCACACCCACAATTTCTCCGCTACAAGAGATTTGTACCCCACCATATCTGAACATTCCTAATGGTGGACAATCCAAAATGCTATTAATTTCTTCTCAATTAGTACATACATTGAAAGGTTATTATAAATCAGATTGTATAGTATGAAAGGTTATTAAAAACCAGATTTTATAGTACCTGTATCTTCCTAATCCACACTGTTTTTCTGTAAGATACATTTTATTTGTGTAATTTTCCAGAAAAGAAAATTAAGCTTGCAAGAGTTCAAGTAATTTGATTATTTTTATCACAGTTGTCAGAACTTTAGAGCCCCAAACACCAAACTTTCTTACCAGAACTGGTGCGCCTTTCACCATCCAAAAATTCCTGTATCCTATAACCCTATTGTTCTTTTAAATATTTTTTTACATTTTAATAAATTGTAGGAGGAAGGTTCCTTTGAATATGTCCATAGATGCATACAATGTTCCTTGATTAGATTAATTCCTTGTCATTCTTTCTTACTCTCTTTCCAGTCTTCTCAAACGCATATCTGCAAGATTCATTGTTCCATTTTCACACATAAACTATTCCCACATAAACTATTTCCACAATATTCTCCCTATTTCACCTTTTCCACTTCCTTTCAGACCCACACTTTGCAGGACCTGTTTTACATTTTAGTCATTCATTTTTTTAGTGGACACTAGTTGTTGAAAGGAGTTTTACTATGGTATTTCACACAAGCCACAAAGAATTTCAAGCAGATTTTATTTATTTTCACTTTTTCTGAATCTACTGTATTCTATTGATACTAATTGCACTTGAGAGGTGATTTAAAAAAACCCCACATAATCCTATATTAGGGCTTTAAAACTTAATCCTTTGTACTATGATGGTATAATTACTGAAGGATTCCACCTTGTTAATGTCTCTTATACAATAAATTTATGTTAACTGATTTAAGATAAAATAGAGTAACTCTAGTGGTAGTAGTAGATATCATACATATTTATTCTAACTTAGGAAGGTCTATCTGGTCACTAATTTTGCTTGATATTCTACTTGTCATCATCAGAGACCAACACAGAATCCACAATATGGCATCATCCTTCAAGAAAGCAAATAGGCTAATTAGTGGCAGGTTAAATAGTTTGGGTCCTCTTTCATTTTGGAGATGGGGTTAATTTATTGAAATTCTTACTTATCATTATAGACTTCCTTTGTCCTTCTTTGGCCTAGGATCTCAAAATCACCAATATTCAAGTTCATGCATCATTTTTGGTTCACTGACATGGCATAGCACACAGATTCATCTTGAACTCAAGGGCAAAAACAAATCATTTAACTAGGGATACAGGTGGACCCATTACAATGAGCTGTACAAGTCGTTATGTTGAAAAATGAACTTTACAACTTTGGTGGGGGGAGTATGGGAAGGGATGGGAAGGGGAAACAAAGAGGAGGCAACAATGCTTGATAAGAAATATACTCGTTATCTTGCCCATGTAATTGCAACTCCTCTGTATGGTATTCTCACAATTAAAAAAAACTAACTCTATAAAAAGAAAACACGTAATAGGCACAAGATTTCAAAATATAGTATTAAATACTACATTATTGAATCGGACAGGAAATAAATAGTTTAGAGCATCTTCTCTCAATGACCACTATATAGTGCTGCTCTCAGAATTCCTGGGCAGCAGGTAGATTCAAGTGACTCACTAGGTGGCAATGGCTGTTGTAACAGTTTGCTTAGAAACTGGCATTACTTACATGTCAAATTTGATTTTAAAATAGAATATTTGTATTCCTATAGGCAGATTAGAAATGGCTTTCTTTCTGTGAATATGAAGATAAATCCATGAGGATAAACAAATGCAAATTACTTTAAAGTCTAAATACCTATAAGGTATTAGGCAATACTGTGTTTTATACAATATTTATTAAAATTAAACAGGTCTACTTAATTATGAGAGACACTAGAATACATTGGCTCAAAGGAAATATGGAAAGTTTCAGGGTTAGGCATATTTGCCACGTAGTAGATGGGAGGTATTTGATGCCTTACCAAGTATTATTCTATAAATATAGATATTATTCATTTTATTTATTTTTCAATAAATATATTATAGCTCTTTCCTTTTTTAGCACACATTAATTGTAGAAAATAATGGGTTTCTTTATCATAAATAAGTGTATGTATTCTTATGTATAGTATACTTTGATCACTTTTACCCATCCTATTATTTGCTCAATCTCCTTCTCTCTCCAAATACTGTAGTTCTTTTTCTACTCTTAAGATTGCTTTTAAAAACATTAATTCTACATGTAAGAGGAAAATAAGTAATATTTGTCTTGATAAGTCTGGCTATTTTGCTTATGCATTTTCCTGAAACCAGGTGATATTCTTATTTTAATGACCTAGTTGTGTATAAAAACCATACTTTCTTTATCCTGTCATTTATTGGCACTTAGGCTAATTCCATAACGTGGCTAATTGTGAATAGCCATGACAAACATGATTATATAATTATCTCTATCTTGTTCTTCCTTTGATCCTTGGTGTACATAACAGAAGTGTGTACACAGTGTAAAATTTTAGTCTTCTACATGTGGCTATCCAGATTTCTGAGTACCACTAATGCTGTCTTTTTTTTCAAATATACAGTGATACTCACAAGATACTATGTTGGAAATGAACTTTACAACTTGGGGGTGAGAGGAGTCCAGGGATAGAGAAAGTGGGAGAAAAGAATGGGGGAAACACTGTTGGACAAGAAATGCACACCTTACCTTGTTTATGTAACTAACCCCTCTGTGCATCACCTTAATATTTTTAAGAAGAATCAGTACTTTCTTGAGCTTTATTCTGGATCTACTACTTGATACCACTGGTCTTTGTGTCTGTTTCTCTGCCACTATTGTGCTATTTTAATTATTATGGCTCAGTTGTATAATTTGAAATTTGGCCTTGTAATATCACCATTGCTTTATTTGTTCAGAATTCCTCGGGTTATTTGAAGTCACTTATACTTTAATATGAATTTTATGATTTTTAGTTCTGTCAAGATTGTTATTGAAATTTTGTTGGATATCACATTGAATATTAATATAGTTTTTGATGATAAGACTATTTTTACAATGATAATTCTGCCAATTCATGAACATGGGAGATCTTTCCACCTTACAATGATTTAGTCTGTTTCTTTCTTCTATATTTTATAGTTCTCACTGTAAAGATCTTTCTCTTCTTAGGTTTTTTTATGGGATAATAGTATATTATTAAACGCTGAAGTTATTCATAGTTCAACTAGCATTTGTGTTCTGCAACTTTGATGAAACGGTATCACATGTAAGAGTTTTCTCATAGAGTCTTTTGGATCTTTATAGGATTATATATTCTGTGAATTCGGATAATTTGATTTATCCTTTCCTATTTGTGTCCTTATTTACTTCTTTCACTTGCTCTAAATCCTTTATCACTGTTTTAAGAGGAGAGAGAGTGAAAGAGAGAGAGAAGATATTCTAAATTTAGAGGAACTGATTTAAGTTTTTCTCCTTTCACTGTAAACATAGTTATAGGCTTAGTGTGTGTGTGTGTGTGTGTGTGTGTGTGTGCCGTTTATTATGTTCAAACATGGCCCTTCTATTCCTAGTTCCCAAAATACATAGCAAATGTTTTGTCAACTGAAAAAAATAATGAAAACTGCAAACAAGATTTCAAGGAAACACTTATAAGACATGCTGATTTAACATTGGTTGTATTGGCACATGCCTGCAATCACATCTCATAAGGTAGAAATCAGGAGGATCCCTGTTCATGGACAACACAGAAAAAAGTTAAAGAGACATCAATTTCAACAAACAAGCTTGATGTGCCTGCATATGTGTATACCAAGGTACAGGTAGATGGATTGTGGTGTCCAGGCTTGGAAACAATGTGAGAGACCCTATCTGAAAAATAACTAAAGCAAGAAAGGGCAGAGAGGCATGACTCAAGTGATAGAGTGCCTTCCTAATGAACAACTCTATCACCAATAAACACAACAACAATGTAAGAAAACCCAGATAACTAACTTTACTACTTTTGTCTTGTTATTCAGGAGCAGACTCATAAATCATTAATACAATAAAAGGGCTAACTGTAAATTTTCAACTCTAAAAATGTTAAAAATTACAGATGAATCATCTTTTTGTGAATGACATCATTTTCTTCTATCACTATTTGTTTGATCTATTTTTAATGAAAAATTTATTGAAGGAAACCTAAACAAATGAAAAACTATTAAAATATTCTATATGTCCACTAGCTGTTTCAACAACAGTATTCTATGTACATTTATAGCTTCCATGCTATTTCAAACACTTTATTTCATCTATGTGTGTCAGTATACACCAGTCTAAAAGATAAGATCTTTTCCTTTTGAAAATAATCACAATAAAATTAGGAAGTAAACCAAAAACACATAAACTCCCTTTTCTCCATTTTAGATGCCATTTTAGATGTTAAGTTATAAGATTAAGACAAACTGCAGGGGATATCTAAATTGGTCTTATACTTTGAAAGGGTAAAAATCTGAAAACTTTACTCTTAAATGGGTCAAGACAGAAATAAGTCATGTCTGACAAAAGAAACTTTGGAAAGCTCCTTGTATTTTGAGTGGGTCTCACCCATTTTACCCTAAACCTTACTTTAGGATTCCAAACACATATGGTCATGTCATGATCCAGCTATTAAAACATAAATGACAAATAGGAACAGTAAGGTATATTAAATAGGTAGATTTCATTAGGTAGCCGATGAAGAGAACACCACATGCTATTCAGGCCGGAGAAGTTTATTTACGGAACTGCTGACCCCACCATGCATAGTGGAGAAGCATGCCTGAAAATGAAGGGGGTAACCTACCCCTGGGCCAGGACTTACCTAGGCCAGGGACAGGAATGGGTGTGGCCAGTTGGGGCAAAGGTGTGGCCACGCTGGATTCAGACATGACCTCAGGATCTGGGACCCTCCTAAGGTCAGATGGGAGGCATGTGACCAGAGGTGGCTCAGGATGTGACCTAGCAGGAGGGGAAGGTGACTGCTTCCAGGTGTGCCAGTTACCTAGGTAACAGATACTGGGCAGAAACTTAGCCAAGAGTAGGGAGGTGTCCCTGTGCAGACCCTACAGGAACCACTATTTTGAGCCCTTACATTTTCTGCATGGGTACAGGAAATATTTCTCTCTTGTTTTCTATTGTTTTTGTAACTTCGTTATCTAAAACAAACCCCTGCTAAAACTTAGAAGATAATCACAGTAAAATAAATCATGCCTTTAGACAGTAACAATAGTTTATTATTTTCAAACCTTAATACCAACCCCTCAAAATAACTATACTGTTAACTATACTTCTTTACTCTTAAGCCATGTTGAAATTTATATACACAATTTTATTTCAGCTTTAGTAGTTTGTTTGAATTATAACCACACATTGTGATTTGCAGCTATGCTTTTTTGTCTCTTTCTATTTATATATTTATTCATCGTATGTTTCTCTATTTCTCTTTTCTTTTTTATTGGGAAGATACTGTACAGAGGGATTACAATTACATTGGCAAGGTAATGAGTGCATTTCTTATCAAGCATTGTTGCCTCCTCCTTTGTTTCCCCTTCCTATCTCTTCCCATCTCACCAATGAGATGTACAAAATGTTTTGTCAAAAATGAACTTTATTTCTCTTTTCTTACCCAATATATTTAATAAAGGAATATATGACATTTCCTGCAAATATATTCACAACCTGAGATTTCTGTTTTACCCCATAATATCCCATAACATATTCTCAAGATAAACTTTCAACATATATATAATATATATATATACTTTCATTATATATAATTTCAATATTTTCAACATATTTTCACTATTACATACATATTTCATTCAATTAAAATGTGGTATTTTGGTAAGACTCTATTATAAAGTATTGTATATTCAAATAGAAGCTCATAGTGCCTTCTAGTTATCTATATATTAGCTCCTTGGGATTGAAAAATGATCAACTCTTCTTCATTATTAAATAATAAGTATACTGCCATAAGTGTTTGCTTTCATTATCTTGTTTGTTCACCTTGAAAGTATCTTCTTTAAAGAAATAGAAAGACTTAAAAAAATTATGGTAAGTGAAATAAGTCAGGCCCAGAAAGATAAAAGACATATGTTTTCCCTTGAATGTAGAAACTACATTTAGCTAGTAAACTTTCAAGTAAATACATTGGGTTGTATACAAGTGCATACAAAAATATTATACAAATGTATTACTATAAATGTTTATATATGTATATATATAATCTATATATCATATATAAAATGTATATATGACAATGTTTTAACTGAAATATGGTAGATTCAAGGGAGAAGTCAGTGTAATTTCTTAGAAATAGTGTTATTTCTTCACAAAGTAAAACACCAGGAAACAGGTCCTTGAAAGCTGTGACATGGACTTAAGGGGCAAAGAGGTAGATGAACAAAGAGAAGAGGAAGAGAGTATAATCAACAATTCAATGAATATACTACAAAATTAAGAATGAGGAAAGTGGTAGGTAGGGTAAGGGTGGGTGAGAAGGATGAAAGATATGACATTGATCAAAATGTATTGTGTTCATAAACTACTTTTTTAAATGGTAACACTCTTGTATGACTTCTTGAAGGAATAAACAAATAATTTTTAAAAAAAGAATCTGTAGGTAAAAAAAAATGTGTGAAGTTGAAAAGTATTGCCTTAAGATGAGAAAGACCTGAAACAATTATAATTTACAAGGAAGCAAAGCAATGTGCTAACTCTAAAACTTTGTGGTTTCTTTATTAGTAACATTTTGTTTTGACCCATTATATTCTGTGTTTTGTCTTTTTATGGATAACTCCTTTTCATTCTATAATAAAAACATTTTTGATGTCTTTTAACATTCTTATTTTAAAGGCAAGGCACACAGGTAGAATAGCATCTCTGAGATGATTGAAGGTAGGTAGGAATCTGTGGGTATGTTCTATATTCATGGCTTCTTATCTTCAGTTTGAATACATTCTCTTCTGCTGCAGTTATTTAGTGTGACAAAACCTTAGCTGGAAAAAAATGATGCATGTGAACCAAGGCAATGTCTGCCCTTCTTTGATAGTATTCCCAGAATTCCTCATGGGTGTGAGTTGACGTTTGTACCTAGAGCAGTTGCAACAGAGAATCTGTTTTTGCATTACTCCTCTTGCTTAAACACTTAATTATCCCAATCTATTTACTCTGCTTCTCTAAGGGTCTTAATAAATCAATAGTTCCTATTTCAATATCCTTTTACAGAAAAACAAGGGAAGATTTTGTTCATTTTTCCTATAATCAGAATCAGTATTTTCAAGAATTTTAATCATGTAAAATATCCCAAATATTAGGAGGCTTTTAGAACTACATATCCAATCTTCTAGTCTTAGTATTTAGTCTCGTAGGATAATTTACTAATTTTTGAAACTAAACTGTAATTGTCATTCAAAATGACAATTGGTTTTTATTCTGATACCCTGGTTTCTCAATGTCTTACTTTGTACCTAGAACTTTTATAATTAAAGTAATAGATATTGGTGGTGGTTTAGATGAGTAAGACTTTAGTAGGTTTTTTTTTTTTCCGGTCGTGGGGCCCGAACTCTGGGCCTGGGCACTGTCCCTCAGCTCTTCAGCTCAAGGCTAGCGCTCTACCACTTGAGCCACAGCACCACTTCCGGCTTTTTTCTTTTTGCTTATGTGGTGCTGAGGAATCGAACTCAGGGCCTCAGGCATGCAAGGCAAGCGCTCTACCACTGAGCCACCTTCCCAGCCCAGACTTTAGTAGTTTTAAGTAACATGGAAATAATACCAGCTGAATGATTTATTTGAATCAAATAAAGTACAGTTTAAGTCAATGACGTGTATGTTTGGGGAAATAATAATTAGAATCTTCAAGTACTGAAATATTTTTATTCATTTTTTGGAATTTCCTAGTGTTTTAGAAGGTATTGTTAGCAAGCTATGTTGTTATATTTGTAAGTGTCCATAGTAAACAGAATTGCTGAATAGAGTGGAACTAATCTACACTTCCATCACAAATTGTTATAGTTCCATAATACTCCAACCACAACATAATTCTGACTGATTGCTTTTTCCTTCCTTGGCCTTGAAAAACTGTATCCAAATCATGTTTTACTATTCCAGGATACTACAAAAGTATCTGACTTGTTTTAACCATTATCTGGATTATTATAACAATAGGTTTTTCCCATTTATTATTTTAATTATATCTTAAAGAACAGAAAGGAATTTTGAGCTTGCAATAAAAATCCTTATTTCTTTCCACCTTCTACTTTACTGGAATGATGCTTTGTCAAAGAAAGAGGCCATATGGCACTTAATTATTTCTCCTCTTACAGAGCTAATGTTGAAAGGCTGTAAACTGTACAGTGAAAATGTTTAAATCATTTTCATTGTGTTCATAATTAAGCATTTTATGGCTTTCTTCAGTTGCCTGTTCCATATACTAGTAATATATCATCTAAGAAAAGTTTGCCTAACTTCCCAAGGGTTGGTTTTTTCCATAGATAATAGTAAGAATTTTATATTTTACCATCCAATTTTGTGATGTTCATTTTCTGTGGTTTTAAAATATTTCATCAGATACTTCTTTTAAGGTAATAGATTTAAAATTCATTTCATATTCCTCAAATGGTAGTAATCTTTTATGAGCTTAGAGGCTCATTATTGATCTGATTTTTAAAGAATTACTCAAGAAATACTAAGAGTAACAATATACTATTAAGTTTTCTCTTTCAGATCTTTCTGGATATAAAATATTGCAAAATATGAATTAAGAAAAAGCCAGGATGTAAATGAAGACAATTCAGACACCACAGAAGTTTGCTAAGGACTATCTAAATATTTCATTCTCAAATCTTTTTCTTTTTTCTTTTCTTTTTTTTTCATGTTGATCTTGGGGCTTGAACTCAGGTCCTGGACACTGTTGCTCAGCTTTTTTGCTCAAGGCTAGCATGCTATCAGTTACAGGACAGCTCTACTTCTGAGTTTTCTTGGTTGTTTCTTTCTTTAGTATCTGAATTAATTTCAAATTCAGAATTCTGCTGGGATGAGGCAGAAAAGAATGAATCACATTCCTTTCTTGCCTCAACAATGAATCCATTTACCAGATCATTATTCTCCTGCTAAAATGATGTTCAATATTATGCATTTAAAATTTGTAAACACTGAAAAAATTGCCTTAAAATTCTTTCCTTACATTCCATTGAAGTCACTACTCCTTTTCTTCCTTCCCCTTTAAAGAAACTCTTAAATAAATGCCTCTACACCTTCATTCCCATCCTCTTTTCTCTTCAATCTGCTTAAATTAGGCTATATTTTCCTCCTCTTTCACTGAAAAATTCCCACAAGTGACCTTATTTTGCTAGAATAAATGATCATGATCAATGACTTATCTTCTACTGCTTATTGTTACCTTGACAGCTTCACTAATCTATACTTAAATAATTCATCTCTAGATGTACCTGGCTTCCCACATATTTTGATCTTTTACTATATGCTTCTCTGTCAGAACTTCAAAGCTTAAAATATCTCCTAGCTTTGTCTTGGGTCCTTTTATGTTGTGTATTCAGGTTCTTAGTTGAGATCACTCAGTTTTAGGATTTCAATGTGTCAATAACCTCATGTTTGTAACTTCTTCATGAGATGTATTTTTGTTCTTAGCAACTTCATCTGGTTACTTAATAACATTTCATATGATATGCTTCAAAAATGAAGAAATTAATTTTAATCCTCAGTTTCTCTCTCCAAAGAACCCTCATTTCATATTCTAATCAGTTCCTTTGTAAAGTTACATGTGTAAGAATTACTTCTTCTTCATAGTTTCTTTCTATTTTATCAGGAAAGTCTTTAAGACTTTATCAATAAACATGAAACCACAATATGACCATATTTCTTTATATCCACCATTACAGTGCTAACATATGCTCTTACTGGCTATCAGATATTACTGCAATCACTTCCTGAGATCTTACCTCCAACCTTACCCTTAGATGTCATTCTCAGTTCAACGTCAGAGAAATATTTCCAGAACAGTAATCATCCTTCTGCTTGAAAAGCTTCACTAATATCCCAACAGTCTCAGAATAAAACCAAATATTCTACAGGGCTCTGGTAGAATTATAAGCATACCTACATAAAAGCCAATAAAGGAGTTTGAGTTTTTGTTACCACGACTATTTATCTATTATTTTTAGACAAAGATAGCTACCTTTCTTACCTCCATTTACCACATTCCCCTAAATGTATTACTCAAATATTATTAGTCAAACTAATTTGAATTAGTTCAATGTGGTTACAATCCCTAAACTATAACAGATTGCTATTGGTCCTGTTCATTGAGAAGTTTTCCTAATTTCCTCTTACAGTCTATTTCTCTTTTCACTACTGTTCAAACTAAACTATATTGGTAGAGGTCAGGAATATTTGGAAAAACTCAAATCAGGATCACAATTCTAAATTTTTATGGGAATGTAGTTAGTGAAATTTTGATACTTCAAAAAAATACCATATTTATCTATAGATATAACATGTAAAAAATTTGCCTATAGAAATACATGCTGGTGGATCATGCCTGTAATACTAGCTACTCAGGAGGCTGAGATCTGAGGATTGTGGTTCAAAGCCAGCCAGGGCAGGACAGTCCATGAGACTCTTATGTCCAATTAACAACCAGAAAACTGGAAGTGGTGCTATGGCTCAAGTAGTAGAGCGCTAGCCTTGAGCTAAAGAGCTCAGGGACAGCACCTAGGCCCAGAGTTCAAGGCCCATGACTGCCAAAAAAAAAAAGAAAAAGAAAAGAAAAGAAAAGAAATAAGTAAAAAAAAAATAGTCTGATTTCAGTTCCTGTCACCAAAATGGTTATAATCAGAAGAAAATCTCTGAAATGTTATACTACTCATTAATTAAATTATGGTTAGTATATTTCAAATTGAATTCCTTCACTTTTTGGAAACATAATTCTAAATTGTCCATTGTATTAAATAGTGACTTGCAGTTCCACGCTCCTGAGCTTTGTGTTTGAAATTGTGTTTTTCTGTACTAAGAGCATATACATCCACAACACACACTCACATATTCACAGTAAAGCTATCCGTAAAAATGTATCTACTTAGACATGGGTGACAACTTATACTTGTAAATAAATCTTCAGCACAATCTACTTTTTATACTTTTTGTCAGGTGTTCAAGTGTTAATAAGTACAAACATTGCTGGCACTAGCACTGGGTATTTTCTTTTTGCATTTAAATACTTTTTTTTGTATCTTCACTTTATAAGATATGAACTCCCTAATAGATTGTGATATATTTGAGGGTGCAAAGTTAACCATTTCCCAGGTGATACTCAAGGTCAGGAATTCCTAATCCTCCACTAGCTATCTATTCCCAACTGGGTTCTAAAGAGGATACACCAACAATCCTCTAAGCAAATTATACACTGTTTACTGAAATCAGGTTTTGGCAACAAGTCCTTGCCAGAACTTCTGTCTGATGAGATATACTGGACCATGTGTGCTCAGAGGAGAACTCTTTTGTCTCTTTTGCATAAGGCTTAAGGCATAGGTAGAGCTAAGCCTAATGCTTCTTTTCTGTTAATCTCACACTGCCTTGGGGGGTTGTCTTTTAATTGTGAGAGCCCAGGTGTAGCATGTTATGAAATTCAGTTTGTGAATTCAATCACAGAGGCACAATAGTTATATTTTATTTTGATTATATTTTATTTTTAATTCTGTGTCCATATTTTCCTGCATGTTATAAATCTATCAATTTTCTATCACTCAGGTGAGATTTAAGATACCAGATACCTTGTGTAGTGTCAAGTCATGAACTTAGGTGATGTGAACCTTCAGATTTTATTTTGGGTGTTCATGGACTATGTCCCTATTGATCTAGTGAAACATGACACAAAGAAAACTATTTGCTAAGGCCCCAAATCTCACCTGAGAAGCTGCTCATGTTTGTCATTCTATTGCTCCAGTCACTAGCTCATGGGGTCACAGGAGAAATCTTCTTTCCTCTGTGTACATGAACCAGTAAGGTAATGTCTCCCATAGAGTTCTTTACCTTGAGCCTTTACCAAACAAGATATGATGTGCAGAAATGTTCTTTACCCTTCAAAAGTCATTAGAACTTTATTCCTATTCCTCTTCTTCCCCTTGATTTGATTTAGGGAGGAGGAGGGAGTACAGAATCCTTTGCCAAAGAACATTCAGCCATCCCACAACTCTTCCCTAAAAGAAAAAGCTCATTCAGTAGCTATTGACATATTTTTCTTTGTATTATATGTTTCTTGGAGCAGTATGAATGGAGTGCTTTCACTATCTTGCAGAATGACCAAAGCGGCATGTGGGAAATGCTAGTTAATACTTCAAAATTTTAGCAGACAATATGAGGTTGGGTGAAACAAATGAACGAACAACAAAACACCTAAAAACAGAAGAGAAGAATTTAGTTGTTGAACTCCCTCACTTCCTGTCTCTTTTCTCTTGAACGAAACAATTAGTTGTACTTTGGGCAAAACTTGATTTAACTTCAGCTGGCCCAATAGAAGAAAATAAATCAGAAATAAGGACTTATGAAGGACAGAAAATATACCCCACAATCATCACAAAATCATTAATAATCTATTTTCTATTCACTTTATTGCCTTTAAAATTGCTTTCCAATTAGCTTGATCCCTTATTTTAGAAGAACTGCACAATTAAATTTTGTAAGCCACTGTGTGTTGGACCTAGTGCATCACTGGATAGTATTCAAGTTAAGAAAAATACTTTGGGGCCAAAAATATTTTTCTAAGTTATAGAATCTTGAGAAACACTAAGCTATTATCTCTCCCATGTGACTATTAGGAAAAAATAGTGAAGGCAAATTATTTTTAGGTAAGTCAATTAATAAATTTCATAATTTTGCCTTTAATTCTAGATTAGATTATTTAATTCTAGATTAGATCATTGATAAAAACCTACAGAGTTAATAAGTTCTCACTTATAAATGAATAAAGTGCTCCATTAGCTGTGCTCTCAAGGTAATTGTTACCTATCTCAAGCACTTCAGGTAATACTGAATGTGAAGACAAATCTATCTCCAGCACGAAATCCTAATCTGGGATATCATTATATCCATTGTATACACTGTGCTGTTTTCTGCAAAGAGAATGAATAAATAAATAATAATAAAGAATTAACATTGTGTAAAATTTGATTTTTTTAAAAAAAGCTAACTGAGAATACTTATTGCATTCAAGAAGCACAAGAACTTTTGTTTATAGGAAGTTATTTTATGTAAGGTTGAATTGTCTGTAGGTCATAAAGACAGAATCAGTATACGATGTTTACAGGATTCCAAATTTAGATATTGGGTTTGGATAATTTATACATTTTGTTATATATAAGCAGCAAGCTTATGGCTTTTGAGCATTAATAAAAAGTGTTCAAACAGTACAAAAGTGTTCTTGTTATTCCCAGTAATTCCTTCAGAAAATTTGATTCTGCAGCACTAATGTGTTGCGAGTGCACTGCATTTTATAAAGCTGATAGTGAATTTAGTTCTTTCAGATTTTTGGTCTTTGGAGACAATGTCTCACAATTATTTAATACAGCAAGACATCAAAGCTAACAGACAAATCCTGAAATCCTTGGATGGAAATGTGGTTTTTTTTGTTTTTATTTTTTATTTTTTTATTGTGAAAATATTGTACAGAGGGTTACAATTACATGGGCAAGATAATGAACACATTTCTTATCAAGCATTGTAGCCTCCTCCATTGTTTCCACTTCCCATCCCTTCCTATCCTCCCCAAGCCCCCCTACCCAATCCTCCCCACTTCCCCCCCCCACCAAAGTTGTAAAGTTCGTTTTCGACATAACGACTTGTAGATTTCATTAAGATATTTAAATGTACGCTTATATTTATGACAGGCCTTACAAAGGACTTGAGTGAGTCACTGCAACTTCTCTGTCAGAGAATTTGGTGTTCTTTAGAATTGGACAGCTTTTTCCAATGTTTTGGCTCTGTGGTGTTATTCAGAGAATCGACACATCCTTTATATCTCAAGTAGCATTCATCCTTGATGGATCTTTATTCTTTGGGAATCTTTTACTAATTGAGAGTATTTTTCATATGTGAGGTACTTAAGGGATATATTTTTGAACTTATGCTTAAAGACTCTGGTAAAATTTAACAATGGGAATACCAGACAGGGTGGATAGGACTGTGTATTGCTAGGAATTTTCTGAAATTGATTGTAAGGAGGTTGAGTTTGAGAAATTTCAAATGCTAATTAGGTATATGTAATATTTATGATCACATGTATTGAGTTATGTCTTTATTAAATTAAATATAAAATTTCAGAAAATTTATCAGAACATGGCCATAGGATTTCTTTGTGAAATTTCCAGAGAAAACAGGTAGATTGGAGTTTTGTTCACATTTTCCACAGAATATCCCTCAGGAGTATACTTTGAACACCTTTCTTTTATGTGTGTTCCAATGGGGACATTTTAAAAATGATTAGGTGCATAAAAATAAATATTATTTTTAAATACTAATTAGTGAATGAGTCAACTTTTTAAAATTGTGGGCCTATAAAATCATTCTACTACAATTAACTTTTAAAAATAAATTCACTAATATAAATTTTAAAAGACTACATATTATAGTCCCCAATCATCTTTTTCCTGATTTCTTGAACTTTAGAAATATGAGAAGTAGGAGGCTGCAATGCTTGGTAAGAAAAGTATGCATTATCCTGCCCATGTAATTGTAACCCCTCTGTACAGTATGTTCACAAATAAAATAAAATTAAATTAAATTAAAAAAAAGAAATATGAGAAGTAGAGAAATTATTCTTCACTTATATTCATAATATGTACTCATTTATTCCACTATACTGTTTTGCAGATTCATTTGAAAAATAAGTTTATATTTTAAAATGGTCCCTATTTTGGGGGGATCTGTTGGGCGGCTTGAACTCAGGAGCTTTTTTTGCTTAAGGCTAGTGTTCTACCACTTTACATCACAGCATTACTTCTGGTTTTCTGGTGGCTAATTGGAGATAAGTATCTCACAGATATTCCTGCCAGGCCTGGCTTCAACCCATGATTTATAGATCTTAGCTTCCTTTGTAGCTGGGATTATACAGGTATAACTAGTAGTACCCAGCTAATGGTCTCATTTGTAAATGTTCATAAAATTGACAAAATTTTCCATAATTACAGTTTATCATCAATATAGCTGGTACTATTGAATCTTTAGTTAATATGACTTTATGAATTATGTTTCTAACTTAAAAATTCATCTTTTATAGGTAATTCCTTAGCAAATTCTGTAAGTGCAATATCTCACAATTATAATTGTTTTATATTAAATGTATAACTATATTAGAGCATTTTCCTAAGTACTGTTTTCTGAAATTATGTTGAATACTTTCTTTGACACTTAAAAATTATTAAAATAAGTGTTTGCTATTTGAGACTAGAATATTTTGTCAGATGTAGATGTTGAAAAATTATAGACATTTTTAATTGCAAAAGTTAGAATCTCCTCCCAAACCACAAGCTGGCAATGGTAATTCACAACTGTGTTCTAAACTACTGTCTGTAACAAATAGGTGGATCACAGTCTGGAGTCTTTCTGGGCAAAAATATGAGATGCAGCCTGAAAAACAATTGTGTATGTTTTCAAAACATATATAAAAATGTATTGCATATAAGGTATGCTGTGGCTCATACCTATAATCCCAGTCACTGGAGAGACAGAGATTATTAGGAGGATTGTGGTTTAAGACCAGTCCAAGCAGACGTTAACATGATCTCATTTTTAACCACAGTCTGGCAAAGGTGATTCACATCTGTGATGCAAATTACTTACTGGCAGACATAAATAGATAATAGATCACAGTATGAAGCCACTCTGGACAAGAATGTGGGAATTTACCTGACAAACAATTTATGTCAGGGTGTGTCTTGAGTGGTGTTTCTTCTTCCTAATCAGCATGTGGCTCTGAGGTCAAACCATAATCCTTCTAAGGAAAAAGGCATTGCATAAGTTTTCTTCATCAAAAGTAAGATTTTCTTATGTACAACAAGAATCAAACCTATGCTTATATACCACTTAAGCACTTGCTTAATTTCTTAAATTCTCTTCTCTTTTTTGGCCAAGTTGTTTGTTTTTGCTATTTTCTAAAATACTCTTTACAAAACTTCAAAAACAGAAGATTAATTTTCTTAAATATTTCCAAATCATTCTTAACAAATGCAATTCATATTTTTAAATTATATATTTATTATCTTTTCTATGCCTCCATCTGAAAGAACAAAATTGCCCCACTTGTGAGGAAATGGAAAGACTTGGAAAAAATTATATTAAGTGAAGTAAGCCAAGCCCAAAGAAACACAGGTCCCATGTTTTCACTTATTTGCAATATCTAGTATCTATATGAGTCAAGCAGAAAAGGTCAGATAAGGTGATGCTAGGAAAATGAACCGTAAGGTATGTATTTAAATGTTTTTTTTTCTTTCATGCATTTGTTTCTAAAGCATTTATAAGATTATTTCTTTGTTGCTTTGTATGTCCCTCCCTTACAGTATAACCCCTGCTTTCACTATATTTGATGTTGGTATAATTTGTGGAGGGGAAGGGGAAAAACAAGTTGTTTAAATAAGGATACAGGTGGACCCGTTGCAACAATTAGAAGTACAAGATTTCATGTTGAAAATGAACTTTACAACTTTGGTGGGGTGGTGTGGAGGATTGGGTGGGGGTGCGGGGGGAGGCTGGGAAGGGATGGGAAGGGTAAACAAAGGAGGAGGCTACAATGCTTGATAAGAAATGTACTCACTATCTTGCCCATGTAATTGTAACCCCTCTGTACAATATTTTCACAATAATAAAAAATAATAATACTAAGCATTTATCTTAAATGAGATGACTTAACAAGATTTAGTTAATTAGATAAAATGTGAACACATTTTGGAATAGATTTTCAATTTAAAGAATTCAGTGCAATGGAGACAAATCTTCTGTCATCTAAACATTTATATTTTTATGTTAATGAAGCCATCACAATAATAGTACATGCTTCTTAGGTTTGTCCAAGCATAAGTACTTGAGCAAAATCACTTTTAAGGAGTCTATCTGAAAAAGAAATCTCAGCTTCACAGAATATTAATAAATACAAATTTTTCCACTGCTCTTCAATTCTCATCTGAAGGAATTATTTACTTAAGCTATTTACTAACTTTTCAGTTGGAAGATAATGCTTCATCATTTGACCTGTGACCCCATTGTGACCTGGTCACTACTCAGCTGCCTCAGTGAAAGTATTACATTAGAAGAATCTGAGAAAATCGCATGGTTATTACCAGCTCTTCTTAACAATAAAAAACCTATATTTATTAAAAATTAAAATATACTTTGAGGCCCATAGTTGCATCCCATGTTTATTCCAAAATAAATGCTGGTAAAAAGAAAAAATTTAATTCAAAGGATAAGAATAAATCATCTTCACTCTGGAGAATGAAATGTGAGAACACTGATCAAAGTTTATTTCTCTTACATGACACTTATTTTCCACTAAGTCCCCAAATAGTTTTATGCAACTCATAAGGTTTCCCTGGGCATTTTAAAGTCATCTCAATGGGGTAATGTTGATAAAAAGAAAGAACAAAGCTCACACTTTTCAAAGAACTTTTTAAAATTTTTATTGAAACTGATACATAACAATGCTTTACATATTAATGAAGTACTATGTAATGTTTAATGCATGTATACATTCCATAATATTTAAGCCAGGTTAAAACACATCTATTTTCTTGAATGTGTATCATTTCCTTATAATAAAAGCTTTTTGAACACTGTTTTCACACCTGAATTGCCTTAGATTATCCCTTTGGAGAATTTGCACATAATAAATTATAGTAACCATTACACACTTGTGTTTTATTGTTGCTGATATCATATATGCTAAAGTATTGACTAGAAATAAGATTAAAGGTGCTGTCTACTGTCTTGATTAGCTCTGTATAAAAATTTCTTTTTTTTTT
>NW_012267233.1:20795724-20837675 GCF_000151885.1 Dipodomys ordii
TTGGCGAATAGATATTTAGAATTGTAATATCCTCCTGAAAGAGAGATCCTTTAATTAGTATGTAGTGACCTTCTTTATCTCTTCTCACCAATTTTGTATAAAAATTTCTATGAAAAATATCTATTAGAAATTATTTTAGAAATAATACATAGAAAACACAGTTTTCCTTAAACAACAATAATACTCTAACTTATCTAGAAAGGAGAAATGTAGTTGGATCTAATTGTCCTTTCACTCTCTGTACCAGGGAGCAGAGTTCCAAGGGAAAGTGTGAAATCTTGCAGGCTTATCACTTTAACTTTCTGTTATAGCAAGGATACCATTCCTCCACATTTATCTCATATGCTATTAGGCAAGACTGTCAAAAGCTGATACACAAGGCCCTCCACACCATCTGGGAAGTAAGTGGTTGACATCTTGGCCTGTGAGCTATAGTTTTCTGAAGTGGGAGAAGCCATCTACACAAGGGAAATAACTGACCCTGTCAAACTTCCTTGTAAACATGGAAATAGAATTCTACTGGCCAACAAATAATAGTTTTCACTGGAGAGACCTTATCTTTGGAATGCTTTTAGCAGAATGTATCTCATCTATCTAGAATTGCTTATGTAAAACAAACCTGGAACTACAAATTTATAAGGCATGGCTCCCTGAGAAATGTCATAATGATTTTTAATTATGTAAGGGTGAATGGAGATATGTCCTGACCAAAATAGCTCTTTTGTACAAGTAATGTGACATCACCTGCAAATTTGAAAATTTGAACCTATGTGTTTACTATGTGTTTAACACCAGAATGCATCTTTTTTATTTTTCTTATGCCAGTACCGGGCCTTGAACACTGTGCCTATGATCTATACCTAAGACTTTTTGCTCAAGGCTATCACTCTACTAATTAAGCCACATCTCCACTTCTTGTTTTTTTGTGTGTGTGATTAATTGGAGATAAGTGTCTCACAGACTTTCCTGCCCTGGATGGCTTTCAACGTCAATTCTCAGATCTCAACCTTCTGAGAATCGAAGAATTACAGGTGTGAGCCACCAGTGCCCCATGAGAGGGCATTCTTTCATAACAAGAAAGAACCTGGAGAATTTCATCACAGTACTTATTTTCTTCCTGCAGAACAAGTGATTTAATCATGTGTATTATTTAAAATTACTAGTGAAACTTTATATTAAGTTAAATCCCAGATTTACATGAGTTTTAGGGGAAAATTCAGAAATATAAACTATACCATTCCAGATTATTATATTGTAGCTTTTAATAAAATTCTTTATTACAACTATTTAAATAACAAGACTCTGCTGATTTTGAATATTTTAAATAAAAACAAGGTAAGTACAAGAGCTAACTAGCTAAATAGGATTCTTGAACAAGAAGATAAATCAGAACACTTCTTCTCTATGTATAGTTAGAGGACTGTAGTTCCCTAGGAAAATCTGGTCTCCTGGGCAGGCATGTACCACTAGAATCTAGTATAGACATTCCAATATTATTCTGTTTAATACTATTTGTAATGAGTCTTACCTCTTTCTGGAACACCAGTTATTTGTCTTCATACAAAGAACTAGACTGACTTACTGCTTAACAATATTTGTTGAGCAATTATCTGGGTCTCACTTTTCTTCGATTTTAAAAGTGCCCATTCTTGAGTAGATCACGAATCCAAAGTAGTGAGCATCAATATGCATTATGTTTTAAATAACATAGAAACAGATTCAACTGAGTGAATTGGAATAGATAGAATAAAATAAAACAGAAAGGATACTATCAGGGCATTCTTGGGTATGGCTAGTTAGTTTCCTGACAGTCTCATTATATATTTGCTTGTTGTGTGAATGCGTGTGTGTGTGTGAAAGAGAGAGAGATAGACTGTCATGACATATAAATAGTGTTTCAAAATAATTAGCAGAATTTGGTAGCTTCTATGAGAGATAATGTATTAGCATAGTATACTTGTGATCACTTGAGCACAATAACTACTAACTGGGATGTCATATTCTGTAAAAGAATAAAAGTTTTACATAAGTAGAGAGTAAGAAAGTGAGATTGACATCAAACAATAGGACCAGAAAATACTATCTAAATTTTTACTTTTTAGGTCCAGATTAATTTCTGACTAGCAGAAGTGCAAGCTTCTATTTTAAAAACTCACAACAACCTTTTAAATATCAATGCCTCACCGAAAGATAATGTAACAGACTATAAAATAATCACATATGAAGTAAATTCCCTACAGCATACAGTTGGATATTTAATTAAAGAAAATTGTTTTACAAATGCCAATGTGAATTTTGAAGAGCCACAAATATTTGGGGACAAAAAAAATTTTATATGCTTCAATGAGTCAAAACATAAAAAGACTTCCTTATCTCTCAATGTGCACAGTAGCCCATTGAGAATGATATTTTTAATGGTATAATGGGGAAGAAGAAAGTAAAAATTATTCATTTAAAGTATTATTTCTGACCAAAAGCTTCAAACTATGCCATCTTTTAATTCTATAATACCACCATTATTTTCACTCAGCAAAACAAATTATTACAATATCAAACAGCAATTATAGTCAGTAGACATATATAATGTATAAAATTTAAAATATATTTATTCACGAGTACACTGAGATAACGCATTTCCAAACTGACCAAGTCAAAGAAGTTCAGAGATGGTGATAAAAACAATCTTCTTAATTTTGTTACCAGAGGGGGGAAAATGTGCACACTCCATTTTAAAAATGAAGCATATTATAATATTTGTTAACAGTTAATATTTACAAAGCATTTATTCTATTCTGAGACTCTGCTAAGTGCTTTATGGTGATTATCACATTTAGTGAATGATATCTTCTTCTGACACCATCACAAGACAGTTCCCCTTAAAACTGGAAATAATCAGTCTCTCTCCTGCCTCATTTGCTTGAACTTGCCCACTTAATGACATTTCACTTAAAGGTCACTATTCCTTTCCTCTTGCCTGTTGTCTACATAGAGAAGTTGGTTCCTGTTAATGCCTTCCTGTGTTACATGTCATACCATCTAATCAATGCTTGCTACTTAAAATTACCTTAAGGACAGTAGTAGCTACCCATTTACTGCTCAAATATTGGGAAGTCTAATGCTTTGCCATTCTAATACTTAAACTTTCTAGCATTATTCAACCTACTTATAGCTTTCAGTATGCCTATTAAATAGCTGCCAGTTTAAAATAAAAATAAAGTCTCTTGATTTTATTTCTTGAACAAATATTAGCCAAATTAGGATTCATCAGTAAGTAAACAGAAGAAAGACCATAGATATTGTGGTTTTCTTTCTAATTATCTAGTCCATAATGAATATATTTACATTCTTCTTGTCATATTATCTTTCAGATAATAAAAGATAATAAAGACAATAAAGGTAATAAAGACAAAAATAATAAAAAACAAGTTTTGTGCATATATTAAACCATCTGTTTTCTAAGTTGATTGTTACCTGCTTTTTAAGATCTTAGCATTTATTTGCTTGTGATACCTAAGTATTCCTGAGTAGCTCCAAAAACATGTATTTAATGTAAACGCAAAATAGATTATTACTATGCTTAAATCCATAAATCAGTAAACAAAGTAAATTCTTGGAGTTTGGTGTGAGTTTTGTAAGGCTATTGTGTGATGTTATGGATGCAACACCAGACCACACCCATGTAGGAAGCACTCAACTATGTGTTCAACCTATGTGATGCTGATGTTGGTGCTTCACTAGACCACACAGGATTCTCTAGGTATTCCATATCTCTTATTTTCTGATTACCTGAACGTTTTTCATCATTTTTTCCCTATCTTCCTTAACTTTCTACCCACTAGGTTTTTGCCAAAATGTGTGTGTGTGTGTGTGCATGTGTGTGTGTGTGTATGGATAATGAATAATTAAAACTTAAAAAGTGGTAGCTCACTATTTCATGAAGTTTTTTATTATTGTTGTAGACAGAAAGAGTTGTTAGTTGTTGAAAAGTTATCTTTTTATTATATTTATATTAATTTTATTTTACTGTAAAGATGCTATACAGAGGGGTTTCAGTTACATGAGTGAGGTAATGAGTACATTTCTTGTCGAACATTGTTTTCCCCTCCTTTTCTTTTTTCCTATTATACCTGCCCTCTCCCACCTCCCCCTACCACGCCAAAGTTGTAAAGATCATTTCCAACATAATGCCTTGTGAGTGTTGTTGTTGCAGTGGGTCATCCTTTGTCCTTGTTTCAGCATTTTGTTATTCCTCTTCCTCTCCCCGAATTAGATAAATGTATATACAAGATGCAGGGTACCAAAATCAAACAAATTGACAACAGGGGATATACCATAGGGGAAAGGACGTATAAAGGAAACAAAACAAATCACATAGTACATTAAAAAAGCAACAACAAAGAAAGACCTCTTGTGTCCATATCTTGGGGTTCATTTAGAATCATCTTATATGCCCATATGCACACAGCTTTTGAGCTTTTCTTCTCACTTCTGAGCACTTACCCAAATGATCATAAACAAGGCCATACTAAAGCTACCAGCACAACTATGTTTATCACAGCATTATTCACCATAGCTAAGATATGGAACCAACCCAGATGCCCCTTAGTAGATGAATAGATTATATATATATATATATATATATATATATATATATATTCTGTGTGTGTGTGTATATATATATATATTGCATACACACACACACACACACACACACACACACACACACACACACACAATGGAATTCCTTGCTTCCATCAGAAAGAATGATACCACCCCATTTTTTAAGAAAAAAAAAACTTGGAAAAAATCATATTAACTGAAGTAATCCAGACCCAAAGAAATCCAGGTCCCATGGCTTCCTTTATTTGCAATAATTAGTATAAATCTAGGATAATCTTATTAGATGAGCAGAAAAGTTATATTTAAGTGAACCAACATGTTTCTTTCATTATTGATGAAGAAGCAAATAACCCAAACTGTTCTGTGGTAAATAGCTTTTCTCCCAAATTCATATCTATCTGGAACCACAGAATGTGACTTTATTTGGAAATAGAACTTTTGCAGTTGTTAAATAGTTAAAATGAGGTGATACTGGATTAGAGTTGCTTTTTAACCTTAGTCATTGATGTCCCTATAAGGAGGCAAGGATCATATCATGTGACAATGGAAACAGTTATCTGAGAGTCACAGCTGTAGCAAGTAAATGCCAAAAATTGCTGGCAACTATCAGAGGTTGAAATGAGTCAAGAAGTATCATCACCTGACCTATCAGAAGGAAAATGGCCCTGTGGCATATTGATTTTGAATCTGTAGTCTCCAAAAATGTGAAAAAAATCCTATTTCTGTTGTATTAAGGGATTCAGTTTGTGGTGATTTGTTTTGATAGTCCTACAAGGCTAATATACAAACATGCAAGCAGCTTCTTCATCTTTGCTCTGACTCATGACATTACAAGCTTATTCCCTCTTACTTATGACAATACTCTGAATACCGACATTAATCTTTTAGTTGGCTTTCTCTAGCTAAAACCAACAATTCTTTCAAACATTTTTTCATGTAACACAATTACATCTTGGTTTCTGAACCTCAAAGATTTGTAGACTGTAAACCCCTTATTAAAACATCATGGCCAAGACTGAGCACATCCAGATGTGCGATTTCCAAGGCAAAGCACAATATGCCTAAATTTAATCTCTGAGCAGAACAATTCTATTATTTCTGTGTAATAGTATATGAGGCTTTTAAATGCCATTATTACAATGTTGAATCATATATTCTAGTCTACTAAAAATTTCACATCTTATCTCTATGAAATGCATCAATCTCTGATATGCCTAACATATGCTTGGATAAAGGATTTATTATGCCAACATGGAGCCTAATCTCTGTTCTTGTTGAACCAACCTCAGATGCAGATTATATTTTCAGCTATAAAAATCTTTTATAATTTGGCTTTTGAATAACAGTGCACAAACCTATTTTCTCATTTTGTATGGAATGAGAATTTGATGGGTATAGGAGCTATATTTTCATCTAAGTTGTTGAATAAGAAAACAGTTTGGGAAAAAGTTCATAAAATACAATAAAGATAGATGTCAGCAGAATGTCGATTTACTATTTATTCTAAGCTATTATCAACAAATTAACCAATACTCATTAGGAAACTATCCAATAAGACAAAAATCAATAAAATAAACTGACCAACTAATGTAAGCCACCAGAAGATCATAAGTGAATTAGCATATATTGTGTTCAGAAAAATGGAGAACTATTTAGAGTAGGATATTAATCTATTCATAAAATAGCATTTAAAATAATAACAGGTCATTTGGACCCTATTAACTTTTGGAGAAATTATTGTCTTAAATATTGACCAACTGTTCATCAACCAGCTATTTGATCCATTACTCTAGCTTTTTGTCTCATGGATTAATATTGTTTTATAAGTTTCTGAAGTGAACCCTTTATTTCTCCTTTAACATTTATCCTTCCTTAAAGTCTTGATTTACCTCAATTTCCAGTTTCATAACGTAAATTTGTAATTTTGGTACATCCTCATTCATGCTACCCTTCCAATGCTCTCCTCCATGCTGTCTAGCTAGGGAACCTGTCTCTTCAAAGGAAAATTCCAAAGTATGGCAGACCACAATGAGATTTTCCTAGAGCAAGATTCTTACTCCATGTTTGTTAACTTTATTGTAAGCTTAGTTAGTGATAGCACATTTTTTTCCATGGTTGCCAAAAAGACAATGTGTTTATGGGTCACTGCAAACACTTGTCTTCATGACATTTATATTTATAGTATTTCCATTATTGTAAAACTTTCCATTTTCAGAACTCTTGGGAGAAATGGAAATTTTGTGCTTTTTGTGACTTGTGTTCTGTAGGAAATTCCCTACACTACATTGTTAGTACTTGGAAAGAGGCTGTATCTTGAAAATACTATATATACACATATATACATGTATATATATTATTCTCATGGTGATGTACAGAGGGGTTTCAGTTACAGAAGTAAAGATATGGGTACATTCCTTGTCAATCTTGTTACCCCTTCCCTCAATTTTCACCTACTTTCCCTTCCCCTCAAGTTGTACAGATCATTTCCAACATCTTTTCCTGTGTATATCACTGTTGCATTGGTTCCCCCTTGTCCTTTGTATATACATTTATTTGAATTAGGGAAGGGAAGGGAAACAATGTATATATTTTAAAATTAAAGCTTGCATGCATACAATTATGAACTAGATAGCCTAGAGCTTTCTTCTTGGCATCTCACTTTATAGTAGATGAAATATTATTAAAAGGACAATAAATCCTGTGGTAGAATGATTGCTTTAGATTTCTTGTGATACAGAGTCTCAAATGTTTGAGGACAAAATATTTTCTGTTAGAACACTTCTTACCATCCATTTGAAGGAGCATACTTATAAATAGAACTGAATTGATCCATTAGCATGTAATATTTTGATATAAATTACTTGATATGAATCAAAATGATGCCAAACACTGTATAGATTTCCTCCCAATAGGATCTCTTCTGAGCTCTAGGGAGGATATTCAACACACTGCCTCCAGATGTCAATTCTAGAAGCATGTGGTGGCTCAGTTCATAGCTCCCATGGGAGACTCTGTGCAGTGACTGAGCAAAGCAAGCTTTTTTCTTTTGCCAAATCCTACTTCTTTCTCTTCTTTCAACTGCTTATCTCCCATCTTTCACCCTGAGGTCTACGTCTGTTCCTTGAGAACTTAATAGTTGCAAGGAATGAATTTCTTTTAAAATATGCTTGGAGGCACTATCTTAGAGAGAGAAAGAAGAAGGGAAGGTGCATGACAGAAGCCAGTTAGGCAGAGTGGCCTGGAGAGACATCAGCGGGAAGATCCTTCACACAAGAGATGTGTGGAGGTCAGAGAGTAAAGAGAAAGAAAATGAAAACGAATGTGCAAGGTCAGACATAGTTTCGATTTAACTACATTATTTTGGTTGCCTAATGATAGGCCTAAACATGCGGTGTTGTTCTGGTTACAGAGCCAAGGACAAAGTTAACTTTCATTTTAAACAACAGTATAAATTAGGGTCTGGGCCAGATTGTCAATCCGTTTCATTATTCTACCTCATTTCAAGCCTCTGCTGTAATTAGCCTCATGACTAGCTGCAGGAAGTGGTGATGTTGATTCACCAGAAGTATTTTGGGGATAAAATATACATGAAGAAAAATAAACTAGTTAATTCAAGGTAAAATAAAATTGCTTTTCACTGGCTGCTCTTAGTCTAAACCAATTCTCTGCATTGAGCCCTTTAAACAAGAATCTTATTCCAAAATCTGTCCACATTGAACAAGTATTGGATGAAAATATTATCAGAATAAATATCTCAAAATTGTAACAAGACAATCACTTAAGGCTCCTTTGACTGTTCTATATTGAACGAATCATTAAATTCAATTCTCAAGCATATCATGCTTTAGTAGGCATGCTTTTGGTTACACACTATTGGCCCATAGACAATCTTGTCTTGGCCCTGTCACTGAAATCTCTCAAAGAAGTATGCACCATTTTAAGAAATATGGGAACACAACATTTTAAATCAGACTATACTCTGGAGGGGAGAGGATGTTTTACTTCTGTTTTAGTGCAGACACCTAGACATAGAGTGTGCTTATTATAACTAGATATACTTTCAGTTATATGGTAGTATTGTATTATGGTAGTATTATGAATTAAGAATTAGCATTTTCTTCAGGTTAGGATAGGAATGAGAATAATGGGTGAATGACAGAAGGGATGACGGTGGTCAAGATGTATTGTGTTTATTACCTGACTTACAGAATTGTAACCTCTTTGTACCACTACTTATCAATATTTTAATATAAAAAGTTAATATTTGTATATTGCTGAGTGAAGTTTATTTTTATACAAATAATAGATTTAAATCATTTCAGACATGTCATAGATGTACAGAATCAGTTATTTCACAATCTGCCAATTTGAAATTTGACGTATTTTGGGAACAGTGAAACTAGTAAAATTGTATAATAGTATCAAAATTCTAAACACATTTTCCACTTTGAGCCTAATTCCTTGTCAGTTTCTTCTTTTGCACAAGAGTTTCTGTGGATAAAGGTATAAGAAGTGATCTATTAAAATTAAGATATTATAATATATCATAATTATATGTTCATAGAATAAAACCCAGATTCATTTTATAGGAAGTCCTTTCATTTCCTTGGATAATAGAGCATACAGGTACCTATTTTGTGTATTTACATTGTTATTCCCCAAAATATTTCTTCGAGGTCAGAATCTCCTAAAAGATGTTGAAACCCCAGAGACTTACATGGGTTTCTAGAATCAATGGGGAGAGGTGTACTGTTACCTTACACATGACGATAGATGGGATATTTCTGTTAGAATTACATCAGTGAGAATGAAGACAGTGTGACACCCTTCCACTGTCTGTGAGGTATACTGCTAGAATCTGCTATGCATATCATTGCAGCGTAAAGTGCAAATTAAAAGGTGGCATATGAATTTTCAGATGTAAAAATTGTTTTGCATAGTATTTTCCAAACATGTTACTCTGTAATTTGACATAAACTTTCAACTCTGTAGTTAATTTCTTTTGAAATTATCAAGCTCCTCCATCAATAAAGTACACAATATGTAGCCATACTGACATGGCTAATTGATTCAATGGGTAGAAATCTCATAGCCCTAGCCCCAACTTTTCTTGAGTAAATTTATTGCACTTTGATATCCTTAACATTAATTCTAATGGCTTAGATGTTCACCTTGATAGAAGAAAGATAAATGACCAATAAAGTAAAGACAATTTTCTGGAGCTTTCAAATTTTGGAGACAGTGGCAACTAAATCATTTGTACCATTTATTCAGAGGCAAAACTTATGGACTATTCACTGATTAACCCAATGGAAGTCAAGCTGAGCAATGAGTCAAGATCTCCAGGATTGCCAAATTATTTTCAGGATGCATCTTCATCCTAGATTTAGCAACCCAGGCTCCATCAACTACTATGGACTCCAGAAAGGACTCTATATTTTTTACATAAAGGACATTATTACAATGCAGACTTGTGTCTACTGACAAGACTTTTGTCTCATCACAAACAAATCCTTCTTACAGACATGTGCAAGGCTTATTGACCACATTAACTCTGACAAGCTCTCAATATTACTGACAACATTCATCATTGTTATATAGTTCAGGTTCTAGTTTGCTCTCCTAGTAATATTAGTTACCTCCCACCTCACTTGTGGTACATAAAACTAATCTGTTGTTTTGGTCTTTCAAACTGCTTATATTCTGAGAAAACTGTATGATCTATTACAAAAGCCGCTCAACAGTAGGCAAATTGTGGAGGCATTTGATTAACTTGCCATACGTTTTATCATCTATTTTTTCTTTTTAATTTAATTTTACTGTCAGGTGATGCACAGAGAGGTTACAGTTATATATGTAAGGTAATGAGTACATTTCTTGTGGAACGTTTCTACCCCCTCCCTTGCTTTTCTCCCACTTTTCCACTCTCCCAAATCACCCTTCAAATTGGAAAGTCCATTTGCAACAAATTGTCCTGCGAGTATCACTGTTAAAATGGTTCACCCTTTGTCCTTTGTTTCACCATTTTGTTGTTCCCCTTCCTTTCCCCAAATCAGATAAATGTATGTCCAAGACATAGGATACCAAAATCAGATATGGTGACAACAGAGCATAAGCCAAATGATACAATTAAATAAAAAACAATAAAAGAAAAAAGAAATAACTCACACAGTACATTGAAAACAACAACAACCAAGAAAAGCCTCTTGTTTGCATATCTTGAAGTTCATTTTGATTAGCATCACCTGAATTGATCATATGTACATAGATTTTGAACTACTGTGATCCTTTGCTATCCTAGGGATATATTAATTATTACAAACGTGGATGAGGAAACTATGGAACCTATGAATCTTTGGGTCTGGCTTACTTCATTTAATATGAAGAATATGGTCAAAGTATATTATATTCCACTATGAAAATATCCAAATGTAATACCTTTGCATAAAACAATATATGATAACTAAAAAAAGAGTTTTCTGAGAGTGTGGCTTAAAGATCACTAGGAAACCCACAACCTCTTCTAATGCTGTTGAAAGATTTGACATAAAGTTGTATGATTTAAGTTTCCTGATTTTATGCCATATCCCTCTTTGAAATCAATTTAACCTCTCCCAAATTTTGTAAATGAGATTCAAAGTATTTGTAAATAAATATTCTTCTAAATGTTAGTTGTTATTTAGAGCTTCCTTAGAAATCAAGTATAAATATCATTTTCATTAGGGAAAAGTTTTTCAAAAAGTTACATCATCGGGATGTGTCTATTTGTCTAGTGTTCAAAGATCCTATTAAAAATGAATGACAACATTTTAAGTTTGAATTCGTCATCGAAGGAAAGCTAGAAAGCTATCAAAACTTTGTAGGAAATGTCTTCATTTTTTATATCTTGCAACGGCCCAGCTCGGCCGGAGCACTGGGACCGACAGGACAGGGATCTCGGGATAGGTGGGCAAAGGAGTCGGCGAAGTGACAAACAGACACAGACTCAAAAGAGTTGTATCTGAGTGTATCTTTATTGGGGAGAATTAACATTTTTATACAGTGTGTGATTGTGACATAGATTTTTTTGTTTATTTAAGCACGTAATCAATTTTTTTAAAGGCAAAGCATTGATGAATTACATGAAAATTAATGACTATCCCACCAACTGTTTAGGCTAAGTGGTGTGAAACAAGTCTAGCATATTGTTTAATAGAATATGTCATCTATTTAACTTTTTTATGTTTAATAATTAACAAACCTAAGACAGGGCTGTACTTACATTGTACTCTTTTTAATTTTATTTTTATCCAACTAATTTCATCTTTATAAGCTCCTGTATAAGGAAATGGTTCTTGGTTGGTTCAGGAAATATGTTACTAACTTTATATTTTGTGTGTAATGTAAGTTGGACTAAACTTAATCATAACTGTTGGGAGAATCTTTCTTTTTCTTTTATAATCAGAGGTCTCTTCTTTTTTTTAGAACTCTCTAAACTACTGGGATAACTCTTTCTAACTTAGTTTAATTCATTGATTTTATCCGTTGGACATATCTAGAAATTTTAAGTCTCTATATTTACTATGTGTGAGCTGCAAAACCGCTTGCGAAGTTGTAGGAGTTTCTGGAAGCAACGTCACATCAGATGATAGATTGATTGGGAGATTGCCCACATTTAATCTTTGGCCTTAGTCTTTATTACTTAGAGAAGCCATTTCTATTGGATTGGAAAAATACAACATGCTCTGTTTGCGGATCAATAAAAAAATAGCCAAAATGAAAATAAAGGCAATGAATGTACAGCCAAGAAGAATATAGTAAGAATAAAGGTAGAGGCTATAAAGGTGCAGCCAAGTGTTTGGGAAGCCTTGAACCAACACCCCCTTCCTGGGGGCATGCTTCCTTGAAGCTCTTTGTCCAACACAATCTCTCACGCAGACTCCGCAGAAGGTGGCGTGGCACCCACTGGTCACAGAAAGATGTCCACTCAGCTGGAAATACCAGGAACCACTGGAAGTGCAGAAACTTAAGCGTTTGATCTTGTTTCTCTGGCCAGAGACTATTCATTGAACTTGCAGTCCCTTATTCTGTTGCCAATGTCAAATCAGAAGCCATCTATCCACCACAGGCAGCTTTATGGAAGTGCTCCACCCACCTGCGCCCGCCTCTCTTCGCTGAACCCAGCTAAGGACTCCTTGCAGACACATCTTCATGGCTGCTTTGCCTGCTGTGATCTCTGCTCCTTTCCAAACGCTTGCTTTGGCAGCTTCTTCTCCATTGTGCCTCTCGGACTGGGTTCCCATGGTGGTTGGATACTGAGCTGCTTGTTAGAGGAGGAAACAAGGGTTGTTGTGTACAGTGGCAGGCCTGAACTGGCCTGGAGGCAGGACAGACGCTCTCCCAGGTGGGACTTGTCAGGGCACAGGGCAGGCATCCTGCCACTGGGCTCTGGGTCACTGTGGTGAGCAGCAGTCACACTGGAATTTCTCTTTCTCAGAGAACAACGAGTTAAGTCTGACCAGATTGTCTTTTTTAGGGAATCCAGTTCTCCACTAACTTCTGGGAGATGCCTGGGGCTTGAGTCTATGCCAGGCTCCACTCCTGTCCAGAACCTTTCATTCCAAAAGTTTCAACCAAGTGTATGTGGCGTGGCAATATCTTCTATATAAGATCAGCTGCCAATGCTTTTAGATAACTTTCCAAGATATTTCCCATTATCAAGATTTTTTCCATAAATCTTGTTTATTTATTCCTTGAAAAATTTCTTTTAGTGAGTAATTTAGACAACAGAAAGAGTAGACTGGTACCTATCAGCATATACCATCCAAAACAAGGTCCAGTTGCAGGTATTTGAAATGAAAGGAATTCTAAGGTTTAACAGCTGACTTGGAGGCTAAGATATGGCATGATATGAATATACTGCTAGCTTGGATCTCTGTTGATGTGAGTCCCATCACATTAAATAGCTGCAAAAGCACAACTCTATCCAAGTGCTGTACTCTCTTAATACTGTGCTAACATGGAAATCAAGCATTCATTTATGTTTCCCTCAATAATGATTTTTATTTTAGTGGACATTATAAAGAAGTTCTACAAGTTAAAGAGTTCCATTAGATTATGTCACCAGAAGAGGAATGAAGCTATATCTGACTACTTAGGGGGAACTTCCAGAAGATAACTATCTATATAGGGAAGTCATGCCTATAAAGGGAAACCATCCAGTTAGAAATTATAGCACAGAGTCTCTGACTTTAGCTGAACCGATACTACCTTGCTCTGAAAGACACTGAAGTCAGTGTCAACTTACTGCCCTGCAAAATTTCATGGATGATAAAATTGCCCTGGGCATTCTTGCATGCTCACACAGAGTCAGCATAATTACTAATACAAGCCGCTGTACTTGGATTAATGACTCAGGGAAAAGAAAAAGGTCAGTGTAACAGCTTAACAGGAAAAATACCTGGATTTCTAAGATAGAGATTTATAGTTAATAGGATCAGGTCAGTTTGGTTGAATATGGGTCTCCTCAAATAGGTTTGGAGGACTGGATTTCAGGGTGACTTCATTCTATTGCTTTATTTTTATACTAATCTTAATTAAATGTTGTGCTTTATACTATCCTTAATTAAATGTTGTGCAATTAAGAATTGTGCAAATTTGGTCAAACATTCTATAAGTAATGTAACTCACCATAATTGATGGAGCAAGAAAACTTGTGAAGCCAAAATGATAGATAGATAAAGATGATATGAGGCCATATGTGATGACACACTCTTGTAATTTGAGCACTGAACACCCAGAAGTATTTGCAGAATTGTGGGTTCAAAACCAGCGTGAGCTACCTAGTAAGAATTTGACTAAAGAAAAGCAGGTGAAAGAAAAGAAAAAGAAGGTGTAGAATGAGAAGGATGCTGTTGCAAGACCCGGGCCTTTTACTTTTCTTGTGATGTGACCAAAGTAGAAACATCAGCAGATGTTATTTTTCCAAGCATGTTCTTTTTTTTTTTATGAAAGGCTAATGGGTAAATATAGTGCTTCTTTAGAGCACTGAAAGAAACCAAGTCACCTTAGGGTTGAAATGATGATTTCTTTACTGCTTGTTTTAAAGTGTTGATGTTCCATGAGTTCAGGGTACTTCTTCTATAACAACAGGCACCTTTCTTTTTTATGTAATTCCATAGGGATTGTGTCTTGAAGAACTGGCACAAAAAGATGCTGATACCCTTGTCACCTCCATTGTTATATGAAATAAATTACTTGTCTCAGGACTATGTAGCACACCATATGTCTATCTTCTATGAGAATCCATTAACTAATGGCAGGAGATTTTATTAGCTTTCATATAAAGTAGAATCATAAACATCTAATGTCCTTGACATATATTACCCTTGGGATGGTAAGACAAGTGACATTAATGGACTTAACATCTGGAAATGTGTGTTAAATGTAATTCTCTTGATGTACAACTGCTAGAGGACTAAATTATTGCATACTTGGGCTTTGGAAGCCCAATTTTTATTTTGACATCAATCAGAAAGTGAAACTTTTTGACAAAGAAGATATACCATATTGGTCTTCTAGCATTTCTATCAAGTAAAGAAAAAGAATTACCTAATAATATAGTATATGTAAGGCATAAAGTATAAGATAGAAAAATGTTCATCCTAACTCAAATTTTAACAGTAATTCCATTAATTTTACTTATTAATAACAATGCTCATTACTGAATGTGAATATATTAGAAATTAGAACTACTAAACAAGTTTGACAAGAGATGTACTTATTATCTTACTTGTGTAACTGTAATCCCTCTATACAGTACCTTGTCAAGAAAAAAAGAAAATATTAAGTATTACATAGTTTTGTGTGTGCTAATTGACTACAAAACTCATGGAGGCAGATATACTTATTTCCAGTAACTTTGCTTGCTGTCTTCATAGCAAAGAGAATTAGAGGTTTTCCTTAGTAATTTCATGCATTGTTTCTCATGGCAAAAATGGCATAAACAGATGAGCAAATGTTATCTTACACTGACTAGATCCTGCTTTAATTATCTACTTGAATGGTCACTTGACATCAACCACCTATGACTGTGGAATTGAGAATATTAAAATCTCATGATTACTGTGCAGATTTGCTGTGTATTACTATGCATATCTACTCTGCTATAGTCACCTTTGTCATGAAAGGCCATTTTCAAAAGATATACATATATGGAGACATGAGATGTTCATACAAAAGGAGATGCTCTCTGGGAAGCAGAAAAATCAAGTTTATTGGCTCTGAAACTGGATCTAAGGATTTGCTGTTTATTAATTTCCCTGTTTCACAATGGTAAAAAGGAAGTTGAATTATTAAGCTGATCAATGATTATTTGAGAGATTTATGATTGATATGCCATTTTATCCTAAAATATACTCTTTGAAATGTTTCACTAACATTGTCAGACTAAGTATTGTTCACTAAAAGCTACCATTTGTTTGGGAGCCAAACACTTAAAATTCTGTGCACATTTTTCAGTTAATTTCATACTGTTCACATAATGAAAAATTTGCAGTCAACGTTCTTAAATTTCCTCTTTTCTTCAGAAATAATTTGCTTATCTTTTTCATCCATTGCACAGATAAATGAATCCATAGACAGATTTGAAGTAGCATGGAAAGATTGCTGGATTTTCAAAGGGGAAAAAATGAGGGCTTTCTGTCACTTTTGGTACTTGGAAGTTCCCTTGTTTCAAAATCCTACCTAACCTCTTTGAGGTAAGACTGTTTTTGTTTCTTGTTTTTTGTTTTTGTTTTTGCCAGTCGGGGCTTGAATAGCCTGGACACCTTCCCTGAGTTTCTTTTGATCAAAGCTAGAACTTTACCTCTTGAGCCACAGGGCCACTTCTGGCCTTTTCTGTTTATGTGGTTCTGAGGAATCGAACCAGGGTTTCATGCTTGCTAGGCAAGCACACTACTACTAAGCCACAACCACAGACCTCACAGGGTTATTTTAAAGATCAAATTATGTAGCATATAAAAAAACATTCAAATATACATAAATGTACAATGTGATTAAGCTAATAAGAGAAATGACATAACCTCTTTTGGCTTCAGAGCTAATTTGCAGAAAATTTCTAGAAAGGCTTTCACCCTGCCTTGATTTAGGAATGATTTTAGAAATGGATTTTATGAAGATTTGTTCACCTCAGTGTATTTGCTATTACTTTATTGGTTTTGAGAGACTAATTACTAGTCTTTCCTATCAAACCAAAGTTTCCTCTGATTTAAGTAAATCTTAAAGAATTTCGTGCATGATAATATTTACCTATTTCAAAATTATAAAATAAAAATCAAAACATATAATTGGTCTATTACATTCAAATACACTATCCCATGAATCAGAATTTACTTAAGGTATGAACATTTTGCCATGATATACTAAGAAGTATTTGAATGCATTTATAATTGAAAGTGGTACAGATTATCAATGAAGATGCAAAATAATCACTTCAGTTTCCATTTTACACATTTGAAATGAATACTGGTATAGGATTTCTACATTTTCTGCTGACTGCAAATAAAGCTCAATGAGCAAAGCTTTCTGGTTTTGCAAACATGCAGTATAAAAGATTGCAAGTTAAATATATTGATTTAAATGACCTCAATAGGTTTTCTTCAGGCTACCCAGTATTGATTAGTTGTTTCCTATGTACTCAGAAAACTGATTAGATTGCATGATTTGGAGAAAAAAATAACTTCAATAGGAAAAACAGAAATGGAACTCTTCAACTATAATAACAATAATGAACAAAGTCAGTAATTAAAAATTGAATCCAAATAGAAAATACATTGTAAAACAATAACTTGTTTTAAAAATGATGCCATCTTAAATTGCTGTTCTTCATAACAGAAATATTTCAAACATTCTTACTCTCTAAGCTTTGCTCTACTCTAATATGAGATTATGACGATCATGATCATGGTAGTGCCATCACCAGTGTCCAGAACTGACCAGAGAAATATTATGCATGCACTGAAGGTCTACTATATGGTGATAGTTAACATTTTCACTATTTTTTTTATTATTTCAGCAATATTTATTATCCTCATATTACAAAAAATAAATGATATGACATGGCCTTTTCAAGTCATACATAGAGGACTTGACAGGTTTATAGCCTGTGAAGTATGTGATAGTCAAGATAGGACCCTTGGTATGGACAATTTCTGAAGCAAAGGTAAACCTTAGATTGTGCCATCACACGAACAATAAATTCATCTGTGGACAATGGTTCACACTTGTAATTCTAGCTACTGAAAAGGCTGAGATCCAAAGTAATGACATGGTTTCCATGGTTGTCTAACAGTCTAGAAAGACTATTAATGAGACCTCATCTCAACCAATAGCTGTGCATGCTATTTGTTATCCCAGCTGAAAAGGAAATGGAGGCCAGAAATATCCCAGTTCTGGATCAGTTGAGGCAAAAAATAAAGTTTGTGGAACTCTCATCTCAACAGAAAAGTGTGCGTTCCTCTCACTCCAGCTACAGTACAAGTGTAAATAGGAGGATTATGGTAAGGCAAGCTCATGAAAAAAGAAAGACCTTATCTCAAAATAAAATGAGCAAAATGTGGCATGGCATGGTTCAAATGGTAAAGAACTTATTTAGCAATCATGAAGTTCAAAGTTAAAACCCCAGTACTCCATGTGCATGCATATATACCTGTGAACACAACACACACACACACACACACACACACACACACACACACTGAATTCAGCAGGAAAAAATCTATTATACTACTTGAGTGGTGACAAGTAACAAGTTTGACAGATTTCCAGACTCTAGGAATTTTTATATAGAACCAGAAAAAGGTTAATTGACTGGCTCAGAATGAGTTAGAAATATACAGGCTCTAAAGTACACCAGAAGCAGTTTTAGATAGTAATAAGGATGAAGAGACAAAGGAATGCTTGTGATGCAAGGTGACTCCAATCCTGTCAGACATGAAACAAACTTCTCTGCTAAAGAACTAAATTGGTCTGCCAAAGGATTTTCATCCATATGTAAGAATGATAGGTTTGCAGCTGTCCATCAACTAATATCACCTAAGACTTAGTTAGGAGTAATGAGAAGGAACTGGATCTCTAAACAAGAGATTCAATTCATAAGACCATTTGAAAGTTTATTTCTGTGTACATCCTCATTCTTCATCTTCTAAAGCTGATAATGTCTTAGCAATGTATTACTTCACTGACTTGTGTGATTACTTGTTTTAGCACTATAATCAATGGCATCTATACATGAAAATTACCTCACACATCTTTTGTAATGATTTTCTAAGATTGAATTAAGGCACTATTCAAAGTTTATTTTTCTCAGCTATTAACTGTGGAGCTTCATCCCTTGCAAACTTAATGTATTCATTCTTTGACTCATTCATTCAAAGAGAAAGTGATTGAATGATAATCCTAAATGGTGGCAAGGAATTATGAGCAGAAAAAGAGATTGCCCATATCACCATGGAATTAAAGACTATTAGTAGACAAAGAAATCAATCATATTAATTAAATGTTACACTGTAGTTAATACTAAAAGGCAACTAATAACATGTAAAAATATGTGGCACACATTTATAGAAAGAATCATCTAAGATTTCCTTAAAGACTGTATTGATATTAGAATTATAAGTGTATACGTGTGTGTGAGAGTGTGTATGTATGTATATATGTATATATTAAAGGAAGATTTCAAGAACAGGGAAGACGATATCAAAAGCCCTGGGGGAGATTTATTTTGTGGTAGCCAGGATGGACACTAGAGACCTGTGTTTGGTCACATGGGGGATACCGTTAGTCATTTTTTGCTTGTTTGGCTGGCTAACTTTCTCTAGGTAAACCTGGAACTCAAACCTCTCTTCTGCCTCAGCCACCTCAGCCTCCTCCGTAGCTGGGATTAATGGTGTGCTACCAGATTTGGTCATAAAGATATAAAATGGGCCTCAATGTATATTTTAATTTTTAATGAATATATCTTTCATTGTTAGGGAGAGCTGCTAATGAACACATCATTTTCTCAGATTGTTCTCATGTAGCCCTTTAATTAAGAGGACTGGGGAGTGACTAAGTCACAATGGGGTCACAGGTCCCATGAGGAAGAGTTATCTTCCAACTGAAAAGTTAGTAAATAGCTTACGTAGATAATCCCTTCAGATGAGAATTGAAAAGCAGTTGGAGAATTCATATTTAATAATATTCTCATAAACTGAGATTTCTTTTACAGATAGACTTTTTAAAAGTAATTTTGCTCATGTACTTAGGCATGCACAAACTTAAGAAGCATGTGCTAGTATTGTAATGGCTTCATTAATATAAAAATATAAGTGTTTAGATGACCAAAGATTTGTCTCCTTTTCACTGCATTATTTAAATTGAAAAATCTATTCCAAATATTTCTATGTTAATCATCAGGCTAACCATCTTTGACAAAGTAGTAGTGAGGCTAGGTTTTCATTGTATCACATAGTACAACTTGACATTTGTCCCCTTACTTATACAATGTTCTTCAAATCCTTTTTATGACACATGTTACAATTAAGCAAGCAATAGTATGAGATTACTGTTAACTAAACTCCATAGTCTAGGCTTTCTTAACTTGTATCCATTATTCCTTTTCTGTTCCAGGATCCCATCCAGAAAACCATCCTATATTTGGTCATCATTATCTGTTTTTCCTCCTCTTGATTGGCAATTTCTAAGGCTAATGAACTTTAAATGACACTTGAAAGGTTTGCACATTAGAGTATTTCATGAATGTGAATAGTATGTGACTGACATTAGACTTGAGAAGGAAGGTCACAGAAGGAACATGACATTTTTATGATGCATATTAATGTACCATACTACTAACTTGAGTCCATATTATCAGCTTGTTGACACAGATTTGTCACCTGACTGAAGAAAGGTGTCCTGATTCTCCAGCTCAGTGATACTTTTCTCACCTTCTTTTAGAAGATAAATTTAAATTTTAGCATTTTCTCTTGAATGAAATAGAATATTGCTAGAATGATGGACCTAAAGGACTAGTGCATGTATGAAAAAGAAAAGGTATCAGGGCTATAAGTTTCTAAGGAAAGTGGAGACACCTTTAGGCAAAACATACACACACACATACACAAACAGGATTACTGGGCTAGAGGTGAGTCATGGCTTCTTCTGAGACCATTGGGAAAGTTTCTGGGAGCATGTTTGAGCATGTCTCAGTGTTCCTTTTTTTTTTAATTAGGTACCTTATATTGTTTGGTTTGGTTTGATTTGTTTATGTAAAAGGAAGTGGTAAAGACAAGCCAAATAAGAAAAGAGAAAATTCAAACTAGAAATCAGTGCAAAGACCACCAAGTAATAGCTGAGGAGATTCCTAACTACTAGTTTCCCTAGATTATATAATTTTATCCTGGCAGCACAAATAGACTATTGCTTAAAACCACCACTGAAAACTGGCAAGATCAAAAAATGTATAAGGTCATGAGTACATGAGGTTGTGGTGAAAGTAGAATGAAATATGTGGGAAAAAAAAGAATATGAAGGACCTGAGGACATGTCACTGAAAAATATATAAAACAAAAGGATGGATTTCCTGAGGTTGTATTTAGTTAGGTAAAGTAGAGGTAAAAGAAGGATATTGTAACAGGGAAATGTTAACTTTCAATATATGAGAGATAATATGAGGGGATTCATCTAGTTTATGACAACAGGAAAGCTATCACAGTTGAAAGTTGCAGGATATTAATCACAAGGCCATTAGTGTTGTTGATAGGCATGCATTTTGATATTCTAATTCTAATAATCAAATTTGATGAGGGAGATAAGAAAGAATCAGAAGCAATAATCTTTGAGGGAAGAACAGGTCAGTGTTGTAAGTTTAATAGGTAGTTGTGACAATGATAAGGAGAGAGTGAGAGAGAGAGAAAGAAAGAGAGAATATGGGAGAGGTTCTTTGAATTTCATGGAAGTGGTAATTAAGAAGTGTTCAATCAGAGCAGTGTTATGACTTCCCATCCTTACTTTATTAGGAGTAATGAAAGAGTGAAAGAATGGATTCAGGAAATGGATTCAGAAATTGGATTCAGGAAATTAGTAGACTGTTTACATGTTAAACATTAAAATCTTTCTATTATTGTGTCTGTTTAGAGATTTTTTTTCCAGTACCCACTATTATCCCTTGAGGACAGAAAAATAAAGAACACATCTCTGGGGTACTGGCCAGCCTCCGAAGCAAGAACTAAGGACAATCCAAAAATAAAAATTAAAAATATTTCAAAATGACTTGACTCAAGAAATTAAACTACTTGATCCTATAGTACCGGTGACATCACAAAAGCATTCCTTCACACAGAACTAATAATGTTTTAGTTCCTGATGCCGAAGTGCATATATTAAAAATAGCATTAACAGGGCTGTGAAGTTGGTTCAGTGGTAGTGTTCTTGCCTCGCATGCATGAGGCCCTGGGTTCAATTCTTCAGCACCGCATAAGCAGAAAAAAGCCAGAAATGGCACTGTAGGTCAAGTGGTAGGGCATTAGCCTTGAGCTGAAGAGCTGAAGGACAGAGCCCAGGCCCAGAGTTCAGGCCCCATGACTGACAAAAAAAAAAAAAAAGGAAAAAGCTCTAATAAAAATATAGAGGAAAGACTTAAACAATCTTAGAATAAAAACTATTTGGAAGTACATGTGGATAATGTTAAACATTAAGGAATATTTTGTGCAGTAAAGGATATTACTTTCAAGAAATTTTTAAACTTCTAAACTTTCATGATCTTTTAAAACAATCAAAGGATTGGGGAGAAAACATGTATATGGAAACCATGATATCAGACATAAAATTATTAGTAGAAATGTTGAAGTTGAATAACTTAAAAAAAACTGTTAGAACAAAAATTAAAAAGAGAAAAAGTAGATACACTAGAGAAAAAATATAACAAAATTGTAAGAATAGTCTAAGTGGTCCAATATAAAAATAGCAGTAGTAAAGGAGAAAGTAAAGGGAATGTTAACCACAAGCTGATTTAAGGATCTATCTCAGGGCTGAAACTCTCACTGAGTTATTAACAAAATATGTTTGCCACTTAGGCGCATTTTTCAATAAGCTTTTCATTGTCAGAAACAAAATGAAAATTCCAAGAAAGGATTGAAAGAGAAAACAATCAAGAAACACAATAGCATTAATTTCTCAACAAAACTCTAAGATGGTAGGGGCAGATTTTTTTTCAAATTTCTGAAGGAGAAAATTTTTAATTTACAATTTGGTGCTCAGAAAAATTCATTCACATTTGGTAAAAAAATAAAGATCAAGACATATAGACTTTCAAAAATAAAGACTTTTATACCATAGGCCTCTATTCTTGGGAAACAACTGAAGTATGCATTCCATGAAAATGGAGACATGTAGAACAAGAGAATGGGGGAAAGTTAGCACCAAGATGATGGAGGATAGCTATTATTGGAAGATAAATATGTGAAAAGTTCATGATTTAACAAATTCAATTCTGAGCAAGTCAGGAGTTTCTGTTGCAATTCCTTCAGGAAGGGGAACCTGACAGAATTCCTATTAAGTTTGAACATAGCTAAAAGATGCTTGTATGTGTCATCATAATAAGCATGGAGAAATAATTTGTTTGTGTAAAACAATGTAAAATAAGTAAAAAAGGATGCTTTAATTTTCTTAAGGAAGGAAATTTTAATATTTGTTTATTTGGAGAGTGTAGGGGGAATATGAAGTGGAAGTCACTGGTAGAAGAATGTGAATGTGGGAAAGTAGACCTGGAATATCTTTTCTATGACAAATGAGTAGATCATTCGATGCCTTGGTTTGTGAATCTTTAATGTGTCTATGGATTAAAAATTAAATTTACAAATGTATTTAATTTTTTCACCATTAGCTTGGTATATTGTTATTTGTACAGTGCTATTGAAATCTCTGTAGAGTTGGCACAGAAATTTTTGTTGCACTATTCTATACTTTTCAAAGAATATTATTTTATATGATCATCTGTAAATAGCTATGGAGCCTTTGTCCACCACTCCTATACATATCATCCCTTGGCCTCATTATGTGAATGACTATCTAATTTATCACTTATGTCCCAGTGTATGTGAATATATGTATATATATATATATGTGTGTGTGTGTGTGTGTGTGTGTGTGTGTGTGTGTTCATTTTAATCATCCAGTGTGTTTACTTGTAGATTTATAGAGAAATTCTAGTTACTACAAATGAGGGAAACTATGCAGCCTATCTTTCTTTTGCTCAGGCTTACGTCACTTAATATAGTTTTTTTCAAGTCTTTCCATTTCCTTACGAATGGTATAATAGCATTCTTTCTTTCTTTTTTCTTTTTTTTTGGGGGGGGGCTCCGGTGGTGGGGCCTGAACTCTTGGCCTGGGTGCTGTCCCTCAACTCTTCAGCTCAAGGCTAGGGCTCTACCACTTGAGCCACAGCGCCACTTCTGGCTTTTTTCTTTTTGCTTATGTGGTGCAGAGGAATTGAACCCAGGGGCCTCATGCATGCAAGGCAAGCGCTCTACCACTGAGCCATCTTCCCAGCCCACTATCATTCTTTCTTATAGATGAGTAGAATTCCATTGTGTACATACATTTACTTGATCTATGCATAATATACGTACATTTACTTGATCCATATGTTGCATACATACATTTACTTGATCCATACATTGCATACATACATTTACTTGATCCATTTGTTTACTGTGGAACATCTTGGTTGATTCCATACTTGGCTGTGGTAAACAATGTTACCATTAATATGGCTGTTTTGGTCACTTCTGAGTGGCCTAGTTTGTGGTCCATTGGATATATGCACAAGAGTGGGATTTCTGGGTCATAGGGAAGCTCTCAGAATAGAACAGAAGACCAAGAAATATGCCCACAAACATAATACCATCTAATATTTGATAAGAGAACCAAAAACATAGAATGGAAGAAAGACAGCCTCTTCAACAAATGGTGCTAGCAAAATTTATCTGTGTGCAGGAAACTGAAGCTAGATACTCATATATCACTTTGCACAAGAATCAACTCTAAATGGATCAAAGACCTCAGTGTAAGGTCAGAAACTGTGGCAATATAATAGGAAGGGGTAGGGGGAACTCTAGATCTTCTAGGCACAGGGTAAAATATCCTAAAGAGATCCAGAAACACAACAAATCAAAGAAAGACAGGATAGATGGGATTGGATCAAACTGAAGAATGTCTGCTTAACAAAGTACATAGCTAGCAAGATAAATAGAAAGCCCACAGAATGGTAGAAAATCATTACTAGCTACGCATCAGACAAAGGCCTCATATCTAAAATATAAGTAGAGCTCAAAAAATTAAATATACTAAGAATAAACCCTCAAAAACTTAACCAAACAATATATGGGCTAAAGACTTAAAAAGAGACTTTTCAGAGGAAGAAAAAGGAATGGCCAATAGACACATGAAGAAGTGTTTAACATCTCTGGCCATAAAAGAAATGTAAATCAAAACAATACTGAGGTTCCATTTAATTGCAGTTAGAGTGGTCATAATCAGGATAATTAACAATAGCAAATGCTCTCTGGGATGTGGCCCAAAGGGAGCTCTATTATACTGTTTGTGGGGATGAAAAGTTGTTTAACCACTCTGGAAAGCAGTGTGGAGGTTCCTTAAAGGAAAATGCCATTTTTATTGTTTAAAAAAAACCCAACAAATAATAAGCATTTCTAATTGAGTATTTGGTAGGCATTTGAAAACAAAGTGAGCTTGTCATACCACAGCAAACACATGATAGCATCTCCAGTGACAGAAATTGAGCTTTCCACAGAAGATGGGAACTTTGAACACTGACATGGGCAACTTCCCAGCATTTGAAAACATCTTGATGAATCACCGCTGGTATTGCTGGCCACACATTTTTTGGTATTAAGTAAAGAAATATGTCAACATAGAAATGTGCATAAGCTCATGACACATTATTTTCCAAGTGATAGTGAAACATGCTAAAACAAATATCTACTTTTCAGTAAAAGATCCTGAAGGTAAAAGATTAAGGAGTGGATTTTAAGAGATGGTTTTACTGATATGGACCAATTTTACATTACAGATATGGACTTCCATTTGTCTATTTTTTGATTTATCATAAAATACCCAATTTTTTGATAAAAAAATTCCCTAAGTCTACACTCTAAAAGCCAGGAAATTCTTTATATAATACAACCAAATAATGTTTTTTAATGTTTTATAGAACTGGATAAGAAGCTGTTTTGTGTAGATATTTTAATAGACATTCAAAAAGAGTTGCAAGTGTAAAACTCTCATCACTGAAAACTTCTATTTCAGAAAAATTAGTTATTTTTCATAGGAATGTGCTATTTGTGCTTAATTTTAATACACTGCTGTAGTAAAACTGACTAAAAGATTCTGCCTTAATTTATAAGAGGATAAACGTTAGAAAAGTTTCTTTGGACTTTTCCTTAACATTAAAGATGATAATGGGTCATGAAATGAAATGTCCTGAGATGAGGCTAATAAAGGATATGTAATGCTTAAAACTAGAGTGAGAGACACTTTCCCTAAAATAATGTTTAAGCTACTTAATTAAAAAAAAATACTGAGGATACTGTTGGCTGATTCACAGATTATGTAATTACCTTCTTTCCTCAAATATTGTCCTAAGATTGCCAGTTCTATGTCATGTAGAAATAAACATGTTTAGTCCCTATCAAAGGCTAAACACTTTTACATATGGTATTTTAACACAATCTCATAACACTCATGAAGTCCTTACATTACAAAACTCTGGATGGAAAATTTAAGTAAATTATTTTTTCCCATGAAAAGGTTAAAATCTTAACTCACATTATTCTGCTCCATATTCTTTCCTATGTGAGCAAATCTATTTACTTCTCATCAGCATCATTTGAGAATGATGTAGGGAATGCGGAAATCATCACAAAATTAATTCCCTATTAATGTTCATCTAAATATTATTCATTTTTCTTGAACAGAAAGAATTGACAAAGTAATCATTTAAAAATACTCAGTCTCTGATGTAAAGTAAAAATAAACAGTTCAGAAAAAAGTCAATGATTGACTTCAGAGATAGATTTTTACCCAACTTTTCTAAATGTTGTATGGCTGTTTCTACTACATATACAAGTGAAACCATTCTAAACAAAATGTGAAACAGAATTGAGGCCCAGACTAAATACTGATCTTCTCTATATGCTAGAGAAAATAAGATTCTTATATTTACATGACAGAAAGACCTCTATGGTGTCTTTCATTCACACCAGTATTAGATGGAATGAAAATTCCCCAAGCAGCAGACTCCAAGTTTGGCAAACACATAAAAGGATATTCAGTATGTTTCCAAATAACACAACAAATAAATTAGAATATGTTTCTTTTCATTCAAATCATGGGAAGTACTTTCTGATGAAGAGGATATTAGAAAAAAAATGTCTAATTCTGCAAAATATTACAGACACTGCTATTCTATTGCGCTCATAGTAAGTCAACAAAAGCCATTGTCAAAATGGTCTACACATACGGTATTCATAAGATAAGTTTATTTCACTACAGATGATTTTATTTCATGTGGGACTTCCTGCAACCAGCAATTTGTCTTTTTTGATTACTGAAGATAATTTAATGATGCTGTTTTTATTAGACAAAGAAGTATTCATTTCTTAAAATCTAAAAATGAATTAAAAAGTTAAAGATGAATGATTCTTACTTAAGCTTTTCAAAACATGCTTGTCATATTTCCCAAGACTAGGCCTTAGCAGTAGAGCTGTCTCTCTTATTAGTGGATATTTTCAAAGAATTAGCATTTAAAAACTTAAATATTACATTCTACTAGAAATTTTCATAGATGCAATATTGAAACAAAAGAAAAAAAAACTATCATGTCTTCTTCCAAAATTTCAGGGATGCTATCTACTAGTAAAATGAGATCCTTACAGTATCCAGGGTATGAAATCAAGAAGGCTTTACAATGAGTTCCAGAAGCCGAGTACTCTGCAAACTATCTTATTTAAGACATTATTTCTAGAGAAAAGCTATGTTAGCCAAAATTACCTTTGTAGATGGACTTACTTCCTTGAACTCAGAAGATTAAGAAATGGTGGTAGCTGTCCAGACTAGGCTGACTGATATATTAACATTAACATATTCACACAGGTGAAGGTGTTTGTCTCATGACATCAGCCACCTGGGTTTTGACATAGCTCAAAGGAATAATTCATACCTATTAGTTGACAAACATTGGGGAAGTGGAAGTACCTTTATTCCAAGAATCAATAAAAAGGAAAACAACAATTTAGGTAACAACAACTAAATTATTGACTTTAAGATGCAGAAAAAATATAAAGCAAAACAGTGTTTGAAATGCACATGCTTTATTTCAATAAGATAAAATAATAAAAGTTTATAGGGTAAGAAAAATGAGGTGGCAATTGAGCTGGTTTGAAAGGATACAGTATAAAAGGGAATTAATAATGGGAGAAAGAATAACTAGCAATGTGTACTACAAAAACAGCACTAAATTAAAAGGTACTTTAAATGTACTGAAAAGAAATTTTATCTCACTTTTGAGGAATAGAGAACTTGTTTAAGAGTGAAACAAAAAAAACAAAACAAAACATAAATGCTTGCTTTAGAGGGAAGAGAATGATGTAGTTTATGGATTACCAGAATGTTGAAAGTCAACCAATGAAACAAATAAGTATGAAGGATAAACTTAATGATGTCTAAGTGTTCAGAGAAAAATCATACATGTTATTTGATTCAATGGCAATAGAAAAATTACTCAGCTATATAAGTATAAAATAATATATGTATATGTACAAAACAAACTTGTAAAGCAGCAATAGTCACACAGAGTTTGGAATGTATTCCATTGAAAATAGGAAAATATTTTAAAATGTACACTACTAATAGATAATGCGTGGTTTACAAGTTGATTTGTACCTGGAATACAAAGGTAGCTGAGCCTTAGGAAACCCATCCCTGTAATTTGTAGCATACTTTGGGCTTTACTTACCAACAAAAATTCGCTGTTTCCTGCCTGCCTGGCACTTTATAATGGAGAGGTGGCTGTTGGTCCAAGAATGAAGTATTGTCTTCTGAGAATTGTCCGAGAACCCCTTACAAAGCCAGAGAGAAGACAGCTGTTATCCATAGTTTAAAGATGTAAGGGAAGGTGCTGTTTTAACTAGCTGTTCAAGTTCATGCTTATTTGAACTAAATGCTTTCAACCAGTATGTGCTGAAATTTGTATTTCTAAACATGATTAGAGTCAGTAGGGCTACAAATCCCTTCTGGTCTCATCATCAAATTTTTACTTAACAGTTTCATTGCAATTATCATCCAAGACACAAAGGCAGTTTAATTACATATCCCAATATAGCTACATTATCATTCCCGTGGCTGTCATCTTGATCCTGAAATAGCCATAGTCTGTTTCTTGTGAATGTTAACATGTAATCAACAATATCTTCCCCAAAATGAGTGTTGGTTCTCCCAAAGTTAGAAAGAAAAGATGATCTGTACTTTCTTGTACAAAAGTCCAGTTTAAAAATGTATGAGACAGAAACAGAGACAGAGTCAAACAGAAAGAGAGAGAGAGAGAGAGAGAGATGACTATCAGGAATCTCAGTGTATTGCCAGAAATTTATTGCAACAGATAAAGTATGCCACAATAGCTTATAAATTATGGTTTTGTACCATTTATTTTACTTAGAATATAATCTACATAAGAATTGGAAGGATTGCATATCATTAGAAATCCTGAGGCTTTGTGGATTTGTTTATCAGTCCCAAGTGGGCAACCCGTCGTGAATATTTCCTTGAATATTTGAACAAAATTATTCCCACATTACAGTATTCCCTTTGTCACCAGGCCAGCTAGTTTATTTTTGCAGATAAATCACAAGTATGTGCTTATTATTTTATTTCAATTTTAATAAGCATATCTAGGAGAGAAAAATCTTCTACAAACAATCCTGCCAAAGAAAACTATACTTAATACCAATCTCATTTCTAAGGGGACAACAGAATATTTCTCTCTTGCTGCTTTGTGATTATACATGCACACACACACACATACACTGAAAATTAAAATGTTCAGATAAATTTATGACTTTAATAATTACTAAGAATAACTCAATAAATATATTAAACATGGAACTGCAGACATAATATGTGACTCCCATTATTTATGTGTGTCCATTAGATAAAGAATAGAAATTTGGGTCAAAGAGGCTTTTTAAAGTTACTTTCATTGGTTAGGTATAACTGGATTCTTTCTCAGATTATATGTATATATTGAGCTACCAACACAACTATGTTTATTGCAGCATTATTCACCATAGCTAAGATATGGAACCAATCCAGTTGCCCCTCATTAGATGAATGGATCAAGAAAATGTGGTGTATATACACAATGACATTCTATGCCTCCATCAGAAAGAATGACATCACCCCATTTGTTAAGAAATGGAAAGATTTGGAAACAATTATATTAAGTGAAGTAAGCCAGGCCCAAAGAGACATAAGTCATGTTTTCCCTTATTTGCAATAGCTAGTATATGTCTAGGACAAGCAGAAAAGGTCAAAAGCTATGTACATATGACCATGTAAGATGATGCTAAGTAAAATGAACCCCAAGACAAGGACAAAAAAGGTTTTATCTTTCTTGCTGTTGTTTTTAATGTACTTATAATGTACTATGTGATATTTTTGTTTCTTGTGTATGTTCTTCCCCCATGCTATAACCCCTGTTTTCATTGTATTTGGGGAGGGGAAGGGGAAATAACAAAAAGCTGAAACAAGGATACAGATTGATCCATTGTAACAACTAGATGTACAAGACACTATATTGAAAATCAACTTTACAACTTTTGGGGGAGGGAGGGTGGAGTTAGAGAGGTGGAAAGGGAGAGGGGATAGTAGGGGAAATCAAAGGAGGAGGTAACAATGCTTAATAGGAAAAGTACTCATTACTCATATAACTGTAACCCCTCTTTACAGTATTTTTACAATAATTCTTTTAGTAAAAATATTCAGACTGGTAACCCCTTCATGTTGAGTGAGATCTAGAATGTTTCTGTCTGTTCGTTCTTCCATCTCATATATGGTCTTTATCAAGAGGTAATTGAGAACATAGTTTAATCTCATACTCCTATCTATTTTTGACTAGAAGTCTCATGTATGGTTTCTCACTTATTGTCAATTGATCTAAGAAAGACACAGTTCTCCCCAGAAGAGTAACTTGGGAGATTGAGACACATTTTGTAGGTATGTAGGATAGCAATCACTATAATTGCCCCCCAAAAAACCTGTTAAATATTACAATATTAAATCAAATATTTTACTTTAAATTTTCACATTAGAAAGGTATCTCTTCGTCCTGAAAGCATAGTTTTTTCATGAAAGTATTTATTTATTATTTTCATCTATAGGCTTTAAAATTTAATTTTTGCTTGTAAGTTTTGAATATTCTAAAAGCAACATGTTTTTTAAGTATAATATAAAAACTTTTTATACTTATTACCTAGATTTTCCAAATCCATTGTATAGTTGTTTAATTTAAAATTAACAATTTAAATAACCAATTGTTAACAGATTTAATTATAGATTATGCATAATTTTAGTACATAAAAATTTTGTGTATGAAAGTAATTTTTATACATATAGATAAAAATAATAGACTTGAAATAAGTATAAAATTATACATGAAATAACAAATGAATGTGAACAAACCAGTCATGTAGCTGTGTTTCAGATATATTTACAAAACCTTATAGGAAATAATGGTTTTGTATCACTTTAACTATATAGTATTTTTTGAAAACAAATGCGTGTAGCTTATTGCAAGCTTAGCATTTTTATTAAGGTTTTAAAATTAAACTAATTTATGAAATATCTAATATGTGAAAATTAGATCTAAAATTTACTGGCATATGAAAAATTATTCAGGGTTCTAGATACTCACACGCAGTGAGCCCAAAAGAGAGTATCTTTGGGAGAGAAACACAAAGGTGCAATGCCTATGTGCCTCTTTATATTTACATAAAATAATATATACTTAAACTAAATCCAAGATATGGATACATTTCCTTCCTTCCTTCCTTCCTTCCTGCTTTCTTGCTTTCTCTCATGTTTTTAGTTTTTGATGTTTCTGTCTTCTTTACCTTATGTATCCTGTGTTCAAGTGTACATCTTCAGAAGGATTAGGGGGAGGGTACAGAATGGGAGGAAAAATATGGTTTATAAGTGTAGCACTGGTGTGCATTGGACACTGATGAAAGTGAACTATACAACTCCAGGGTAGAGATGGAAGGGAGGGAATGGGAGAGAATGAGGGAACAGAAGACATGGATGAAAGAAAAGATACTCATTACCTGTATATCACCTTTACAATAAAAATAAAATAATAAAAAATCTATTACAGCCATGGACCCATTGTTCATGCCTATAATCTTACTTACTGAGGTGGCTGAGATCTGAAGATTGTGGTTTGAAGCCAGCCTGGGAAAGATTAACTCCCCCAAAATAAGCCATATGTAGAGTTTTCACTCAAGTGGTAGAGCACTAGCCTTGAGGAAATAAGGTTATGGAGGTCGACCAGATCCTGACTTCAAGCCCTAGAACTCCCTCCCCGCCAACAAATCATAGTCAAAATTGCAGAAAAATCTTAAATACCTCACAGAGGGCAAAAACTCAAGTAGTCAACAAAATGCCTGAGTTTGTGAAATTTTGTTGCCTAGAGTAAATATCTGCACTTCATATGCTATGGATGTCCAGGTAGGTAGGCGGAAGACTTTTCTTGAATGTATTGTCTGATTAGAGGTGAACCCAGGTGACCTTAGCTATCCTGAAATATCGAAGCTGTGTCACAGACTTTTGAATTGGTTACTGATATCTTCTATAGCTGCTACCATGTGTACTTTGGAAGAAAATCATAACAGAATGCTTCATTTTTGACAAAATAGATGGAAAAGCATCTTCAGATGATTAATATTCATATGGTTGGAATGAGTTGAAGAGTATTGACTAAACTAATCACGCATTCCATGATGACATCATTTTACCATTTTTATGTCATTCTCTCTCTCATCTTTATATTGATTTTTAAATCTCAGTTACTATATTCAGAAAAGATTCGGTTTTCATTTTACATTCATCCCACTCTTCCCTTTATTCATGTTTTTCATAGATTAAGCCAGCTTCTCAGATTAGGCCTATTTTTCCTGTGAGACCCAATTAGTGATATTCTCCAGTTTTCCTACATCATGCTTAGAGAACAAATCACACAGAAATATGATATTTTCAGGGGTGGGGAGGGAAAGTTGGGGGGGTGGGGTAGGGAAGGGATAGTAGGAGAAAACACAGGAGGGGATAACAATGCTTGATAAGAAATATACTCATTACCTTACTCGTGTAACTGTAACCCCTCTGTACAGCATCTTTACAATAAAATAAAATAAAAAAGAAATCTAATATTTTCAGATATATTCTGATATCTTCAGTTCAAGAATTAAAACTCTAGTTGGGCTCCAGTAGCTCACACCTGTAACCCTAGCTACTTAGGAGGCTCAAATCTGAGGATCACATTTCCAAGCCAGCCCAGGCAGAAAAGTCCCTGAGACTCCAATCTCCAATTGAGCACCAGAAACCTGGAAGTAGTGCTGTGGTTCAAGTGGTATGCACTATCCTTGAGCTGAAGAGCTGAGGCACAATGCCCAGGCCCAGAGTTCAAGCACCACACCCAATAACAATAACAACAACAAAAGTGAGGTTGCTGGGTCATAGGTGAGCTCTATGTGGAGCCTTTTGAGGAACTTCCATACTACTTTACAAAGTGGTTGAACAAGTTTATACTCCTACCAACAACTCCTACCAACCTTTGGAGACATCCACTCCAGCATCTGTTATTAGATTTTTTTATTGTAGCCATTCTAACTGGGGTGAGGTGGAATCTCAGTGCTGTTTTGATTTCCTTTTCTTTTATGGCTAGAGAAGTTGAGCAATTCTTCATGTGTCTATTTGCCATTATTATTTCCTCTTCAGAGAAGTCTCTTTTAAGTATATAGCCCACTTATTAAATGGCAGTTGTTTCTTTGAGGATTTGTTGTTGGGGAATTTAATTTTTTGCAGTATATTTTATATATGAGACCCTTGTCTGTTGTATGGCTAATGCAAATCTCTCAATCCATGGGCTTTCTATTGGTGTTGCTTGCTATGTCCTTTGCCATGCAGAAACTCTGCGGTTTCATGCAATCCATTAGTCCAACTTTGATTTGTAGTCTTTCTGCGTCTTTGTTAAGAAAATTTCAGCCTGTGCCAAGAAGCGCTAGAGTTTATTCACTTCCTTCCTGTGATGTTTTTTAAGGTGTCTGCTTTCATTTCACAGTCTTTGATCCATTTGGAGTTGATTCTGGTGCAGGGTGATATATAAGGATGTAATTTCAGTTTTCTATAGGTGTTAAACCAATTTTGCCAGTACCATTTACTGAAGAGGCTGTCTTTCTTCCATTCTATTTTTTTTAGCTCTCTTATCGAAGATTAGGTGCCTATAGGTCTGTGGGTTCATTTCTGGGTCTTCCGTTCTATTCTACTGCTCAGGTCTGTTCTTGTGCCAGTTCCAAGCTGTTTTGATTATTATGGCTTTATAGAGTTTGAAGTTTGGTATTGATATTCCTCCAGCAGTGTTCTTTCCGTTGAGGAGCGTTTTTGCTATTCGGGGTCTTTTATTGTTCCATATGAATTTTTGGGTTGTTTCTTCTATTTCATTGAAGAATGAGGTTGGGATATTTATAGGTATTGTGTTGAATTTGCAGATAGCCTTTGGCAATATTGCATTTTCATGATGTTGATCCTTCCTGGAATCCAGGAGCATGGGAGGTTTTTCCACTTCCTTAGTTCTGCTTTAATTTCCTTCAGGTTTTTAAGTTTTCATCTTAAAGGTCCTTCACTTCTTTTGTTAAGTTAACTCTTAGGTATTTTATTTTTTGTGGGGCTATTACATAGGCATTTACCCAAATGATCACATACAAGACCATACTAAAGCTATCAGCACAACTGTTTATTGCAGCATTATTCACCATAGCTAAGATATGGAACCAACCCAGATGCCCCTCAGTAGATGAATGGATCAAGAAAATGTAGTCTATATACACAATGGAATTCTATGCCTCCATCAGAAAGAATGACATTGCCCCATTTGTTAGGAAATGGAAAGACTTGGACAAAATTATACTAAGTGAAGTAAACCAGGCCCAAAGGAACATGGGTCCCATGATTTCTCTTATCTTCATAACTAGTGTATGTCTAGGACAAGCAGAAAAGGTTAAAAGCTATGCACATATGACCATACAAGATGATGGTAAACGAAATGAGTCCTAAGAGAGGTACATAAGAGGTTTCATCTTTCTTGTTGTTATTTGTAATGTACTTAAAATGTACTATGTGATTTCTTTTGTTTCTTTTATATGTTGTGCCCCCATGGTATAACCCCTGCTTTAACTGTGTTTGATTCCAGGGCCCTGCATCTTGTATATACATTTTTTCTAATTTGGGGAGGGGAAGCCGAGTAACAAAATGCTGAAATAAGGATACAGGTTGACCCATTGTAACAACGAGATGTACAAGACACTATGTTGAAACGAACTTACAACTTTGGGGGAAAGGAAAGAGTTAGGGAGGTGGGGAGGATAGGGTTGGTAGGGGAAAAACAAAGGAGGGAGTAACAATGCTCAGTAAGAAATGGACTCATTACCTTGCTCATGTAACTGTACCCCTCTGTACAGTATCTTTACAATAAAAATACATTAAAATAGAATAAAAACTATTTTTAAAGTCCAGATATTAGTAAATTTTATATGAACTTTTTAATCTATCCCTTCTTCCGAAGACTAGAATCTATCCACTATCTCCCTCACTAATCTCAGATGCATCTTATGTACAAAATGAACTCTCTATCTTATTGTTTTTACGTGTAAAAGTTGCATAGCACTTATTTCTGCAGAAATTTCATTTGCTCCTTGTCGTGTCTTCGACCATCCCACGAAAGACAGATCGGGTCCTAGGAAAGGTAAGTGTGGCAGCTGACCCGTTCCCCAGCCTCCCTCAGCCCGGGAGACAATCAGATGCAGCAAGTCAAGCAGGAAAACTCGTTTATTAACACAGAGAAGCCCTTTTTAAAGCAAAAAAGAACGGGTGGCATGGCATGGGAGGGAAAGGAACCAATCACTGTCAAGGTCACACCCTATCATGCACCTAAGCTTCCAAGGGCTGGTTACACACTGAATGTAAAGCAAATTGGGCTCTGCCCACTCTACTCCCTCTCAGCGCCATCTTTGCTGCCCATGTGCGCTACAGCTCCCATTGAGACCTTAGAGAAAAAGGAGGCTCTTCCATGCTTCTACCTCCCACCTTAGCTGATTCTCTTTCTGACAGAAATGATTTCTCCTTTGTTCTTTTCTTTCCCACATAGAATTGTGTTCCTAAGCTTGATGGTACTGGTATGTTTTCTTAGAGAACATTCAACCCCAAATCATGTCTTATTTTTGTTTATATAACTATGACCATTTTAATGAATAAAAATTACTTAATAATGAGTGGGTAAGCTAGCTTTTATTTCTTTTTTCACTTTTTCTATTCTTTTATTTTTTTCTTTTTGTGTGATGATCCCAGGACTTGAATTCAGTGCTTGGGCACTGTGTTTGAGCTATTCACTCAAGACTGGCAGTCTCCCATTTAAACCACAGCTCCACTTCTGGCTTTTTGGTGATTAATTTATTGAAAGCATTAAAATAGAGTGCACACGTAGAGTCAATTATGTGTTTTCATTATTATAGTTATTATCATTGCTTTCATTGGTTGATCATAACTTTTTTTCAAATTTTTGTATTATTCTACCCATATCCATCAACATTGAGCTTCTAGTCCTCCTCAAGTATTTAACAAAAAAGAAAACCACTAGCTAGATTAGAGGGGAAAAAAGAGAAATAGACCACCAAGAACTGAGGTGTAAAGGAGTTTACTTTACCTTTTTCCTGAAAAATAAAGAAGAAAGCATAGGTGAAACAAAACTTAAATCATATAGAGCACAGTAAAGTGTGCCTAACCCTGGACAGTCTATAAATCTCCAAAACATTTTTCCCCTTCCCTAAGGAAAGTTAAAATTGCTTCCTTACACTATAAAAAAGGCAGTAAGCACCTGGGTTGCCACGAGAAACTGAGCAACTGAAAATTCCTGTAGACAGAAGCCCTTCACTCCGCTTCATCTTCTATCTTCAAAATGACAAGCTGTATTTTCCCTGCCAGATTTTTGTTGGTTGGTATCTTTCTCAAAATCCCTATTGTGAAATTAATGCTAAATAACTATTTTAAATAGATGAAGGCTCAAATTTAAAACTATATATACTGGGCTATAAAAATATGTGAATCTTAAAACCATAATGAAATTACAATTGAACAACCTTCATTTTAAACTATGGCACTTAATAACTCTTTGTCTATTCAAGTCATGGGAGTTTTTCTTTTTTTGTTTTGCCTATTCCAGATTCTTACCTGACTAAGTAATATAATGTAACTATAAAGCATAATTTTCCTGGATTGAAGATGAATAATTAGTATAAACAGTAATAACAAATGAGAGGAGTCTAAAAGAAGTCTAATTGTGGTTAAGAAGAAGAGAGGTTGAAGGACGGTAAAAATGGTCATAATACTTTATGTACATGTGTTAAAATAGCACAATGAAGCTTGCTAAGATTGACTTGGAAAGAGAGAAGAGAGGAGAGAGTTACAACGGTGAAAATCTGATCAAATTTTACTATGTGCATGCATGGACATGTCAAAAACTCTCTGTCCAACAAATTGATGTTAATGAAAAATGCAGAAAAAAATATTGACAGATGGAAACACATATAAGCATACATATTTGCAAATTTTACACTTGTCCATTACAGCATATCATATTGAAGTGAAAAACTCTCTGTCTTCCTTTGGTCATTGGTAGGTACACAATACAATATTTAGGGTTTGCTAGGGCTAATGTATTTGGAGGGCAACCTAGCACTATGTGCATTAACAAAATGACTTGGGAATTATTCAATGTATCAACTAATCCTGAAAAAGATCTTGCTCACTCAATGAACAAAACATTTGAGAATAAAGCCTAATAATAAAATAAAGCTTCCAAAATCCTTGTGAACATCAAGAAAAGAAAATACACAGGTCAAGTTTTCTTTCAAAACCACATCTAAAACAAATGATTAAAAAAATGACCCTGGCTCTCTTTTCCTCCTTGATATCTTTGATTGCCTTTAATAAAGTAGTCATTGCTGAGATTGTACTGAGATGTCTGATAAAACAATATGACTATCACAAAACAAAGAGGACAAATCATAGTGTTCTCTTAACCTATTCCTAATATCTATAGGTTATAGATTATATGAAAACATTTCAATTAACCATATTATGTTCAGTTTTATATAATGGCTTATTCGAGACTTACACTATGGCTTTTAAAAGGAAAGGGAATGGAATCACTAGGAAAAATTCAGAAAGTAAATATGTCTGGCAAAGATATCCGTATCTGTGCTTATTGTTACTAAACCAGCAGGCTATCTGCACATTCCAGGTAAACAAGCGTCCAGTCTTTACATCATTTTGGTGATGTTCTCTATAATGAGGCTTAGGAAAATAAAATTAAGAGTAGAACAGAACAAGAGTGAATTGGTCGCTGTATTCCAAGTCAACTTTGATCTTCAGAAGTGTCTTTCTGTCACTTGCACAGGGACTAAATTCACTTATGAAAAACAAAAGCCAACCACTAAGGGCAATATACAGTCATGTGGCAAAAGATAAATATAAGGTATTTCCAATATGATATGAAGTTTTAAAATTGTTCCAGGACAGTTCAAAAGACCTTCATAAATTTCACTTAACTCATTGTAAGTTATTTTTCCAAATGAATCACACGTCTGTAGTTCCGATTTAAGTGCTTTTTTTAGTCTCTGTAGCATGTATTTTTTCAGGTCGTTGCCAAGGAAAACAGAAACCCTTTAGCTCTATGCATGTTGAGAGAAGAATGACATCTAATGACAGTTAAGTTGTGGGTATTTATTCATCAGGGTCATAGTTCTAGTTCCCCGACCCATAGAGAAAACTATATTTGAAAGTGATATTAAACTTTTGTACAGTATATCATAGAGTTTTGAAGAAAATATCTTGAAAAGTCAGCAGGGGCTCTGAATTTCATTTCAGGGTAAAATTTGAGCACTTGAATCACACATGATAAATATATATGAATATGCAACAAAACGTACACTATTCATTTTTAATAGTGATAGGGAAAACTATATATATCTCAAGGCTGAGTGTTCTTGCCACTTTTACTAGATATTTTCAATGTAATTAGAGATGATCCATAAACAAAATCCATTTCCAGTGTTGATAAAAAATCAGTTCTCAAACACAAATATTCACTTTCCATTTATGTGATGAAGTTAAGCAAAAATTAAGAAATTAAATTTATCTGTGTTATCTTATTTTAGAATTTGAGTTCTGATTTTCTGCCTCAAAGAGTAAACTTACGTGTTTTCAGATATTTCTGCTGTATTACTTTTTAAATGCTTTTCTCATTTATATTTAATTTACTATATACTATGTTAGTCCCTTCTCCCTTCCTAAGATGAGATCAAGTGGTTTTGTGTGTGTGTGTGTGTGTGTATGTGTGTGTGTGTGTGTGTGTGTGTGTGTGTGCTGCATAGTGACTCAACTGCTTTAAATGCTCTTAGTCACGTGCTAGGCAGTTAATAAAAATTAGTTACATAGTGCTATTTATGTAATTAATATAGTGCAATATATATGCTGTAGAAAATACAATGTAGTACATTCTTTACAGTGTATACAAATACATTTGAGGAAGAATTATTTGAAATCCATTTCTATCTGGACATTTTAGCACACAGTTGTAAAACCAGTACTTGGAGCCTGAGAAAAGAGAATTGAGCTTAATAGTAGCCCGCTACAGAGAGGCCCTGACACAAATAAATAATTAAAAATTCCAACTATTAATATGAAATTTTATTTTATTTACTCTACACATAGATATACCACTTGAGACATTCAGTAATGTATTTGATATAGACAGTCATTTTTGCAGGCCATTGTAGCTCATTGATTTTCCTATATAATTTACGTCAGACTGCTTATATATTACTGTGAGTCTTCATGATTGTAATGGCCTTGAATCATTATTTTTTTTACCTAGATGCAGGTTTTGATGGTTCCTACTTTTTACAAAAATGAGCTGTTTTCCCTAAGGAAAATATTTTGGTGTACTGTAAGTCACAGGGAATTGCTTTCCTTTTTACAACTCCACTGTATATTTTAAGAGAAAGAATAGTAGGAAAATGTCAGCCATAGTTTGGTTAACTATAACAATTCCAAATGAAGCAAATGAAGTTTTCCTACCTAAAAATGTGTGTATCAACCGTAAGGATAAATTAAGATCGTAATTGTTTTTGCTATGCTACAGTTTTAAATAACGAAGAGAAGGTAAGGTTTTCAAGGCTGAAGGTAGTCCTTCTTCACTGACAGGGAAGGAATTATCAAGTCTTTCCTGCACAGAGAACTATTTATACCTTGGTATTCTTTCCAGTATAATTGATTGTTTTCTTGAGGCATTGAGTTAATTCCGTGATGGATAAATAACTCTTAGGAGCTTGGGATTATTAGTTGGAGGAAGGTGATCACTGGGAGAATGACAGTCCCCTTGAGAGAGGTTCTCAACATCTTAAAATAATATGAGCTGAGTAGCTCCATTCTCCCTCTGCCATGCTCTTAAGTCATAATGTCTGCCTTACCACAGGGCTTAAAAATAGCAGCACCCAAAATACAAGACGTGGGGAGTCAAGTAAATTTTCATTCTTTAAATTGTTTAATCTCAGGTATTCTGTCACAGTCACAAAAGGCTGGCTAGCAGAAATCTTCAAAGATCATTGTTCCATTTCTCCCTTGTGACTATTACATTATCTTATATCCATAAAACATATATTAACTAACTTTCTTGATAATACCAGAGATAAAGACCACTTTACCAGTGGTGTAAGAATTGTGTCTCTCAATAATATGGATCATTTGCACAAATTTAAAGTTAAAGTGAATGGGCTAGCCTAAAGTTACGTGTGATTCCAAAATAGAGGATGAATATGTAAGGGAAAAAAATACCACAGAATGAAATGGTTGATATTCAGGGTGTTAATATTTGATCCTGCTTCCTTATATTCTTAGTCTTTACTTACAATCACTAAAGTCAACATGACTCTAGAAAATTCAGATTTTTATAAATCACTAAAAAGTTATTTGTAAATATGATGTTCTTATGAAGTGATATTTTTTGCTTTTGTTTTGTGCCATTAGTGGAGCTTGTAATCGTGTCTTAGGCAGTGACCCTGAGATTTTTGCTCTAAGGTTACTACTTCTTAGTAGTTTATTGGCTTCAAATCATCCCCCTCAGATCTCAGCTGGGATTATATGTGTGAGCCACCTGCACCAGCTCTTACAAATTTTAAGAGTTATTTTATGCACATATATAGACAGTTAAGAAATGTAAAAGTTTTACATTTACTTCGAATGAAATCTTTGTAAGATATTTGTAGAAAGTAATACTAAATGTAGCATAGCTTGAAGAGTAGATTTTCAGAAATTTGGGGTCTATATTTAAATTCAAGTATTTATAATTTACCATTCTAAAAAATTGTTATTTCTTTATCCTTAACAAATTTAGGGTGAAGTAATCTACTAAGTGCCATTGGATACAAGACCATCTGGTGTTTTCATGCTCATTTTATTGCTCACATGTTGAAAATACATCTTAACACTTGACCATATGATAGTTTTCATTTCTTTTCATACTTCTGGAAGCTAGTAGTATAACTAGCATCTTGACAAGAATAATCTTTTATGAAAATATATATTAGCTATTATCAAATTTGTAACAATAATAACTAATATATCTTTACTCACACATTGTATAGGAACTCTACAAATCATACTATTTCCTTAAAATAATATCTGTAGCCAGGCGCTAGTAGTTCATGCCAGTAATCCTAGCTATTTAGGAGGATGAGATCTGAAGATCTTGGTTTGAAGCTAGTCTGAGCAGGAAAGTCTGACTCTTATCTCCAATTAATTACCACAAACATTTTTTTAAATTCTTATTTTATTTGTGAACATACTGTACAGAGGAGTTACAATTACATGGGCAGGATAATGCGTACATTTCTTACCAAGCATTGCAGCCTCCTCCT
>NW_012267233.1:20840670-20849117 GCF_000151885.1 Dipodomys ordii
AAGGGTCTGTCAATTTTGTTAATTTTTTCGAAGAACCAATTCTTTGTTTTGTTGATTCTTTACCACAAACATTTTTAAAAGCTGGAAATGGAGCTGTGAATGTAGTGGCAGAGCATTAGCCAGGGGGATTAAAACAAAGCTCATGGACACCATCCTGGCCCTAGGCTCAATCTCCAGGACTGGCAAAAGTAAAAGTTATCTATATAAATATATACTTACTCTATATATGTATTATATATTAAACTGAATATATACCTACATATATATATATATATACACATATACATACATTATTTACCTAAGCTGTGTTTATGTTATTTTTTATTGTGAAAATACTGTACAGAGGGGTTACAATTACATGGGCAAGATAATGAGTACATTTCTTATCAAGCATTGTAGTCTCCTCCTTTGTTTGCCCTTCCCATCCCTTCCCAGCCTCCCTCGGCGCCCCCCCACTCAATCCTCCCACCCCACCACCAAAGTTGTAAAGTTCGTTTTTGACATGACAACTTGTACTTCTCATTGTTGCAATGGGTCCACCTGTATCATAACTGTTAGTGAAATCAAGTTGTTTATATTTCAAGTTGATTCATAAAGATGAATTATTTTGTATTCTTAATCTGCCTACCCAAGCAGTTATCTCTGTAGAATTGTGATAATCTATAATAGATTATTTTTAGCAAGCTTAAAATTAAAATTGTCACATACAGCAAGATAAAGATGTCTTCTTAAAATACAAATGCTTCTGCTTCTAATACTGAATGCAGAAAAACCTAAACATAGAACTACCTTAGGATCCAGAAATTCCACTTGAGTATTCATCCAATGGATTATAAATGAGGGTATACTAAAACTTCCAGGACAACCATGTTCATAGCAGCACTATTTACCACAACCAAGATATGGAATCAGCCTAGATGTCCCTAAATGGAGGAAAGAATCAAGAAATATTACACACACACACACACACACACACACTACACACACTACACACACACACACATACACACATAACACAATGGATTGTTATTCATCCATTAGAAAGAATGATACGTTATCATTTGAAAAGAAATGGAAGGACTTGAAAAAATTACGTTAAGTGAAGTTAGTCTAAGCCAGAGACCCAAAAGTAACATGTTTTCTCTCATATGTGGAAACTAGAATTGGTTTATACTACATACGTAAATACTTCGAGTGGCATGCAAGTGCATACAAATGTATTAACTGAAATATGGTAGATGTAGGGAGAATTCAAATTGTGTAATTCCTCACAAAGGCAAAGTGAAAGTTCAACAAAATAAATGCCAGGAAACAAGTACTTGAAAGGCGTGGGAAAGAGTCAAGGGGAAAGGGGCAGACGAATGAAGAGCTGAAGGGGTGGGGAAAAATGAAATCAAAACTCAATGTGTATCTTAAAAAGTTAAGAAAATAAGGGAAGGGGTAGGTTGAGAGGGATGAATGAAAATGTTGAAAGGGATGACACTGATCACGGTACTTTGTATTCAGAAACTGCTATGCTGAATGGCAACCCCTGTGTACAACTACTTTAAAGTCAAAATAAACCAAGGGCTAGTGTCTCACACCTGTAATCCTAGCTACTCAGGTTCAAAGCCAGCCCAGGCAGAAAAGTCCCCATGAGACTCTTAGCTATTACAAAGTATTCAAAAAAGCTGGAAGTAGCACTGTGGCAAAAGTAGTAGAGTACTAGCCTTGAGCCCAAAGAGTCTCAGGAACAGGGCCCAGGCCCCGAGTTCAAGCCCAGCATCCAGCAAACAAAATAAAACTAAAAGAACCAACAAGTTTTCCACCATTGTAACTCCAAAATTTATAAGTCAATTATTGTATGTCAAGACTATCTGTGGACCATCTATGTGTGTGTAACATACATCTACATATGTATTATATATGCATATATGTTCATATGTAGTCATACACATCATGTATTTCTAATTATATGCATATAGGAATACATAAGAATATATGTATACTCATTCATATGTCTATATATCTATATATATGTATTTATGTATGAATTTCTCTCCCAAAGTACAGCCTAAAAGCAATATTTAGCAATCGATACATTTTATTTAAAGAAAATCAAGAGGAGTAAAATATAAGACACCCTCATTCTAGACAAGAGTGGGGATGGATTTTGGTGCTTCTTAAATGATTATAGCTTAGTTTAGCAAGACTTTGGTTTCTTGTTTGCTTCCATAGTAACATGGTTCTTTGACAGACACATAAGTCTTATTTTCCCTACTGCAACCCAACCCCAAGTTCAGGTGTGTTCAAACAATGTAACCTTTGATGTACTATTTATGTATTTTGGATGGGCCAGCAGTACTGTTCTACTTTGACTGCTAGCAATATTTTTTAAATTAACCTTTTAGTAATTTATTCTTTTATAAATGTTGATGTGTTGACTGCTGTGCTGGATGTAACTTGAGCAGAAATGTAGTAAAGTTCAATACTGAACATTTTAAATCCAGCATGCACAGTAAGCTAAAGGAGTATAAATTCCCTTTGTTTGCAATTTAGGTTCCAAGCTTTGAAGCGGGATCCTATCAAAAAAGCTCTTGGGGCTCTGTCAACACAAGTGATCAATTATACACTGGTAGAGTATTTAAAGGTCATTTTGTCAGAAGGATTTTTGAACTAATGTCAACACTACATTATCCCCTATCTTTTAAGTGATATATTAATTTTTAAAATCATTCATTATTGTTACTTTCTAAAAAGAAATTTCTTTACTTACCTTGATCATTTAATTAGGATTCCAAACAAAATTTTTGTAAACATATCAAAAAGTGACTTATACTCAAAATTAATACACTATATAATTGATACCTAAAAAGGGAAATAAAAAGAAACCACTTGCAAAAAGGGATTACTTGGCAAGAAATGTTATTTTATACACTGCGGTTTTGAAATACTGCTGATATAATTGCATTACATTTAAACTGATCCATACAAAGACATTGGTCTCCTACATACAACACCATGGCTTTTCCTGTGAATATGAAGTGTGGTAGAAAGAAGATACTGTAAAATGTCATAGTAATTAGGCTGGGTTAGTTTTCTACAAGTCATATAATTATATATTTTATTTATTATATATTTTTGTGCCCACACTGCGGTTTGAATTCAGGTACTGAGAAATACAAGGACTGTTTAAAGTGTCTAAATTATCATAGCATTATCACAAAAGCATTTAATAAATGTGAGTAGCTTAGAGGCTCATGAGAGGTATGAGTGGGTATGGGAAGGATGATTGGAAAGTGGGTGCAAAGAAAGCCTGATGCCAGTGGAAAACTGCTGGTTTATGTTTGTTTATCCCGTGATTTAGCAAAAACACACAATTCCAAGTACGTGACATTAAACAGTCGTCCTGTATAAAGATGAGTGCTTGTTCTTTTGTGTGCCTGATCTCTACTAAATGACATCCTATCATCTACCACTTGGAATGTACCCTTTGCAAACCAAAACTGCCTCAAGCTAACATAGACTCTATTACTCCTTAAAAAAAAACACAAAATAACAAAAAACAAACAAACTAAAAAACAGAGGGTCTTTTTGGGATCTCTCTTGCCTCTCTTGTCCATGCTTACATATGTAAAGTAATCCATTTTTCACCATCATGGTTTTGCCTGGACAGAATCAACAAATAAACATGATCATTATCAAAACCTTTCATATGGAAGAAACATAATCTTGATCTACTAAATCCAACTGAACACATAATTACATGTAAGTCTTCTAGGAGTATCTATGGTTCCCACTTGAGGGTTTTCTGGAATAGAATTCTAGGATACCATTATTATCTAAGACATAGTCTCTCACCTGAACATTCAAACCCTAGTACAAGCAGAATCACTTTTTCAGGGAAGTGATTCACATTCTGTCATCTTCCTAAGAAGCTCTCAAAGCAATTAAGTGCATTGAATTGTCTTGCAATGAAGTAATGGTAGCTTTGCATATCTCAACATTTTCTCCAAATTATTTACAAATAGAAATATAAAATAGTTCCTCACATCCTAGTGAGCTATTTCACTTAGGGAACAAAGTGGAAAGTGAATAGTGTCAGTGGATTTAGTAGTATCCATAAAGGTGGTCACCATCCAGTATACAGGTGTTATGAAGTGGCTTCATTGGTAATCAGTCTAAAACTTTAGACTTTTAAATCAGATAATCTGTCTAAAAACCTTTAAGAATATTTTCTGAAATCTGAAACAATTTTTATTGGGTTTTATGAATGATTACATTACTCCTTAGTTGAAAAGAGAAAGATCCATCTTATTTTCCCATTCTCTCTCTTTCTGTCTGCTCCAGAAGTGAATAAAGGAATAGCATTGTTGTATCAAGCATGAAAGCCCCACCTCCCAACTCCCACCCCAGGCATCCACATCCAAGTGTCAAGTTCCCAGCCCAGAGGATGTTATCTGAGTCACAATTTATATACTCACTGCTCACAAGACTCCATTCGTTCTCGATGTGGCCAAGTATTTATATTAGACTATACAATTCTACATATTTCACTTATAATCTTTAAGTTCCAATATTATGTGGTTGCTTCCTTTGTAGAATGGAAATTCATTAATGGTGCCATCTTTCTGGAAGCCACATGGTTGTTACTTCACTCTAGGTGCAGAGGATTGAGCCAACCTTCATGTAAAGCTTATTGTAAATGCTATTTATAAGTTTTGCTTCCATTTAATTTATTGATGGACTGCCCCCATGCAGAAAATAGCTCTTGAAAAGATTTGGAAACAGTTCTCTGTTTAGAGCAGTATGCTTTCATCAATAGTTAATGGGATTTCAACATGCTACAGTCATTGTCAGGACAGTGCACCAACAAGAGTTGGTAGAAGAACATTTGATAGCAAAATTTGCTTTTGCTGGTTTTACGAGTATGTTATGGGTTGCACACAAGTCATTGCTGGTATCATTAATAATTTAGCTGCAAGAGCCTTGAAGCTATTATTCATCCTAATTTTAAAAACATCACTCTCATTTTCTTTTTATCACATCTTGTGCTTTTACTTTTAAAATTATTTTTAATTATAGTTATTTTATCTTTAAGTTGTTGGACAATCAATGTGCCACATTGCAAAGCAGATGATTAAAGAAATGCATCTTGATCAATGCTACTCCCTTGAATATTCTCACTACTCCCCTTGCTTACCCCACTGTTGACCCACTCCTGCATTCTCAAACCCCTTCTCCCTTTATTCAATTATCCCTCCCCCTTGGTGCCACTCCCTCTTGGATGTACCCATTTCCTAGTATTAAGTTTTTTTAGGCTTTTATCTAATCTTTCTAAAATATTATATTACTTGAATGCTCTATAAAGTCTATTATACTTCAGTTAATGTATTTGTAACTTGTAAACCATGCAAAGTGTTTATTTATAGATTTATGAATACATTCTATCTACTACAAATGATGGAAACTGGGCAACTTTTCTCTAGGTCTGGCTTACTTCACTGAATACAATTTTTTCCAAGTCTTTCCTTTTCCTAAGAAATGGTACTTGTGATCATCTAATATATAATGAATTTTTCTGCTGTAATAGCATTACCTTGAAAGATTCACTTCAAACTCATTCAAGAGTGTGGCTCATCATCTAATGAAACATATTTGGTTCTGTTTGTAATTTCTTTCGAAGTTGCCAATATATCAAAAAAGTAAAACATACAAAATGTTAATAATGATTACTTCTGCAAGATTTCTTTAACAGAATATTCTGCATTGGCAATCAGCAAGTGATCGATACATTTTATATTTAACATTCTTTTTAATTTTTAAACTATTGTTGAAAGGGGTGATATTGATGAAGAAGCATTGTATTCATAAATTGCTTTGTTGAAAGGAACTCCTTTGTACAACTAGGTAATGATAATAAAATATTTAAATAGGTATTTGATAAAATTACTCATTTCATCTATATTTCATATATACATGTATACATACATATATATATATATATATATATATATATATATACAAAGTACCAAATATATTCTGGGTAAAGGTGTTAGATAATTATAGTTAAGAGTTGAATCCTCAAGCCTTTGAAATATTATTCTGCTACCTTGATTTTGGATTTGACTGCCTCCAGAACTGTGGGAAATATTATGCTGCTTATGTAGTTGGACATACATTTATGTGCACTATCTATATCTTGTAAAGTATAGCTCAATAGAAAATTCACTGGTTGAATCACATAGAAAGGCAATCTGGGTTGAGTGCTCATGGCTCCTGCCTCCGAGCTATTCAATGAGATGGAGATATGAGGATCCTAGTTCAAAGTCAGTCCAGGCAGAAAAGTCTGTGAGACGCTTATCTTCTATTAACCGCCAAAAAGCCAGAAATGGAGCAGTGGCTAAGTAGAGTGCTAGTCTTGAATAAAGGAGCCTCGGGATCAGGAGTGGCATATACTCACACACAAAAAGCAATCTAGAAGGTATATTTAGAAATTCTAGATATTTCTCCTATTTCATAAAATTCTATAGGCTTGCAATAATGTATCCATTTTGTAATTGGGCATCAAAGCAAAAGCTTTTTTCAAGTACATCATATTATAATTGTTTTCCTTTTAAAGGACAGATTGAACAAGATTATAAACTTTTCTCCTGCCTCATGGAGTTAAATACCTTGAGGCAAGGTCAGAGACCCATAAGATACCTTCCCAAATGTTCATATCTCAAGGCCAGTCTTTTTTTTTTAAAGAAAAAAAAACAAATGGTAATGTTATAATGCTTTCTTCCCCGAAGATTTCCAAATGAAACCAAGTGCATGCTTAATGCAATGAAGAAAAGAAGCTAAGCCACCCTAAAGGAGCATAATGTACATTAGCACAGAATTTCACTCTGAGGTGTAATTTTAATTTAAGCTTAATGGCTCCACTATGTATTCCTCTGTCCCTGCTGTGCATAATGGTATTAGAAAAGAACAAGTGCATTGTACTGATGGTTTTGAAAATTTCCTAGATTAGGCGACTTATGTGGCTGCTTGAAGTGTAGCAAAATAAGTGTTAATTTTAGAGTTTCAGTATTATTCTTAGATGAGGAGGATTGGATAAATAAGTACTTATTCTCTCCTTTTTTTTTGCTTCAATCTTGCCCCAAAGGATCAGGAGTTAATAGACCAGAGAAAATGGGATAGGAATGCCTTTTTGTCTCTGTAATCCAGGCAGATAAACAACTTAAACAATACAAAACCCTACAAATTATTTCAAGATATTTTCAAACTGCTACTCATTAAAGAAGCATCTTTCTTACATGAACCATGCCCAGAAGTAATAGACTCAAAATTTGTGATTCATCATTGTCCAAAAAGAATTTGCTTATGTGAATCTTGGTTGGGTATTTGGGTGGAATTATATTTGAAAAGCTTTCTCTTTTATTTGCTATTGATTTTTTTCAATCTTTTCAACTAAGACACTGTTCAACTTTTCATTCAATCATTGATACTTTGTTGCAAAGACAATAATTTTCCTTCAATTCAAATATTCCTATATGTGTAAATATTAAGCAAAGTGTTCCTTCTAATCAGTTCTCCTCTGTGATCAATTACAAAAGAAAAAATATAAGCCTCCAAGTTTTGAAATACAATCCAGGAAATCACTCCAAAACGTTTTATAGTCCCTGGGCTCATGCAACGTAAGTAAGCAACTAGCTTCTAAAGGCCAACTCTATGAATGCACAGATCGTGTAGGTTTATTATAGTCTCCTCCTCAGATACCCATAAGAAGTTGCCGACTTGCCCATGAGTGGGAAGGACTACAGATTATCTGTCCAAATAGAAGTGTCTCCTCATCTCCACTGTAAGACTGGCTGTGATGGCAAAATAATGGTTCCCAAGCATGTTCATATCCCCATGCTCAGTATGTTAGGATACATTATGTGGTAAAGCAGAATAAGGTAATAGAGGAAAATGAGATTAATAATTACCTAATTTTCTTTGGAGGTGATTTGATTTGGTACTATCCAAGTGGGGTGGTTGTCAATGTAATCACCCTGGCCATTGAATACAGAAAACTGACACTGAAGAATCAGTGACACAGTGGTGTGTTATGAGGAAGAGCTGACCGACCATGGTTGCCTTTGAAGAAGAGAATGGGTGAGGACTGCAAGCAGTCTCTAGAAGTTGAAAAAGCAAGAAGCAGATTCTTTTCACGAGTCACTGAAAGGAATGTAGGTGGTAAAACCTTTAGCCCTTTGAGACTTATGTTATGGTTTATTTTTAAATATGTATTTTATTTTATTTTGACATCATGAGGCTTTGATAATCTGGAAGAGATGCTTTTCCACAGACACTTTTTTTCTTTCTTTCTTTCTTTTTTTTTTTTTGTCCAGTCGTGGGTCCTGAACTCTGGGCCTGGGCGCTGTCCCTCAGCTCTTCAGCTCAAGGCTAGCGCTCTACCACTTGAGCCACAGCGCCACTTC
>NW_012267233.1:20849167-20877753 GCF_000151885.1 Dipodomys ordii
TAGCGCTCTACCACTTGAGCCACAGCGCCACTTCCGGCTTTTTTCTTTTTGCTTATGTGGTGCTGAGGAATCGAACCCAGGGCCTCTGGCATGCAAGGCAAGTGCTCTACCACTGAGCCACCTTCCCAGCCCCCACAGACACTTTTTTAAATGAGTTTTCAAAATCTCCTTTTCTTAGTTGATAGTTTCCTACAGCTTCCAGGTAGAAGGACAGATGGCAAGATGGGTATCTTTGGAATATATTGAAGACAGTTTCTTTCTTTAGAGTATTTTGGCTATAAACCTAAATGAAGTAAAATAATGAGTATTTAGGGATAATAAAACCAACATGTATACATTATTAAGCCTGTAATTAAAATGGTGAGCATTACTTCAGTTCTACAGTGAAAACTGAGCTTTATCTTGTAGAACTTCAGTTCTTTAAACAGAAGCAGGAATAAGGGAGTAAGGGACAATGAACATTCAGACAAATTAAATGTCCTTCCTAATTTGCATTTTTAATTTGAAATCTGAGTGCCACCTGGTGGTCATTCTAGCCCCACAGGGGGTGATGTGACAGATATGGCCCCTCTCAGGAGATATGAGTCTTCATTTTTGTATTTGTAGGTAATTTTTTAAAGCATGTTCTACTTATTTTGTTAGCATCATCAAAATACAAATATACATCTAGAACATTTGAACAATAGATATCTAAGAAATAGTTCTGTTTTTATTAGATTTCCTTGGATTTATGACCATTTTAATGTCTAACTTAGAAAATGTTAAATGACAAAACTTCAATACATTACCCAAATTAAGGTAGGGAAGGGGTGTGTTGTGAGGGGTGGGTGAGAATGTTGAAAGGGTGACATTGATCAAGATGCACTGCATTCATACACTGCTTTGGTGAATGGTAACTTTGTACAACTACTTAAGGAGAGTAAAAATATTTTTAATGCAAATACTTAAAATCCAGTGGCATGACCTATATTCATTGCCTAAATGTTAGAGAATTTTCCATTCTTTCGTAAACTTGTCAAATTTCAAACGATTATGGCTCTAGAGAAGAGAAACCTAACTTTGTATGCCTGATTTATAATAAAGGTGGAAAATGAATGTTTAACACTACCTAGCATTGACAACCTGAAAACTTCTGTTCTCAGAACTCCATGCTGTTGTCATAATTAAAGTTGTCAATTGCTTAATAGTGATAGTACATAACTTTCTGTGGTACAGATGGGGAAACTAAAGCCTCATTAAGTGAAATTTCAGAAGTTTTAGAAGACATATTGTTAATGCACATAAGAGAGAAGTTTATAAACCCAAATTATTGTAAGAGCCCAAGCTCTAAGCCACTTCACTGTTGTAGCTCCAAATTCTCCTTGCTTGTCTCCTGCTACCTTTACTGACTTCTGCTTTCTTTCCCCACCTGAAAGTACAAATTGGAAGTGAATGTGAAAATTTCACACTTCTTGACAGATCCCCAAATGCATATTCTAGCAAACACTGCTACTGATATGCTCAATGTAGTATCCTGGCTAGTGGATTGTCTCAGAAAATTACTGTAAATTACAGAAATTTATTATAAAAATATCAAACTCTCTAATATTTTTAATTAACTTTACTTACCCAGACCATTGTGATATTTTTGTAAATATGATTTTTTACTATCCCATACGGATTAATGCATTTAGACAGCTGTGTTCTCTTCCTGTAGTTATTTATTTTGGCTCTCTATAAATGTATTAGTTATTAGAATAGTCAGTCTCCTATTCATTGTCTCATTCATTCATCAAGTACTTTTCTTTATCTATCATGTTTGGTTGCAAATACTGCTAGGGGACTCAAAAGCTGACAGACCCTGACATAATTTCCTTTGTATGTATATATGACTACTATTGGTATTTTTGTGGAAGACTGATGTCCATTAAAAATAAATAAAAAATAGCCTAATATTTCCAGAAACTGACAATAAGTAATGACAACCCATAAGTTGGAGTTTCACATTGATTTTGCTGAAGTATGAGAAAAAGCATCTCTGCATTAGTGGCTGTAGAGTTACTTCTGATACATAGAAGTCAACCTTCCATCTGAATCTTTGTGCTTATTGTTGTTAGCATGATGATTAAAGAGGAATAATTTAATTTAAAATCATGACCTCAGTATACTGATCTCTATAGTTCTTCAATATATATATATTTCTTTATTACAATAGCAAAATTTGTGTTATTTTTGAAAATTTTCCAATAATTTTCCTACTGCTGTGAACTAAACTTCCCATTTGGAATATACTGTACTGATATATTTAGGATCTAGATTATTGGCCTTGAAAGGTTGAAGTCTCTCCAAGAGACTCTACTCCATGAAGCAAGATATTCATTCTGAGGTCTCAAAAATACTGGCCTCTGGCTCTTCCAGACATAAAGATATGAGATCAATAATTATCTCACAACAGTATGTGTGTATAGACCTTTATATCAAGTAGTTTTCTGAGGTTACAGGCACTACTCCTGAATGAAAATGTCAGATAGGATCAGAAAACAAGCCTGGGTGTTACAAAGTCTCTTGACTCAGGTCTTATAACCCATGATGTATCACCACAATACACAGAGACCTAAATATTGTAATGTAAAGAAATAAGTGTTGTTTTTTATTGGGGACACTTGAGTTTTGAGGCAAAATCTTTATCTACTACTATAAATAAGTCTCATAAAATAGAGTTTATACTGAGTTCAAAGAGTCTATTAGTCTTCCCTCTTACAGATTTGATATTTACTCATGAAACAATTCATCAGCTGCCTTTTGGGTGGTATTTTACTTTTAGAGCTCTTTAGAAATGAACTAACGGATATTTTCCTGCTATTTCTAGTACATATTTACTCAAGCTAAGATCATTTTCCTTTCTCTTCTTCCCCTCCCTCCTCTCTTTTTTCATTAAATATTCATCTATGAACTTCTATCCTGACTAAAGGTTTTCCATTGTGTTTTTTATTTATTCTCCATATCTAATTATGTTTGAGGTATAGAGAAAGGTCAAATAAAACTCTGTCCAAAATTCTAGAACATCTCATTCATAGCATGATATGGCCCAAATCCTCATTTCAGTTCCAAAGTATCAGAAACACCAGTGAAATAGTTTCAATAGTGTCAAATGAAATGAGCAATCTTCAGATTTTTTTTCAGAACTCAGGACATTTTACTTGCTAGGAAAATATAATACCACTTTAGTCACATCTTCCAGTTCATTTTCCTTTAGGTGACTTTTCAAGACAGTCTTGTGTTTTTTTGCCCTGCCGTCTTTAGATCATGATACTCTTACCTATATTTCCCCATTGCTGGAATTTTAAGCTGATAGCACCACCAATGCCTACAATATTTATTGGCTGAGATGAGATCTTAATAACATTTTGGTAAATTGTTCTCAAACCAGATCATACTTGCAATGTAAAAAGTGCAACCTTAGAAAATAGACAAGAACTTGAATAATAACTACAGAATTGCTCTTATTCCACCTCATTCTCTCATCTTTCCAACACCAATTTATTTTGAATATCAGGCTATAAACATCATTTCCTTAAAGATGTTTTCTCAATACCTCTAACCCAATTCACCCCTTCTTTCCACAAAAAATATCCTTATCTTCTTTACAATATTTCTACTTATCTTGATCAACATTATGATATTTGTAATTCAGATTACTTTATATCTACACATCCTACCTGATTGAGAGTTCCATTAATACCTGTGTGTTTGGTAACATACATTCATTATTCTGTCCTTAACATGAAGTACAACACCTCATAACATAATAGGTACTGAATAATATTTTGTTAATCTACCTAAGTGACTAAATCAGTAGGTGAACTGACAGATATTGGAAGAAAATCCTTATTTCACCTGATGTTTATTTCCAATTTTTCAAAAGCACTATAGAGAAGGGCATAATGGCATTCCAGGTATTAGCTAACCAGAAAACTTCACCAATTATTAGTCACTTATATTGAACATAACCAGACACATGTCTTTGTAAGTAAAGTTTTATTAGAGCACAAGTCATGCCCATTAATTAATTTGTGATTACTAGGGCTGCTTTTACACTGCTAGAGTATAGTTATTTAAATAGTTGTGACAGAAATCAAATGGCCTTCAAAGCCTGAAATTACTATTTGATTGTTTAAGAAAACCGGATGGCTGACCCTTGGCAAAAGTTAAGAGATGTGTTTGTTTTAGCAAGCCTTCTAATGGGAGCTGTATTTATACCACTCAGATGCTTGCCTAGCTTCCTTCAGAAGAGACTGGCTCTGAGTGGTGTAAGAAATATTAGCGCTTGGTACTCTCCTTTCAGAGAGTTGAATGAAGGTGTCATCATCAAAGAGAGATAAACTGGAATTGTACATAATTTTCCTCATAGCTCAAATAAGTAGGCATTGCAAATCATATCATAAGACTGAATGAGGAGGCTGAAAATCAAATTTAGAATGTTCAGGTAGGCTGTAAACAATTCCATCAAGTACCAAAAAGAGCTCTCTTATGTGGAGTGGAATGAAATATATATGCTTTCAAGTGATTTGCAAAATAATTTCTACTCTTTCCTTCCCTCAGAATTTGAGGCCTATAATAAAAGCACCCAAAATAGTGTAATGTGGGCATATTACTGAAATTTTTTCACTAATGTAGCGATTAACAGGCATTTTTATGCCTTCTAAACTTAAATCCCTTTGAGTAGCATGAGGACATATTGAGAGATCCATTCCTCTTTCCCTTCTGTGTTAAAACTTGGGCTAAATATCATCAATATTTCAGACATACAAGAAGCAAATTACTTAAGGAATAGTAACTTCTCTCTCTGAAATTGATGACTATGTTTGCTTTATATATCAAGAAAGAGAACCTCATGCTAGCTCTCATTAGTTAGCCCACACTAGCTAAACTATTGAAAACTACTTTTGACAGCACGCTCCTCATTGTGGTAAGTGCAAAATGTTTCAGAGCTTTGTCCTATTGTGTATTACACTGCAGTAAAGACTGAAATGGTATTTGCTCTAGCACTTAGGTATGCTTGGTTAATCATTCTTGAGTATGAAGAGAAGTCCGGAGATATCTGGGACTGAACATTTGTGTTTTAAACTTAATAGCTACTTTAAAAACATTTCAAGATAAAAATCATTGCAATTTGTAACTCAACAGGCTCTAAATCTTTCTGCAATGCTGGGCTCAACCTACCTTGTCTCCCAACTGCTGGATACACTTCAAAATTAATGAAAGTCCCTTAGTGTGTATGGCCCACGCTGTTTCTTTGAACATGCTAGATGAGTTCAGTATTCCAGTGCAATGTAGCCTTCTAATGAGAATAAAGATTTACATAGCAGGTCCATGTGTTTTTGCTTTAAAGAACTTACAGTCCATTACTCTCTCTGCAAGCCATCAGAGCAGTATCAAAGAAATCTTTAGTTCTTAAAAGTGTTCATTTAATCATTAAAAAGAATAAAGACATGCCTTTTTAGAAAGTTTATATTGAAAGTTTTAGAAAGTTTATATTTGCATTATGTTTCTGTTTATACACATTATAGAGAGGTAACAAATCAATAAAGGTTTGACAAACTACATGATTGTGCTATAAATTCTACTTTTAACTTTTAAGGAAGATTGATAGTTTAGTCTTAAAAAGCCATCTTGGAAATAACCTTCACATTTTTTTTCACAAAATGTATATTTTATTTTTACTACCTTGATGTAGCAAGACCTCTTCCACAATGCAAACAGAAAGGATACTTGTAAGCATCCTGATTTTACAATATGATATGACATATGACAGGACACAACATAACATAATACAGCAATTATTACCATTATTTTATTGGGGACTGAATTCAGGGCCTTGTGCATACTAGGCAAGTGCTTTAACACTTGAATTTTGCCCCAGTCCTTTTGCATTTAGTTCTGCATTCAGTTTGGTGCTTTTCCCTCATCCACTATCAGATTAGTGTCCTCCCAGCTCCACCTCCTGGATAGCTGCCATTATAATCATGCACTATTATACCTGCTTTAGAGGAACGTATGAATACCATAAATTTGTGTGTTGTAGATGGAATACCATATATCATGTTAACAAAATTCCTATTGTAATATTATTTTTTACTAGCTATTCATTTTATGTTTAAATCATAAAGCTTGAACTATAGCAATTTTGGATATTTATTGGTAAAGCATAATTTCTATCTGGAATCATGTTGATGAAGTATTACTTGAGTTTTCTCACACTGCCATAACAATTTCAAACCAACTTAGTGATGGAAAATAATATTTAGTTATTGGGAATTTCCATTCCAGTTCCACTGGACTAAAATCATGATGCCTACATGCCTACACTCCTCTTGAAAGGCTCTGGGACTGAATCTACTGTCTTACCATCCTGGCTTCCAAAAACTTCCAATTGTTCCTTGGTGCACAGCCACCATCTTTCCACTTCAACGACAGTGACTTAGCTTGTTTTGACTCCTCTGTAATCATTTCTCCTTTTTTAATTACCTTCTTTTACCAACTTCTTCCACTTTAAAGGACTCTCTTGATTATACCTAGATGAGAATTTCCCTAATTTCAGAACAGCTGATTAGCAATTGGAATTTCATATGAAATTTTAACTTTCTTTTCTATGTAATATAACATATTCTACGTTCTACAGATTAGGGCACAAATAGTTTTAGGAACACATCTTCTAACTGACACATATATAATATGCCTTAAAATTTTCTACTATTCCTCAACCTGACATTCTGAGACTAAGAAAAATTTGGACATGATACATACTCTTTCTGAGGTATTTCTGAATTTGTTAACATTGTTCTTGAGAGAGCTGGCAGTTATTTTTCCTTTTCAGCTTTTGGTATAAGACACTAATTCTAAGCAGTAAATTGGAAAGGACTCTATTTTGGAAGGTTTAAACAAAAACAATTAATCTGTTTATTTAAGAGGTTTAAATAAAATTTTGTGAAATCTGTGTTAAATATTTGGAAAAATATTCCAGTGTATACTCCTGGACCTGTATTAATTTGGGGATTTTAATTAATCTTTAATATATTTTAATGTATATTTAAAATGTTTAGATTCTCCTATACATATGTTCTGAGATTGGTAACTTATTTATAAAAGAGTTTGTACAACACAGTTGTGTTAAATGTTGTCCTCAAAATTCCTCATATCAACAGTTTAATGTTTGAAGATTTTTACAATCTCTACTTTCATCCTGAATAATTGTACTCATTTTTCTTTTTATTACGTCATTGAACTTGATAGCCAATTTATCTGCAAAGCAATCAGTATTTTAATTTGATGTTTTTAATGTCTAATACCAAGGTTTGAACTTCAAGGCCTCACACTCATGAAGCTTGAATACTCAGATTTCTTCTACAACTATAGCCATGTCTCCTTGAAACAGATTCTTGAAGATGTTTATGCCTAGGCTGGCTTTGAATCTTGATGCTCCACATCTCAGCTTCCCCCTGATTTTATAGTTATAAGTGTGACCCAATAGTGCCTGACTATTTTCTTAAATTTTCTAATTATACCTTTTTTATTTTAACATCTGTGATAAAGCTTTTGTACATAAATCATTAAATGATTTATAATTTTTCACATTTTAATATATTTATTTATCTATCTTAATTTTTATATAGGTTCTTAAAATGCCTCAAATTTACAATCAATCTGCCTCTACTTCCAAAGTTCTGGGATTTAAGGGGTACATAAGTGTGCCCAGGTGTTTGTCATATTTTCTAACTTTTAATGCTTAACATTTACCCCAAACTGCTTTAGCAGCATCTTCCAGACTTAATTCCAGGCTTAATATATTTTACAGATGATAAAAAACATCTTTTTACTTTCTTCAGGCCATAGTCCCTTTATTTTAAAAACCAACTTGTCAATTTTGTTGCTTATTCTGGTAATGTTCTTTTCATTCCATTATTATTATTCCCTTATCTTTTTTCATTTCACTTTCTTTTATAAGTTTTCTTAATGGTATGATTAAAAGTTATTTTAAGTCATTCTGAGTGAGGTAAGTCAACAGCAGAGAGACAAACGGCTTATGGTCTCCCTGACATGTGGATATTAAATCCAAAATGTAAGGAGATAAGACAAAATAAACAAGACTCGAGAAACAAAGGACCTCCACTCAATTTGTTGTATCATTTCTAAGTGACTTCATGTTCTTGACCACATATGTGTGTGTGTGTCACGCGCACACACGCACGCGCACATCTGAGGGAAGTTAGGAGGAGGACACAGAATCAGAGGGAAATGGGAAAATATAGAACAGAGAGGCCAATCAGCTGCACTGGACATTGATGAAAATGAACTAAGCGACTCAAGGGCAGCAATGGGAGGGAGGGAATGAGAGGGAAAGACGGAACAGCTTACATTAAGCAAAAGGAAAGAAGTGTACTTATCACCTGATGTGGAAAAAATAGTTGTATTTGCTCATAGAATTCACAAACTTTATAGACCATGATAATGACAATTTGCCTTGTGAAGGTTAAAATGTGTTTGTGACTTTATCACTGTCTCATAATACTGTAAAATTTGTTAAATTTATGTAATCACTTAATCTCAATAAAAATTATTTTAAAAATTATTTTAAAGGTATACCATTGCATCACATTAATCTTTGACTTATGTTTTTCATCAGTTGGAACAGGTTTTGATCACTGTATTTTAAATATGACTTTAATTTTCCTGAATATTAATTGTAAATGGTGAACAAATAAAAGTCATTACATCTTATTTGTCTGTAATACCCATTTTTGTATTTTTTTTTTACATTTTAACTCTCTTTTGCACCCCTGTTTATTTTAATTATTTAAGTACTGAGAATGTGATTGTACAGTCCATTTTTATTTGAGTATCACTTATGATATTTTTAATTCTACTATACCTGTTTAGGTATTTATTAAAGATTCCATTTTGTAGGTATGTTACTACCTATTTTTAAATACGTTCTTACTGTACTGTTATTGGTTTTTCGTATTACTTATTTATTTGATTGTTATTATAGAGGTGATATACAGAGGGATTACAATTGCATGAGTCAGGCAATGAGTACCTTTCCTTTTGTACAGTGTCTTCTGTACCTTCCTTCTCTCCCAGTCCCTCCCTCCCTTATTAACATTATAACAACAGGTTAAACCCATTATCATGTTCAGGATCTCAGTGTATGTGTTTCTATTTTCTGGCTTTTTTTGGGTGTTTTTGTTTTTTAAATTATGGTTTTTATTTAGGTTGAAAATTAAAACAATGTGTTTGCTCTAACCATAATCTTTATTTTTAAAAATTGTACATAAAACACTGTATAAAAATATATAACTATTGGATTATGTCAATTTTCTTTACTGGGATTCTGAATTTCTTTCAGAAAACAATTAAATGCAAAAATCACCTTATTGCAGTCAGAAATTGACTAAAAGGCATCTCTGGTTTGTCATTACTCATTGAATGTGATCCTTTAACATATCAATTGAATGTCTAGATTTCATTACCAGGACTTATTTTCATTTAAAGACACTGAACTACAGTTTTTAATCTGATCTTCTATGTGAGACTGTGGTAGTCCTGAAGTAAACTTTATGCATTCACATTTTAATTTTCTTCATATTCTTGTATAGACTTTAGGGATTAGTTAAATACCTCCAGGAAACAAATCACACAGAATATCAGACTCAATTTTGTACAAACTACGTTCTCTTAGATCTTGTTTTTTAATTTTATGGCAGCCTTGGTAATCCCAAATTCCAACTTTTGTACATTCAGTCTTTTTAAAATTTAATTATCAAATTGATGTACAGAGGGGTTACAGTTACATATGTACAACTTGTTACTCCCTCCTTCATTTTTCTCACACTTTTCCTACCCCTAGTTCCTTCCCCTAGGTTGTTCCAACATGATCTCTTGTGAGTATTGCTTCACTCAGTCTTTTATGAGACTACAAAAAGCACTGAGCTGCAACTTATTGCTTGGTTAAATATGCCCGAATGAGAAAAATGTGAGCCAATTTAGGACTCATAATGGTGTATTTGCTTCCTGGTGTCTTAACCTCTTAAGTCTATGTGCTTTATTTTTTTTTTCATCACCTCAAAGAGTGATGCTTGCTTGTTGTTTGATAGTAGTGGTGTTGGAAGTGGTATATTTGGTATATTTTTCAGCTTGCTTTTTTTAAACTTAATGTGACCTTTGACCTAATACATCTTATTTTTATATTGCTGTACCTATTCAAACAAATACACTCAGTTCCTATTTGCAAAGATATCTCTTTCTATTAATATGAAGGTTTCTATGAGATGTCCAAAGTGTCCATTTTACTATTTTCTTTCCAAGAAAAAAAGAATCCTACAGAGAACTGAGAGGATAAATTTGCTTACTATCATCTTAATACAATTGCATGTTAGTATACATCCTAAGGCCCGCCAGTAATAGTCAAAACAAACTGCATGTTTTAATAAATAAATTAATCTGTGCAAAATTTTTATTGCTAGTATGTCAATTAAGAGAATCACAAATGTCCAGAATTGAGACTACCAAAAATCACAGAAGGATGTCATGAAATTGCATGAGAGTGTCATTCCTGCTTTGCTTCGCAGACACACAGAAGGGACTGGAGGTTCAGAGGACAGCAAAGGATTATAAATAAATCTATAAAATGTTCCTTGAACCTAATTCTTAGCTTCTGCAGGTATAGTTTTTATGATAGACTATTCACTTCTTATAGTTGTGGTGAATCCCACTTCCAAAGAATTCTAGTTATTAGAAAGATTCCTTTTGGGTCTGAGGACTGTCCATTGATAATGCTTAAATGCCCTTTGGTGGATTCTCTTTTGAAAGTTTAAGGCAGATATCTCATTCCCTTAGAGTTATCTCCAGGAGGCATACAATTGGGTTTCAGAACTGAGATAGTGTCAAGATTTTTTATTCTATTTGTGATTTTTCTGGAAGTGGTTGGACTTAAAGTTCCCTGCTCATTACTTTGTCTAGATTTGTACTTTACATTGAATCATGGTATGAATAGTTTGGTGCACCACATTCCTCACACTCTAAAAACTTATTCTGTATAAAACGCTATTAATTAAAATAAAAGAACTATGGTAGAGTTCTGTAGTGTAGTGCTTGCCTAGCAAGTATGAGACCCAGGATATAGTTCTGAGCATTGAGAAAATTAAAAAAAACAAACCAGTGTTATAGTTTCCATTTGGCTGTTATACTATTAACACATCCTATGCCTGATATAAGCTGAAGAAAAGCAGGTAGATGTGTCTACTAAAACAATATAGCTTAGACTCTAGACTTTAAAAATTACAGTTTTTTTATTAAATTTAGCTTCAAAATTAGTTTATTATTTATATCTATTAAAATGCTTTTGGAGCATTATTTGTATACTTTGTGGAGGGGAAGGGAAGGGAAAAACAAATTGTTTAAATAGGGATATAGGTGGGCCCATTGCAACAATGAGATGTACAAGAGGTTATGTCGAAAAAGGAACTTTACAACTTTGGCCAGGGGCAGAGGGTGAGGGGTGACAGGGGAGGGGAGGGAAGAGGGGAGCAGTGTGGGGGGTGAAGCGTGGGGGGCGGGGCCTGGCCAGGTAGAGATGGGCAAGGATGGGAAGGGGAAACAAAGGAGGAGACAACAATGCTTGGTAAGAACTCTAACAACAACAGATGCTGGAGGGGATGTGGACAGAAAGGAACCTTACTTCATTGTTGGTGGGAATGTAAACTTGTTCAACCACTTTGGAAAGCAGTATGGAGGTTCCTCAAAAGACTTCACATAGAACTCCCCTATGACCCAGCAATCCCACTTGTTGGCATTTACCCAAATGTTTACAAGCAAGACCACACTAAAGCTACCAGCACAACAATGTTTATTGCAGCATTATTTACCATAGCTAAGATCTGGAACCAATCCAGATGCCCCTCAGTAGATGAATGGATCAAGAAAATGTGGTATATATACACAATGGAATTCTATGCCTCTGTCGGAAAGAATGACATTGCCCCATTTGTTAGGAAATGGAAAAACTTGGAAAAAATTATATTAAGTGAAGTAAGCCAGGCCCAAAGAAACATAGGTCCCATGGTTTCCCTTATTTGCAATATCTAGTATATCTATGAGTCAAGAGGAAAAGGTCAGATAATGTGATGTCAGGAAAATGAACCCTTAGATATGTATCTTGATGTTTTTTTCTTTCATGCATGTGTTTCTAATGCATTTATAAGATTATTTCTTTGTTGCTTTGTATGTCCCTCCCCCACAGTATAACCCCTGCTTTCACTATATTTGATGTCAGTATAACTTGTGGAGGAGATGGGGAAAAAGCAGTTGTTTAAAGATACAGGTGGACTTTTTGCAACAATGAGAAGTACAAGTTGTCATGCCAAAAACAAGCTTTACAACATCGGTGTGGGGGGGGAAGGGGAGGAAGGAGAAGGATTGGGATTGGGGGAGAGGGGGGAGGCTGGGAAGGGATGTGAAGGGTAAACAAAAGGAGGAGGCTGCAATGCTTGGTAAGAAATGTATGCATTATCCTGCCCATGTAATTGTAACCCCTCTGTACAGTATCTTCACAAATAAAATAAAAAAGAAAAAAAAGAAAAAGTTAAAAAAAAAGAAATGTACTCATACCTTGTTCATGTAATTGTAACCCCTCTGTACAGTATTTTCACAATTAAAAACAACAACAACTTCTAAACAGCCAAAAAATGTGTAACTTTTTAAAACGTACAAATATAAATCTATGTAATGTAATGCAGGTGTTTGAAAAGCAATCTCTGCTTTGTTTTTCTGGCTCCTTTTAGGATTTTTTTTGTCGTTTTTTGTTTTGCACTAATTTAATAAAATTGACTGATTATAATGATATAATATACACATAATATACTAACTTTCAAAATTTTGATGGCATTAGATGGATGGGAACAAAGTCATCTTTCAGTAAGATCTTAGTAGAAAAGAATCGTTGCTACTATTAGTTTTATTTCTAACATTAAGAACATGAAGATATAGTTATTCCGTTAGGACATTTATGAAGTAGAAAAATAAACTTTTATTTTTGTTTAGATCAATGTATTTCTATTTTTGCTAGCTAGTTAGCAGGCAGATAAAGGATTTATTAACAAGAATGATTTCCCAAAGAAATCTACATTCTAAACTCCAGAACCTGTGAATATGTTAAATTAAACTTACAGATGCACATCATGCTTCTAATCTACTAACTCTGAGTCAGACAGGTATCATGGACTGTCATGAATTGTCTAGGTGGGCACACTGTGAATGTTGAGAAGAGACAGAAGAGGATCAGAGCCAGATGACTTAACCCATTGTTTTGGGCTTTGAAGGTGGAGGAAAGATGAGCAAAGAAATGGAGACAAACTACAAAAAATCAAGAGGGGAAACAATTTTTCCTTAGCATAGAACAGAACCCAGTCTTTCCAGCAAATCAGTCCTAGACCAGTAAGATTTCTGTTCAACTTCTGACTTTCTTTCTCATAAATACAAATTTGTATTTAGGTGACTAAGTTAAAAATCTATTATGCACCAAAACACATGGTTTTAAGCAAAACACAAAATAGTTGATCTTTTAACAGAGTATTTTAAGAGTTAACTCTAAATAAATATCCAATGTATGAAGAAAGCTTAGGCTAGCAAAAATCTTTGAATATCACCTTTAAAATGTCAATAAAATGTTAATTATGTATGACAACACATTGATCTAAACTGCTTTTGGTATTTGTGTACCTTATGTGATTGAAAGTCTAAACAGAGCCGTAATTGGCACTTAATATGTAGTCTGTACCTGCTCTAATGTGTTGAAATCTGAAATACAAATTAAACCTATATTTATTCTCAACTGTGTGTATATATAATGCTTTTTTAAACAATAATCTGGCTTTTGGGCTTTTCTCATAGTTTAGTTATGAGAGTGCAGCATTGACGATGGGTGGGCAAGAGATTCTATTGTGTCCTGACTTGTGTTCCTTTGAATATATGCCAAAAAGTGGCATTGCCAGATCAAATTTTAGTTCTATTTATTTAACTATATAAAGAGGAATTAAATTATGTTATTTTCAGGAAGTGAATGGAACTAGAAAATTTCATCAGACATGAAATAAGCTAAATTCTGAGGGAGGAAGGACACATTTTCTCTTATATGTAATGTAGATCTAAAGTACACTCATATTCATGTATATGTAGATACTAAATAAACATACACTTACGCATCTATATGTAAAATGACTACTTATAAGACTAGAGGATGAGGGAGTAAGAGCGATGGGGGTGGATAATATTGAAATGTGTCTAATTATAAAAATAGCAATAAAGAAACTCACTGAAAGTTGTTGAAAACTAGTGAGGAGTAATGGATAGGGAAAAGAGAAAAATAGAGGAGGTTAATCTGATCAGAGTACAATAAATGCACATGTGGAATCCTTTTTTTATAACTAAGATATAAGTAATAAGAACCTGAAGCATAAAAAGGGAAGCAAGTTATAGATATATCAAAAATTAATAAAAACTGGTCTTTCTAGTTACCTAACACCACAAGCTACTACTTCATTCCCTTCTCCCTTCTCCATGATACACTATTCCAGGCTATTAGCGAGCAAACCACCTCTCTGGATACAGCCAGAAGGCAATTTTTTACCTCTCACTCTTAGTAGGTTTCATTTTCCTCTTTTTTAATGTGTATGGGCCTGAGAATATTACCACACATCTTCAATGTGAGAGACACTTTTCTCTATTGAAGTTATTTGCTAGGAAAAAAAAATTATTGCTTGCCCCTGATACTCTACAAAGTCAATGTCTCAGAAGTCAATCAGAAGTGTGTTGTGCTTCATTTATCACTCATATTGTCAGATGAGTTTTAATTGGAGAACCTTAGTACTGAAGATGTGAGTGAGAAATAAAATATTGTGATTTGTAGAATTCAGCTGTAATTTACTATCTGACTTTGAGGAGAAACACTTTTTTATTTTTAAGTAGAGAAAAGTTATTGACAAGTAGTATATGTATCATTCTACTTTCCAAATTCTTAAATCACTTTTATTGACTAGAATATTTTTAATAAGATGATACCATCTAAACATGGATTTTTAAGGGCTCTTTAATTTTTTATGATTGAAAAAGGCCATAAATTCTTGTATTGCTGCACATGCTGTTATTTTTTAGCATCTCAGAGGTTGTGAATTTAAGGACCAATGGGGAAATTTGTACTACCAAATGCTCCCTCTATAATTCTAAGTATCACAGAAGATTGGGCTTATTTTTCAAAAAGTAATATCCAACATGGGCAAATAATCATTTTGACTTTCAGTGAGATGAATGTCTTACAGAAGCCCTGATTTTAAAAAACGCTCTATCTTAAAACTTGAGAGAACAGACAATACATAGATTTTGGTCTATCAGTTTGTACAAAAATTTTTATTCTTCATATGAACACAAAAACACTGTTTCTGGACTCAGCATATGTGAAACCACAGCTCAGATCAATCCTCCAGATTAAAATAATGTGCAAGCATCTTTACAGGTAAGTTATTAGTTTGAGAAACTGTAAAATGAGCTGGTAATAAGATGGCTCACTGACTCTGCCTAGTCGTTATGGTAATTATCATATAACTGTCAAATCAATTAATAGAGATTACTAATCCATGTAATGCAGAATATCAACCCTTCAAAGATTTCTTAACATAAAGATGCCACTTCCTAAACTAGCAAATTTTATACTTACTAATGAATTACCTATGTTCTTAATGCATGTTCTTTGAAACATGGAACATATAGAGAAAACAGTGGTGGAACTGAAACAAAAAATCATGTTTGATGCTGAATACATGACTCTCATTTAAGAATGTGAGTTCCTAAAGTACATTGTATTCTGTTGCTTTTTTTCTTACTTTAGGGTTCATGCAAGTTGTTTTTTACTTTAAAAAATGATGCTTAATTTTAGGTATTTCTTTAAACATGCTTCCTCAGAATATACTATGTGATTTTTCCAGTTCCTATAACAAAATTGTTTCAGCCAGTCACCGGTGACTCATGCCTATAATTCTAGTTTCTCAGGAGGCTGAGATCTGAGGACCATGGTTCAAAGCCAGCCTGTTCAGGAAAGTCTGCAAATTCTTATCTCCCAATTAATCACAGAAAAAGCCGGAAGTGGTGCTCTGATTCAAGTGGCAGAGTGCTAACCTTGAGCACAAATAGGCTTAGGGACAGCTCCCAGGCCCACAATTCAAGCTCTAGGATGGAAAAATAAGCCATGAAAATATGTGCATAATGAATTTCTAACTTGTGTCATTAAAGCAAAGTTACTAGAAGAACTACTAAATGAGAGTATTTCAACTGGAAATGGTATGGTCAATATATTTTCCGGTTTTGTGTTCCTTTAAAAAATGTCTAATGCATTATACACCTAAACTAACATGTTGAATTGAAAATTCTTTGCACATTACTTAAAGATAATGAACCAAAATCTTAAGAAAGCAAACAATACTGTTGAGTAAAAATAGATTTTTTTCATATATAAACTATGTTACATTAATTCAGTCCTTTCTACATCTTGTATCTGTGATACAAATGAGGTTGTTCAATAAACTATTAAAGTATTTTATAATGGTCACTTTTAAACCATTATTTGCTATTTTAAATGACCTACTGGACAGTTGCATTAACAAATGTTAAGAGAAAATTAACCTTCACTAATGACTGGTTAATTTTTTTATTATTTATTTATTTTTGTTGGTCTTGGGGCTTGAACGCTGGACTGGGCACTGTTTCTGAGCTCTTCAGCTCAAGATGAGCTCTCTACCACCAGAGCCACAGTGCCACTTCTGGTTTTCTGGTGATTAATTGGACATGAGAGTCTCATGGACTTTCCTACTGGGGCTGGCTTTGAATCAGGATGCTCAGATCTTAGCCTCCTAAGTAGCTAGGATTATAGGCATGAGCATATACATTTCAAGTTGATTGGCATGAAATATGAGATTACCTTTTTGAAACTGTACTTATAAATTATCAAAATGGCTAAAATAAAAAAAATAGTGACAACACAACTACTAGTGATGATGCAAAGAAATTCAATTGTCCTCCATGGTTAGTGAGGATATAAAATGACAAAGCAATTCTAGAAATGCACTTTGTTTCTTAAATCACCTTGTGACTCAAAATCTGAGGCAACAATCTCAGGCATTTATTCCAGGCAAATAAACACTGCATTCACACAAAAACTTACATATGTTCATATAATTTCCTTTGTACCAATCCAAACAGGACATGAGTGCTCATCAATGAGCAAATGATATGTTAAGAAATGTGATGCAACCATACTATGGAATACTATTCAATATTTAAAAATGAAAAGTTAGTGATATCCACAATAATCCACTGACTTGAAAAAGCCAATCCTGAAAGTGAGCATACTACTTGATTTGGTTTATATAATGCTGAAGAAATGCTCAATCTCACTAGCCATAAAAGAAATGCAAATCAAAACAACACTGAGATACCACCTCACCATAGTTAGAATGACTATAATCAAGAAATCTAATAATAACAGATGCTGGAAGGGATTTGGACAGAAGGGAACCCTACGGCCTTGTTGGTGGAGTGTAAACTTGAGGATCTTCAAAAGATTTCACATAGAGCTCCCCTATGACCCAGCAATCCCACTTTTGGGCATTTACTGAATGATCACAAACAAGACCATACTAAAGCTATCAACACAACTATGCTTATTGTATTATTATTTACCATAGCTAAGATATGGAACCAACCCAGATGCCCCTCAGTAGATGAATGGATCAAGAAAATGTGGTATATATACATAATGGAATTCTACTCCTGCATCAGAAAGAATGACATTTCCCCATTTGTTAGGAAATGGAAAGACTTGGAAAAAATTATATTAAGTGAAGTAAGCCAGACCCAAAGAAACATAGGTCCCATGGCTTCCCTTATTTGCAATAACTAGTATATGTCTGAGACAAGCAGAAACGGTCAAATAATTTGATGTTAGGTGTAATGAACCCCAAGATAAAGACTGAAGTGGCAGAGTTATTAAAGTGGAAAACAGCTCAGCGATTGCATGAGATTAAGGAGAGCTAAAGAGTGAAGGACACAAGTCTTTTTTTCTTTCTTGCTATTGTTTCTAACGTATTTATAAGGTGAATTTTTGTTGCTTTGTATGTACCTCCCCCACAGTACAACCCTGTTTTCACTGTATTTGATATTGGTATAATTTGGGGAGGGAAGGGGAAAAGCAAATTGTTTAAATAGGGATTCAAGTGGACCCATTTCTATGTTTGATAAGAAATGTACTAATTACCTTGCTCATGTAACTGTAACCCCCTCTACTGTATTTTCAGAATAAAATCTTATTTAAAAAAAAGTGAAGTATAACCTTAAAATAGCAATTTGAGGGAAGTGTATGGTGCTGGAAATAAGTGTAAATGTTCAATTTTATTGAAGTAAAATTTCAAACAAAAACGTAATATAAATATTTAAAAGTGAAAATTTTAATTTTTAAATATATTTCACAAAGAGTAGTAAATGTGGCATAAAACAGAGCCTATCAAAAGACAAATACCTTCTCTTGACATATGACTAAGCAAAATAAATAAGCAACCCACAATTGTAATAAAAATAATGCCAAAATGAATACCAGTAAAAAGTACTTATATGTAGGATTTACATCTGTACTTTATTCTTATTTCCCATTAGAAAATTAAAGTAAGGAATGAAAGATAGGCAAAACTATTTGACAGAATCTTTAAAGGATTTTGAAAGGACCAGAAAAGGACACCAATACATTAAACTTTCTTACTTTGTAAGAATGAATGCACAGAGACCACAGTATCTTCTAGCTTGTAGAATAGGGAACTTTGATGCCATTGGTGAAATGTAAAAGCCTATAATTTGTCAAAGTCTTTGGAAGACCTGAATTTTATCACACATGCAATAAGCAATTTATCTGCTGTACTAACACGCCTGGTAGAAAACTTGACATTCTAGGTCATAGAACACTTTTCCCCCATGACAGAAATAGTCATAGCTAAACTCTCAATAGTTTTGCACTGGTCTTTATAAGGCGATGTTCTTGAAGCCATGAATGAACCATGTAGTCTATAAAAACAAAAGTCATAATCGATAATTCTGTTTTACGATATCCTATAACAGACAAAGTTACTAACCACTGGAAATGAATCAGAACAGTCATTGTGCACAGTGACTGGGAAATTTGTTGGGAAGGGTAAGAGTGAATTTTCAGAGGTGATGTTAACATAGCCTACTTACAGTCTACCTAAACCCAGAGGTGTACATTTATCCATTTCACTTTAGATTTTTACATTAAAATACCATATGTATGTAATATCTACTTAATGATAAATATATATCACATGCTTTAAAAGGATTATACTATTGTTTATAAATTACTGTGCAATACTTAAAAAAACAGATCTCTAAATACAAAAAAAGAATAATCAGCTAATTTTGCCAGGGGGTAGCATCCAATGAGCTTCCTGTTGGAAGCACTTTTCCCCAATAAATTGTCAATTGCAGGTCTCTTAACATGTTTTCCACAGTATTCTTTCCATAATTTATGGGGTCCATAACACATTAATTTTATTTTCTATGAAAAGGAAAATAGGATTGTATTTTTTGAGACAAAATTCTTCCAAGATTTTCTTCATACTGTGTGCTTATATTTCTCATCTATTTTCAGCCGAGTATTAGCAGAACTAACTCTGATAAGGTCAAGGGGAAAACATCTCTATTCCTACCAAAATTATCAGCAGATCCTCTGACAATTTAATAGTTTATTCGTGTTCCCACATGGTTATCTGAATAGAGTCAAATTTTCCAAGGTTTAGTATCCTGATACTTTTGTGTTTGTCTGTTTCTGTTTTTGTCTGCCTTTATCTCTCTGCCTTTCTCTCTCTATTCCCCCCTCCCTCCCTCTCACACTCAGTCTCACATACACACCCTCATTGGCCTAAGGAATGTACAGACATGTCTCTAATAGTTTAATAATAATGAAGTATGTACTGATTGAAATTGTTTCTAAATAGTTTGTCTAGTTTGATTGGACAAAGCCCAAAATGCCTATTACTGTAGGATTCAGAACATCAGTAATATGGGGTTCAAAAATCCATAAATTACAACATAAAGTGAAACAGACCTTTGTGTCACCCTAAAGTTCTTTGGACACATCATATAAAGAAAATCTTTACCCTGGATGATAGTAATGTGTTTTAATTTTCCTCCCAAATACCCTTTGAGCTTCATTAAGAAGAGTCTCAAGTTTTCTCAGATGTCTTGTGCTAATTGTCACTGTTCAATCCTCAGAAATTTATGCAAGTTTTTAAAATTTAAAATAACAAATTAATAAACATTAAAAGATAATCGTGGAAGGGCTGGGAAGGTGGCTCAGTGGTAAAGCACTTGCCTTGCATGCATGAGGCCCTGGGTTTGATTCCTCAGCACCACATAAGCAAAAGGAAAAAAGCTGGAAGTGGTGCTGTGGCTCAAGCAGTGGAGCACTGGGCTTGAGCTGAAGAGCTGAGGGACAGTGCCCAGGCCCAGAGTTCAGGCTCCACGACTGGACCCCCCCCCAAAAAAATAAAAAGATAATCATAGATTATTTCAAATATTTAAATCTTCATTCTACGTAATTATAGGTAAAAGTCTCTTTTCAAAAATCTCCCAAGAGCCCCAGACTTGCTGCACGAAATCTAGAAACTACTATAGAGCCATAGCTGAAAGTTCACAGTATAAGAATTAATTTCCATGGACTCATGTATGGCATGGTTCTCAGTGACTTTCAAATTAGGACCTTTCCTCTGTTGGTAACATTTAAAATCAAATTTATTCCTTCAATAAATAATTATTGAGCTTTTATTATACTCCATGTTGTGTACTGGCATTTCTTTTTTTAATAACCAACAACAACTTTTAATCCTGTGATCTTAGGCATGAGCAAACATAAGGACAACATTTTAAAAGTTTCCTTCTAACAAAATATAACTTCAAATTGTTTAGAAAGAATGGTACAATGACATTTATTTGATTTATTACAATTGATGCAAACCACTGAGTTTGGAGCATTTTTTCAAAACATTATAAACTGAATATCAATTTTTGAAAATTTTCCAAGTTATAAGCTCTTAACTAAAAACATGTGTATTAATATAGGATTTATGATTCCTGAACTATCATTTATTCTGATTGATCTGAAGATAGATTTCTTAAGAGCACCATCTGTCTGTTCCATACATACATAGGCAAGGAATTTATTTGTAGAAGAGGTTTTGTTAATTGGATTTTAGTTAGTTCCACATGTGTCAATAAACTCCTAACACCAGCATGTTATTGTTTTTCATTTTTTGTACCTCTAGGACATGCTTCCTGGGGCTGCTCTATAAACAAAATCTGCCTTTATGCCTTTATTTTGCTTCAAAGAATTGTGTTTAGAACTTATGATATAGGTGGAGATGTGTTTGAGGTGGAGAGTCAATGTCCAGAAATGTCTTGAAATTCCAAAGCTCCAATGAAAACATCTTGAAAACTGCTTTTGAAGGATAACATATTGCCTTATTTTACCTCCCACTACTTCAAGAGATGAGGGGTATTTTATTTTCCTTATTCCAGCCCCATATCCTCAGAGGATAACACATTCCCTTTCTGCTTATCTACAGATGGGTCAGGAATTACCCATTTAACAAATATACTCAGTTAAAACATTTAAGTCTTTACTTTCTGCTCCTTATGTTTTCATATTGTGTAATGTACAAATGTAAATATTGAGATTTGAATTTCATCTCGATATGAAAGCTTCTCTATTCATTAGATAATAATTAACTAACATCTTTCTGGACCACCTGTGGGCACTCTTTTCATTATATGGTTTGTGGGTTTGTCATTTGCATAATCCCCATATTTCAAGCAAGACTTGGTCCAGTCTAATCATATCATTTAAAATCAGAGTTAATCAATTTTGGCAGGAAAAATTAAAGGAAAATACTCAGATCTTCAGGCAGAAAGTAGAACAGTTACATATCTGGGTTTTTGAATCTGAAAGTAAGAGTTATCATCATTGCTCTATCATCCCTAACTGCATAGGGCTGAGAATCTTAATTAGATCTTTTCAGGCTTGAAATGCCACTCTCACTTGCTTGAAGAAGAGATTAAAGAAATTCAGTGCAGGACTGAGCCTTAGTCATATGTACACTTACTGAGTTTTTAGGGTTTAAACATCATAGCTCTTTGTTCAAAAGTGTCTCCTATCCCACAACTCATTTGTGTTAATTGTATTTTTATATTAATTTTATATTATTTGTATTAATTAAATTTGTACTAATGATTTCTCATTTCAAGATTGTTGGATTGGCTATGGTTATTATTGTTATTTTTAACTACCTATGCTTTCTTTGTCATGGCCTCCAACTGCCAAAATGTGCCAGTCCATGAACTCCCTGTCTACTTATAATTATTACATAGATATTTACAATCTTTACAGGCTAGCTTCCATCAGGGTGTATGAAACGCAAATGTCCCATTTTCAAAGAGCATGAATGAGAGGGAAAAAAACGGACTGGGCCTAGAAGTGAGTAAAATACTTGGAAACGTTCAATTTCAAACTTGACTGATTCTATCATGATCTCAATCATGTTTAGAGAGAACTGACTCAGCTAGTTTTTGCTTTCCTTGAATGACAAGTGAGGACAATGAGTTAATATCTTGTTTTCTGCAATATCAAACTTGACTACTCTGGTGCTTCCAGTACCAGAGCCTTCCCACCCACACTCAAGAGGCATACTACTTCTCATATGTCTGCTCAGCATCATACAAAAATTTAGGTATTATAGAAAGCCAGTAGGCATGAGCAAGGAAATATGTAAAGATTATGCTTCTGACAAGACAGAACTGCTAGAGAGATCCCAAAGAGAAAGATGATGAAATGGGATAGATGCTATTTTTATAATTACTCATCAGAACAATTTTAGAAAAATAAATACAAAGACATTTGTTGCTTTAGATGTTCAAGGTCCTGGGTTTAATACTCAGCACCAATAAATAAGTAAACAAAATAAAATAAATAAAAGAGAAATATAAAACAGTAGAGCTAACAGACATATTGAAATTGTAGTAGCATTTACTACATTGTAGTAGAAATTTACATTTTGAAATTATGGTAACATTTTTACAACTTTAAGATATAAATAATAAGTAAAAAGTATTGCAGTCATAAATATTTTAAAAGGTGTATAGAAATTTGAACAATTACCACATGATTCTGTGACTTCCTTTTGCTATTAGCTTCACATATACATAAATGACAATTTTCTCACTTATTACACAAAATAGTCAACATTTTTCTATCCATGTAAGAGTGAGAATCATAATCCTAACACTCACAAGCTTTGTAATCAGTAAGCTACTTGTAATCAGACATCAATTTTGTTCTCCTAAAATTAATAGTAATATAACCCTGGCACCAGTGGCTCACGCCTGTAATCCTAGTTACTCAAGAGGCTGAGATCTGAGGATCACGTTTCAAAGCCAGCCCAGAAAAGTCCATGAGACTTTTATCTTCAATTAACCACCAGAAAACCAGAAGTGGTTCTGTGGCTCCAGTGGTAGAGCGCTTGCCTTGAGCTGAAGAGCTGTGGAACATCACCTAGAGTCAGAGTTCACACCCAATGACTAACAAAAAAATTAATAATTATACCTTCTGCATTTTTGTTAGTATTAAATTAGTGAAGATACTGTCTTAGTCTTTAATAAACCAACAAAAAGGGAAGATGCCTGTCAGGTTCTTACTGTTAGGTTTTTAAAAAGAAGTTCCGAATGAGAACTGCACCACGCACGTGGTATTCAGGTAAGGGGTAGGTTTATTCAGTAGACCTGCTGGGACCAGGCAAGGTTGGCACTCCACATGGCTGGGAAAGGCCTGGGAAAGAGAGAGAGCTGGGAAAGAGAGAGGAAAGAGAGAGAAAAGAGCTAGAAAAGAGCCGAGAGAGCAGAGAGAGAAAGAGTCTGGGCCTGGGCTAGGTCTTATCTAGGGTATGGACAGAGAAAGGTGTGGCCACATCAAATTCAGATGTGACCTCAGCAGATGCATATGTGACCTTCCAGGTGTCCCAGTTGCCTAGGTAACGCCGGTACTGGGTGGAGACTTTGCTGCTAGAAGGGTGGAGTCTGCTCAACATCCAGGAGATGACCTTACACTTACCTCTGTGTAAACCAGCCACCAGCCATAATGTTTAATTAATTCTTGAGTACATTCAATGTCTCACACAAAAGGATAAGCCAAAACTATGCTATAAATGTTTGTGTCAGTGGTGCTATGAAGGGACAATCACAGCTTTCAGCTACTAAGTTCCTTCAGTGGAATTATTGTGGCTATTTTGAAACTTAAATGTTAATTAAATAAATCATTTCTGTAGAAATAGATATTACCTCATTAAAAGAGATATAATAAAAACATTGCTGTTCAATAACCTTATTTATGGGATAGCTTGAATAAGAATCCTTTCATTTTATTGTGCCAGTAAAGGGGCTTGAATTCAGGGGCCTGTTCTTAGCTTTTCACTCAAGGCTAGATTTCTAATACTGGAACCACAACTCCTCCTCCAACTTTTTGGTGACTATTTGAAGCACAAAGTCTCATGGAATTTTTTGTCCCTGCTGGCTTTAAATCATGCTTCTCAAATGTCAGCTTCTTGAGTAGCTAGGAATATAGACGAGCCCACCCTCCACCCCCAGTTAAAACTCGATTTTACCCAATGCCTTCTAATGAAATTAACAAGCAGTCAAGCCTTCTTTCAAAAAGATGCCTATATACATTTACTACATAGAGCCGTATGAACATTTCAGTTTGCAAAATGATGCACACTTTTAGCCCAACATTTTACCTATATCAGGACAGGTAAATACTGAAAAGTTGATTTAGAATGAAGCTTTAAAAAACACAGAAAGGTATACAAGAAATAATGCAAAGTGCACTAGAATAAATCTCTTTTAGGTTTTAGAGGACCCCAACCTGATCCTCAACCTGATCTTAATGTCCCAGTTCAACATCTACTTAAGCTGAAGCACAGATGCTTATCTCTGCTTTCTAGTGTTGCCTTATGGTGATGCTTTGATCTTATAAATGGTCATCTGAAGAATAGTGGCACAGGTGGCAAGAAGTTAAAAAGAAGATACCAGATATCAAATACAGTGACAACAGGGGATAGACCACAGGAAATCAAATCACAAAAGAAAAAATACATCACACAGTACATTAAAAACAAAACAAAACAAAAACAAAGAGAAACCTCTTGTGTCCAAGTCTTGGAGTTCATTTCCCTTAACATCATCTTCTATGGTGATAGGTACATAGTTATTGAGCTATTCTGCCCATCTTCTAGGATTATCCTAGACATGTACAAATTATTACAAATGAGGGAAAAGATGGGACCTATGTTTCTGTGGGTCTGAGTTATTTCACTTAATAAGTTTTTCTCAAGTCTTTCTATTTCCTAACAAATAGGGCTGTGTCATTCTTTCTGATGGAAACATAGAATTCCATTATGTGTGTGGATATGTGTATGTATGTGCATGTATGTATATGTATGTACATATATATAATCATATTTTCTTGATCCATTCATCTACTGAGGGACATCTGGGTTGGTTCCATATCTTAGCTATGGTGAATAATGCTGTGATATATTCATAGTTGTGCTGGTAGCTTTAGTATGGCCTTGTTGGTATAAATTTGGGTAAATTCACAGAAGTGGGTTCTGGGTCACAGAGGAACTCTATTTTTAGTTTTTTGAGGAAGGTGTATATTGCTTTCCAGAGTAGTTAAACACTTAAGGAGAGACTTCTCTGAAGAGGAAATAAGAATGGCCAAGAGACACATGAAGAAATGCTCAAAATCTCTGGCCATTGAAGAAATGTAAATAAAAACAATATTGAGATTCCACCTCACCCTAGTTAGAATAGCTATAATCAATAAATCTAATAACAAGAGATGCTAAAGGGGATGTGGCCAAAAGGGAACACTAGTGCATTGTTAGTGGGACTGTAAACTTGTATTTATTCTTTCAAAATTTGCTTGAACATTTTTATTAAAAATTCACTTTGAAGGTCATTTTCAGCATAACTTCTTGTACATCTCATTGTTGCAATGGGTCCACCTATTTACCTATTTAAACAATTTGTTTTTTCCCTTCCCCTCCACAAATTATACCAACATCAAATATAGTGAAAACAGACGTTATACCGTGAGGAAGGGACATACAAAACAACAAAGAAATATCTTATAAATATGTTAGAAACAATGGCAAGAAAGAAAAAATACATTTGAGTCTATCTTGGTGTTCATTTCACTTAACATCAACTTATCTGACCTCTTCTGCTTGTCTCAGACATATACTAGTTATTGAAAATAAAGGAAAACATGAGACCTATGTTTCTTTGGGCCTGGCTTACTTCACTTAATATATTTTTTCCAAGTTTTTCCATTTCCTAACAAATGGGGCAATGTCAACCCAAATCTTGAAACCTTATATTTATTTATCTATGACCGTTTATACTGATCTCAATCTGTAATACTATAAAAGATTATATTAAGTGAAGAATAAGATGTTTGTGGTGTTAACCAGGGTAGCATACTTCTATGATCCTAATTACCTGAGAGGCAGTATTGGGAGGATCATGTTCCAATGTGGGCCAGGAAAACCAAGACCTATCTGAAAAGAAAAAGAATTGGTATATGGCTCAAGTGGTAGGCCTTGAGTTTGAATGCCAGTAGTACAGAAAAGCTTTACTATTAAAATAAAAAATGAAATTTTCTTCTGACATTTCAGAGGAATGGGTAGAAAATTGGCTGTGTAAAAATTTTCTACTTATACAGTGAAAGCAGGGGTTATACTGTTGGGGAGGGACATACAAAGCAACAAAGAAATAATCTTATAAACATATTAGAAACAATTGCATGAAATAAAAACCATTTGAATACTTATCTTGGGGTTCATTTCCCTAACATCAACTTATCTGACATTTTCTGCTTGGTGTTGGTGTAATTTGTGGAGGGGTGGGGAAAAAACAAATCGTTTAAATAGGGATACTGGTGGACCCATTGCAACAATGAGATGTACAAGTTGTTAAGTCAAAAAATGAACTTTAAAACTTTGGTGGGGAGGAAGACTGGGTTTGGGGGGGCGGGGGGAGGATGGGAAGGGATGGGAAGGGGAAACAAAGGAGGAGGCTACAATGCTTGATAAGAAATATATTCATTATCTTGCCCATGTAATTGTAACTCCTCTGTACAGTATTTTCACAATAAAAGCAATTTTTTCTACTTAAAAAAATTCTTGCTACTTTTTATAATGGAAAATCAATGAGCATTTTCAGAAATAGTAGTTTGTGTTTAGTTTGTTCTAATAGCTGAGTTTTTCATAACCAAGAATATTTTTGTTTATAATTTCACAGGAAGTATGTTTGAACAAATTTCTGTAATTTATCTGCCTGTTATGATTTCCTACAGAAAGGCAATGAATCCATTCAAAACCATACATCTTCAGAAAATTTAATCAGAGCTTTAATGATATAGTTGTGCTCATTAAGGTGATTCCAAAAGACAATTGAGACAAAATAAAATTTTAAAATGAAGTAAAATATGATCATATAAGATGATACTAAGAACAATGAACCCCCAGACATGGACACAAGAGTTTTTTTCTTTGTTGTTGTTTTTAATGTACTATGTGATGTCTTGTTTCTTTTGTATCCCTCCACCCTCCATGGTTTATCCCTTGTTGTCACTGTGTTTGATTTTGATACCCTAGGTTTTGAATATGCATTTATTTGTATTAGGGAAAGGCAGGGGAACCACAAAATAGTGAGACATAGGACAAAGAAGGAACCAATGCAACAACAATATTTATAAGAAAATATGTTGGAAATGATCTGTACAATGGAGCGGGGGTTTGGAGGGAGGGAAAGTGGAAGAAACACAATGGAAGGGTAACAAGTTTGACAAGACCTATACTCACTACCTTACTTATGGAACAGTAAACCCCTCTGTACATCACATTGACAATAAAATAAATAAATAAATAAAATGAAATAAATAAGAATATAATATTAAGATAACTAGCAGCAACAGTAATATTATCTTATTTGTCTGGCTTTCTGGAATTTTATTTTAAGGTATTATCCTGTCCATTGAGGTAATGAAATTTGAAACTTGTAGATAATTATATTGTTCCTTGAAATGTTCATACAGGAAAGAAAAAAGCAGCTCCTTGAGTATCAACAGAGAACTAAAAATGTCACTGCAATCAGAGTAAAAGTAGAATAGAAGAGGGCTGCACATCCTACTTCTAAAATGGGATACCATTTGATGTCTATTTTTAAAAACTATGCCAATAATGGGAAACTTTGCTCATTATTAAACACTGTTGTTGATAAAATTTTGTGAAGTGGGCTGGGAAGGTGGCTCAGTGGTAGAGTGCTTGCCTTGCATGCCTGAGGCCCTGGGTTCGATTCCTCAGCACCACATAAGCAAAAAGAAAAAAGCT
>NW_012267233.1:20881349-20913386 GCF_000151885.1 Dipodomys ordii
TTCCCCATCTCCTCCACAAGTTATACTGACATCAAATATAGTGAAAGCAGGGGTTATACTGTGGGGGAGGGACATACAAAGCAACAAAGAGATAATGCATTTATAAGAAATACTCTCTTGAATGCATAATATGTCCTATTATTGCTCAATGTTAAAGTTCAAGAACTCACATATGACAACTTGGTGTGTACGTTGGGAACTTATATCACAGTGAATTCTACCATGACCCTTTCAGAAGTTACACTATATATTCTTTACCTAATTATCAGGGTTTGTGGTCAGAATTCTCCTCTTATATAAAAAAAGTTTCAATGTATACATCTATATTTTCTTCACTGTATTGTTGGTTTCACATTATTTATCTTTATGTCTTTACTCACAGGTTTCCCTATCTATTAGAAGCAGGATCTGGAATTGATCAACATTACACAGCCAATAAGAAGACAGATTAAAATAAAAACTTCAGGTGGATGTCTGCGCTATCAGATCACTGATCTGGTATTTAAAGCAAGTTTGAGTTGTCTTCCTTAGATGAAATAAAGCACATTGTATTATATTGGACAAGAAAGTATTTAAAGATTCTATGGGAAAGTTTGTGTGAACATGATTAACTGTGCACATGTCTGCAGTCAGGTAATAAATTATTTTATATATCCAAATTTATGTTTGTTTTCCACTAACACTTTTCTCTACTCCTGCCCCCACAATCCTTTTCAATGAACTACATTTCTCTTGACTGTACTCATGGTCCTTTTGTACCATATTAACTTAGTTTTGAGTTGAAATGATTATGAGTCATTGTAAATTGGAAATGTCCTCCTTTTGTTTTATTTTTTATTATCTTTAAATAGTTATACAATAGAGGTACCATAAAATAAAGCATTTTATGAATTTAGTGCATCTTAATCAATGTCACCCGCTTCAAAAACCTCCCCCCATCCCACTTTGACCTACACCCTCCTTTTATTTTCTTAATTCTTTGATATATAAAATTGATTCTCATTCTCCTCTCTCTTACCCTCTTTATTCATCCACCCTTCCATTTTGGACCAACCCCCTCTTTGGTGTACCCATTTTCTGGTGTTGATTTTGTTTTGCTTTGACCTTGTCTTTCTTAAAGGACTATTTGAGCTCTTTATGGTCTATTATACTTCAGTTAATTCATTTGTAACCACTTTCATACTTTTCAATGTACTTACTTATAGATTTATAAGCACTTTCTAGCTACCACAAGTGAAGGAAACCATGCATTCTGTTTCTCCGGGCCTGGCTCACTTCATTTAATATTCTTTCCCCCAAGTTTTTCCATTTCCTTACAAATAGTACAATAGCCTTCTTTCTAATAGATGTGTAAAATTCAATTTTGTATATATACCATGTTTTCTTGATCCATTTGTCCATTGAGGGACATCTGAATTGATTCTGTATCTTGGATTTGGATAATAATGCTGCAATGAACATTGTTGTGCTGGTGGATAACCTGTGTGCTACTGGACAAAATGCTCAGGTGAAGAATTGCTGGGTCACAGGGTAGTTTCATGATAAGTTTTACGAGGAATGTCCATATTGTTTGCCACAATGCTTGCACAAGTTTACATTCCCACAAACAATGTATTAGAGCCCTTTTGTCAGAATTCTTTCCAGCATTTGTTGTTATTTGTTTTCTTGATAATGGCCATTCTAAATGGGATGAGGATGAATCTCAGTGTTCTTTCGATTTGCGTTTCCTTTATGGCCAGAGATTTTGAACATTTCTTTGTGTGTCTATTGGCTATTTTTACTTCTGAGAAATCTCTGTTTAAGTAATTAGCCCATTTATTATTTGAGTTATTGTTTCTTTGAGGTTTTTTGTTTTTAAAGATTTAAGTTTTTTGAGCTCTAAGTGTATTCTGGATATCAGGCTTTGATATATAATTGGTATATATTTTCTCCCATTCTGTAAGCTTGTTATTTAGCCTGTTATATATGTCCTTTTCTGTGCAGAAACTTTTAACTTTTAAGTTAATATGGTACAAAAGGACCATAAGTACAATCAAGAGAAATGTAGTTCATTGAAAAGAAAACTTTTCTTCCATTTATCAAGTCCTCCTTAAGTTTGTTGCATTTGAATTTTTACTTAGAAAGGTTTAACCTGTGCCCCATTTCCAGTCTTACTGGAGGTCTTTGATCCATTTGAAATTGATGATGGTAAACAGGAATATATGAGGATCTAGTTTCAATTTTCTGCATGTAGATACTCAGTGTTGCCAGCACTAGTCTCTGGAGGTTATCTTTCTTCCATCCTATGTTCGGCTCCCCTATTGAACGTTAGATGGCTATAGATCTATGAGTTCAATTCTGGATCTTCTGTTCTACTTTACTGAACCCAAAGTGCATGTTTTTATTTCATATAAATTTTTGGCTTGCTTTCTCAACCTCATTGAAGAATGTTCTTGGGATTTTGATGGATATTATATTTAATTAGTAAATTGCTTTGAAAAATGTTGCCATTTTCATTATGTTAATTCTTCTAGTTCTTCTAATTCTTCTAAGGAACATGAAAACTATTTCCATTTTCTTAAATCTTCTACGATTTCTTTTTTCAAAGTTTAAAATTTTTCACAAATGAGGGCTATCATATCTATAGTTGATTATTGGGTATTGTTGTTGGTTGAAGGCTCTTGCAAATGAGGTTGCTTTCCTCATTGCAGTCTTGGTGTTCTCATTGTTGGCATACAGAAAAGCTACTGATATTTCTTGGTTGAATTTATACCCTACTACTTTGCCAAAGTTTTTAATCAGCTCTAGTAGCTTGGGGGGAGGAGACTACAGAATTTTTTAACTCTAGTATCATGTCTTTGCAAAAAGGGATGTTTCCTTCTTTCATCTGTATTTGGATCCCATTTATGTTTGTCTCTTGCCTTATTGCTCTTGCTAAGATTTTCGGTACTATATTGAGGAGGAGTTGAGAGAGAAGACCCTTATCTCATTCCTGATTTTATGAGTATTTACTTTATTTTTCACCATTAAATATAATGCTGGCTATAGGTTTGTCATATGCAGCATTTATTATATTGAGGAATGTTCCATGAATTCCTAGCTTCTCCAGAGTTTTTATCATGATGGGGTTTTGAAGCTGGTCAAAAGCTTTTTCTACATCTATTGAAATAATTATGTGGTTTATGTTCTTGCTTCCCTTGATGTGTTGTATTGCATCTATTGATTTATCTGTGTGGAAGCAGATTTGCATCCCTGAGATAAATCCCATTTTATCATATTATTGAACCAATGCATTCATGTACCAAAACACCAACACCACATGATATTTAACTCAAAATTATATTTAATTTTAAACTTCAACAAAAATAGAAATTGTTTGTTCTTTAATAACTCATTAGTTTAGTAAGGATGCTTCCCCAAAATTACTATAACTGAAATCCCCTAAAATACAGTGCTAAATTAGATATTCCAGGAAGTGCATTATTTCAGGGACAATGTTAAGGTGATACTGGGAGCAAAATAATGGCAGTTGCTATGCAATGAATGATGGAAAACAGTATTTTAAATATAGAAATTATCCATCATTATAAAAAAGCTATTAAGGAAACAGAATAGATTAAATTTAGAATGTTATTTTCACTGCTTTACATAGAATTGGAACAAGAACATCGATTTATAAAACAAAGCTTTTAAAATTTAATTTTGACTTGAGTTTGAAAATGGCTTGAATACAACTTATTAGCATATCATCATTTTGTCTTTTTGGAAAAAACACAAATTTGGAACTATATTGAAGAGCAGAAAAACCCTGATTAAAATTAATGAATACTTCACATCAAATAAAATGGTACCTTAATAAGGGATAATGCTATTTGACAATGATTCAATTTTTATTAAGATAAAACACAAGAAAACTTCCTATTTAAAATAAATATGTATTTTGTTGACCATACTGGGGCTTAAATTGTGGTGCTGGGCAATATCCATGAGCTTTTTTGCTGAACACTAGTTCTCTCCCATTTGGGCCACAACTCTACTTTCTGCTTTTAGCTTTTTAATTGGTGATGAGTGTCAGACTTCCCTGGCCCATCTGCCTTCAAATCATCATTCTCATATTGAACCTTCTGAGGAGTTAGGATTACTAGCATGAGCCATCAGCATCTGGCTATAAATATGTGCTATTGAATGCTTGGAGTTTCTTTCCATTAACAGAGTAAAATTTCCTTTGTATTCCTATGCTACATTGTTGGTCTCATTAGAGCAACGACCATGTTATATATTTATTGCTAAATATCCAAGGAGCAAAATCTGAGATTATTTTGACAACTAAGCTAAGGATCCCTGATAATAAAGGTCACCACTCATGAAGGGCTTTATCCTTATTTTAAGAATGGCCAAGTGCTGTCAACTATGGGGACAAAATCTCCATCTTGAGACCCATGGAATATCTCCTAGCAATTTGATTATTTGTCCTTGACCAAACTAAAGATCCAACTGGAAAGATTTCTCGATGCTTTACATAATATAGTGATTTTTCAGGACTTACATGCTTAAATAAGATTCCCATGGTTGGAAGTGCTGATAATTTTTGCACAAAATGTTTGTCAATGTTTGATAATATAGTCCAACTTCTGCCTTAGATACTTAAAATAATAATACTCGTTTTTCTTTATTATTACATATTTTTCTTAAATTTCATACTGTGACAATAATTTTATTCCCAAACTTTCCCACAAGCTAAATGTTGCTACCCACTCACTAATTTGTATTTTCCTATTAAAAATAAATCAGTAGATCTATCAGTATATAGCTTACCTTTAGTTAATTTAATTGAAAGTATTTGATGCTTATAGATATTGTAATCAGACTTGGTCATCAAAAACCAAAGGAGAATTCACTTATTTTTATAGAGATGCTTTTTCTTTTTTAAACTTTCAGATAATGTTGAAGCTTCCACAAAACAATCCAAAGATATACTTCTTGTTTTCAACTGTTACTGCTCTAGAAAATAGAATGAGATAAGTATGCTCTTGAGAATTGTAGTGAACTATTATCTTCAGAATATTTGGATTATAGATAAGCAAATAATATGTCTGGAAGAAACTAGAAGCAATTAAATACTCTCTTTTTTTGTAAAAACAGAGGCCCACCATTATCCACTTTCCCAGTAATTTTTGAGTGTGCAGTATCACAGTTTATAATTTTTTTCATATTTTCACTAATTTTCCAGGTTTCCTTGACAATTTTTAGCTCAACATTGACTAAAAATAGTCTCCTCTTCATTCATCTCATAAGAGTCTCCAAAGAATATCTCTGCAGACAAAAGTTATCATCAAAATTAGTTGGTTCACAATGGAATAGAATTGAAAACCCAGAAATGAACCCACAGACCTATAGCCATCTAATCTTTGATAAGGGAACTAAAAAAAAATAGAATAGAAGAAAGACAGTTTCTACAGTAAATGGTGCTGGCAAAATTGGTTAAATACCTTTAGAAAACTAAAGTTAGATCCTTATATATCACCCTGTACCAGAATCAACTCTAAATGGATCAAAGACCTCAAGGTCAAAGAAGAGACCCTGAAAACATTAAGGAAGGAATAGGAGAAAGCCTAGGTCTCCTAAGCACAAGCTGAAATTTTCTCAATAGAAATAGAATAGATATAGAATAGAATCACAACAAATCAAAGAAAGGTTGGAAAAAGTGGGATTTTACGAAGCTGTAGAGCTTCTGCATGGCAAAGGACATAACTAGCAAGATCAAGAGAAAGCCCACAAATTGAGAGAAGATCTTCACTAGCCATACAACAGACAAGGGCTTCATATCTAAAGTATACTTGGAACTCAAAAAATTGAACCCCCAACAAAAAGAAACAATTATCTAATAGACAAGTGGGCTAAAGACTTAAAGAGAAACTTCTCTGAAGAGGAAGAAAGAATGGCCAAGAGACACATGAAGAAATGCTCAACCTCTCTAGCCATACATAACAAGAAACGCATGTCAAAACAACATTGAAATTCCACCTTACCCCAGTTAGAATAGCTATAATCAAGAAATCTAATAACCACAGATGCTGGAGGGGATGTGGCCAAAAGGGAACCCTACTACATTGTTGGTTGGAATGTCATCTTGTTCAACCACTTTGGAAAGCAGTATGGAAGTTCTTCAAAAGATTCCACATAGAACTCCCCTATGACCCCGCATTCCCACTTTTGGGCATTTACCCTTATTGCAGCATTATTTACCATAGCTAAGATATGGAACCAACCTAGATGCCCCTCAATAGATGAATGGATCAAGAAAATGTAACACACATACACACACACACACACACACACACACACACACACACACACACACACACTGGAATTCTATGTCTCCATCAGAAACAATGACATCGCCCCATTTCTTAGGAAATGGAAAGACTTGGAATAAATTATATTAAGTGAAGTAAGCCAGGAACAAGGAAACATAGTTCTTATGGTTTCCCGTATTTGCAATAACTAGTATGTGTATGGGACAAGCAGAAAAGGCCAAAAGCTATGTACATATGAACAGATAAGATGATGTTAAGTGAAATGAGCCCCAAGATAGGGACACAAGTGGTTTTTCCTTTCTTGCTATTGTTGCTAATATATTTATAATGTACCGTTGTTTCTTTGTATGTTCCTCCCCCATGGTATAACCCCTGTTTTCACTGTATTTGATGTCAGTGCCTTGTATCTTGTAGATGTACTTTTATATCTTGGGGAGGGGAAGGGGAAAAATGCTTAAATAGGGATACAGGTTGACCCATTGTAACAATGAGATATACAAGACACTATGTTGACAAATGAACTTTACAATTTAGGCAGGAAGAGGGTCAAGGAGGAGGGGATAGTGGAGGTGGGAGGGAACAGAGGGTAGGGGAAAAACAAAGGAGGCAACTATGCTTGATAAGAAATGTACTCATTACCTTGCTCATGTAATTGTAACCCCTCTGTACAGTATTTTACAATAAAATGTATTTAAAAATTAGTTGGTTCAATGGGCTACAGTTCCTCAGGAGGAGAGTTGCTTCAGTCTTTCAATAAGACATTTTTATTTATGGTTTAAAAAAATCATGTTGGATTAAACTAATTCAGAGCACTGTTAGTATATAAACAGGCTCAAAGGATGGAAATGTCTTCTTTTCTAGATAGAGTAAACCTATGTCTGTGTGTGAGAATGATTGAAAAGCAAATCTGACACGAATATGAAACAAGATTAAAAATAAAGTAATATTTTGGAATAAAACCTACTGATTAAAAACAGAATTTAAAAAATGTTCTTGGTAAACAGCCCAATTTTATACACAGAACCATAATCATCCACAACACACTAGAGATTAGGAAACTTCTATAGATATTGTGTCAGCCTTTGTCTAGCGTTGTCTGTTATTAGGAATGAACCTACCACTGTGCTGAGACATCTGGAGAAATCCCAGCATATGCTATTGTAACCATTATGACAGTTAACTGCTGTCAAAGGAGAACTCACATTGCAAAGATCTTGGTTGGAAACTTACAAGTAGACTTTGGTCTCTATAGTGAATGAATTAGAAATCCACTGTGGGCTGATTGCCAGGCAAACTGTCTTGAGAGATTTTGGACCTCTTTATTGCAACATCTCTGGTTTTGTGATGAAAAAATAGCCTTTTTTAAAAAGTATGTGTAATGGAAAATTTTAGAAGATTGGAATTTTCTGAACTTTGCACCATTTCTCATGGTGTCTTTGAACTCACAATTTATACTTGTTGATCTCCAAGTCGAAGTGGGGGTAGTGGTCCTGACTTTCTGAGCTAGAGTTAATATATAAGATCACTATAATCTGATTACAATATGGATGTGTGGCTGGTTTTAAGCACAAGCAAAAATAACCCTTTCAGTAAAAGGGAATAAGGCATATTTTGAAGGAAATCAAGCAAGTAAGTAAACACAGAAGAGCTTAGTATTTCTCTATACAATTGAAAGCAAATCTCTTTCAACAGTGCTAAAGTAGTTAGGACAATAAACACATAGCTGATGAACTTGGAAAAATGTTGTAGAGACGAATAACATAAAGATCTTGCTTATCGTTATACTTTTATTTGTTGCTAACCTATTCCCAGACTGCAGATGTCTATGTGGTGCAATGTTTCCAGGCGGTTTTCATTACAATGCACATCTTGATAAATATTAGATGAGTTTTACAGCTTCCCACAGTGTGTGTTGATCCCTTGGGTGACACAGCCTCAGTCTCTTCAGGAGTGAGAAGTCTCTATCTTCACCACATATCACCCAAATTCCCAACACTGAATAAAATGGTACAATCTGCTTTGTCCCTCAGGATTTCCTAACACTCTCTGTAAAATGTTATAAATCTTGTTAATTTGTTCTGATTTGGGTACATACTACAGACATTCAGACTGTGAGCTTTTGGAATGTTTTCTTGAATCTCACAACCATTTCCTAGATCATGAAAATTAAGCAATGCTATGTACTAATGTCTATGTGTACTGTGAAATCTACAATCTTTAAAATGTCTTACATAAAAAACACTAGAATCAGAAAATACACCATCATACAACATATATTATATGCCTACATTTTCCTACATACTTTTCTAATAAACGGGAAGCTAAATACATTTTGAAAGTAGTTTCACACATCTCTGAGACATATGAAGAAAGAAAGAAAGAAAGAAGAACACTCAAGAACTTGATGGATTGGTAAAGTTAATGTGAGAATTTCTTTCTAATTTGAATGGACCTGCAAAACCTTTTGAAATAGACAAAAAGAAAAGTGAATGAAATCAATTTATTGATATAAGTTTAATCTGTTCTTTACACTTGAGTAGGTGATTACTCAAAGAACAGTGAGAATTATATAACCATTTCCAAAACAAATAAAAAGTAACCATGGCACCAAACTGCTGCCAGTGAACACATGTGAAAATACTTATTAGGAATAAAGAAGCAAGGAGAAATATATCATTTGAAGCAATTTATTAACTTCTCCCAGGGAAGGTTCCTTGCTTAACAATTAGATGTCAAAAAATGCCCAGTTCTAACCTGAGTATGATCATGGCGGTCAGTGTTGACCTGCCAGATGTTTCTACATCTGTGGTACATCTGTTTAAACAGGACTACCGGAGGGTATGCAAGGAATAAAGCTCAACTAAAAATGTGCATTCTTTGTACCATGTTTGCTCTGTCATCAAAGAATTTAATATCCCAACTTATTGAAAATCCCCAACTCAATGGTTTTTTGTAAAGGGATATATTTTGAAAATATAACAATGTGGCATCCTTCTAGTCAAAGTAAAGGCATGTGTTACAAACATGAAAATAAGTCGATCATTTAAAATATGAATTATGAAATAATGAGTTGAGTAAATTAAATGATGGTAGAATTCTGAATATTAAATTTAAATTCTAGTTTGCTATTAATAGCTAGTCCTCAGTAATCATGTAAATTATAACATCTAAACATAGGGTATATATTACATTGAGGTATAGAGTCAAAAATCTGTTATTATTCATTTAGGAAAACTCCCTTTGGAAATTTAAATAAATCCTTACTAGTGAATTGAAAATTAAAAGAGCAAAGAAACAAGATGAACCCTTATTTACTGCCTGAAATGAAGTAATTTATTCTACAAAATTAACATATCCCATATATAAATTCCACAAACAGCTAGCTACTTTTTTTTTTGGTTGGTTGTGGGGCTTGAACTATAGGCCTGGGTGCTGTCCTTGAGCTCTTTAGCTCAAGGCAAGCATTCTACCACTTGAGCCACAGCGCCATTTCCAGTTTTCTGGTGATTATTTGGAGATAAAAGTCTCACAGACTTTCCTGCTTGGGCTGTCTATGAACTGTGATCCTCAGATCTCAGCCTCTTGAGTAGCTAGGATTCCAGGCATGAGCCATCCATACCTGGCAAGCTAGCTAACTACCTTCATTGTGCAGATTTGAATTCTATATTCAATGAAAGTTCATTTAAGTATTGTTGACACTTACTAATTGGCCACTCTAATATTAAGAGAGGAAAATACAGATGTATAAATCTTAATAAGCCTAATTTATAAGCCTTATGCTGGCTAGTTCTTGAAACACACTCCATGGTTATATCACATCCATTTCTCAATTAATCATTGCTTTCTTTTTCAAATCTCTAATGAAAATCTATTTTACATTTTCCCAACTTGAAACTTGTGTAATAGCCATCTGTAAACTTGATAGTGGATTCCTTTAAGAGCCTAGAGACTCTTCCTGCCAGAACTGTAGTTTGGTGCCCAATTTCAAATTGCTATTATCATAACTAATACTGGAAAAAACTTCAATTAAAACTCTAATAATTATTATTTACATTGTTTCAGACTTTCTTTCTTGTTTTTGCTTTAGTTTTATTCATTTCAAACCTTGGAAAGAATGCAGCATTTTTGAGGATTCTTTCCTTCTATTAATAGAAATGTGAATTTTTACTCAATGTGTCTAGAAAGTCTACCTATATTTATTCAATTATTCTGTATTTATGCCACTACCTGTTCACTTCAGTCAGTAAGTATAGCATTTTGTTATATTTTCTTTTTTAAAAAATGTTTTTATTGTGAAAATACTGTACAGAGGAGTTACAATCACATGAGCAAGATAATGAGTACGTTTCTTAGCAAGCATTATTGATTCCTCCTTTATTTTCCCCCTACCATCCTTTCCCTCCCATCTCCACAACTATATTCTACCCCCCGCCCCGACCCCGCGCCTTGTATATCTCATTGTTGCAATGGGTCAATCTGTATCCCTCTTTAAGCATTTTTCCCCTTCCCCTCCCCAAGCTAGAGAAGTGTATATACAAGATGCAGGACACTGACATCAAATACAGTGAAAACAGGGGCTATACTGTGGGGAAGGGATATACAAAGCAACAAAATAATCACATGGTACATTATAAATACATTAGCTACAATAGCAAGAAAGGAAAAACCATGTGTGTCCATTGTATTCTCTTTACCTGTTATCTAGTCTAATCATTAGAGGCTAGAAAAAGATACACAAATATGAAATACATATAAAATTTAAGAAATAAAAAATTAAGTCTTTTAGTGACTATAGAACAATGGAGGAATTATTGTAGATGTGTCTGAGCTTAGAAATTTGTATGAAGTATAACAGTAAATGAATGCATCATCAATTCTATGCACAGAAATCAATAGACTAATAAAAATGTACATACATAGAGGAAAAGAATTTTGGTTTGGGGAAAGGGAGTTCTGAAATTTGTATTCATGTTTGCTATACAGATGTTCTACCACTGAAGCAACAATCCTAAATCGTTTTGTTATTTAATTCAAAAAGGTCTGTCCTTAGATTGTAATTCTCTTGACTGTAATCCTTGTGACTGTGTCTGCCTTCTTTGCAGACAGGTTGAGAGGCATTCTCTTCCACATCAAGCTCATGACATAATAATTTTCAAAGATAATCGAATTTCAGTTATCACATGATATAGATGGTAGATATCACTTAGAAATTCCTAAGAGTTGAAGAATGCAACCAATCAAATGACAGAAAAAAATATTCAACTTAGTTTTAGAAAACTCAATGATTGCTGAACGATTGCATTCTCGTATGTCTAATAATTTGATTTCTGTTTTTGCTTGAGAGAATTTTAATAGAATTAATGTAAGATGCTCTTTTAGGAAAAATGAGAAAAATCTTGCCAACTAAATAATATATACTGTTGAACATATGCTCTTAGGACACAGAGACAGAAAATCTAAATTATTTGAGGATTTTTTAAAAAGTATTTTGAACAGTAAAAAAAAATTTCAACTGGGTGCTGAGCTACAAGACAGAAGGACAGTATTGGAAACCTGAGTAAAATCATTACAAAAATCAATCGATTCTATACTTTTATAAATCTGGAAATCCAGAGATTGAAACATAAATAATGTATAATAATCTTCCATAATAGTGTAAAACTGCAACGGTAAGGCAACTATTTAAAAATCATGGACTATTGCACATGGCCTTCAAGTAGTTTAATTTCTAGTTTATCATCTATATAATAATAATAGCTATCATTATTATAGTCTGCGACCAAATAATCTACATAATGATTATTTGTAGGAGATCCCCACTGCTCAGCTCAGAGCCTGGAAGGAATTTTGTAAATTTTGCATGCATCATTATCTAGTTATCACACTGAAATAAGATATTGTTTCATTTACATTCAATTGATTCATTTGCAAAAATATCCTAAACTTTATGCTTATATGCATCTAAAGTGCCTTACACAAAAGTATATCTTCCCATCAGTGGGCCACAAAATGCTTTAAGATTTCTATTTATTAATTTTATTTAATTTAAAATGCCAAAGCAAAATATTTGAAAATATTTTAATAGGAAGAAATGTGTCTTGCTGCAGATTTACAGTTAAATCTAGAGTCATCTCCAGAATTTTATTCTTTGAACAACTAACAAATTTTATTATAAAAACAAAAGATAATGGGGCTGGGAAGGTGGCTCAGTGGTAGAGTGCTTGCTTTGCATGCATGCGTCCCTGTGTTCAATTCCTCAGAACCACATAAGCTAAAAAAGCCGGAAGTGGTGCTGTGGCTCTAATGGTAGGGCGCTAGCCTTGAGCTGAAGAGCTGAGGAACAGTGTCCAGGCCCAGAGTTCAGGCCACATGACTGACAAAAAAAAAAGATTATTTTACATATATAAATGGGACATAACATGAGAAGGTATAGATTATTTACTGTTCAAAATATTATGATTATTTGGAAAAATAAATGATCACCCAATTCATTCAAGATAACTCTTAGGTGTTTCTTCCTACTTTCCGGGCTGACTGGGTCTCAGAACTGTCAGTTTTCAATGGATTTTCTTTTTTCAGACAGAGTTTTATAGAAGGTAACGACAGTGTCTTCCCGCTAAGTCAGGGGCAGATTTGTTGGTTAACCAGGATAATGTTTGTCCCTCTATGGGACAAAGATGAGATTGATTTGGTAACAAATTTTTAATAAATTGGAATTTCATAAGCTCAAGGTCTTTCATTGTGATGTAAACTCATTGTGTGTGTATACTTACCTGGGCTCTTTTATATTGTTCCAATGGGGTTTGTAGAGGCAAGGAAAACACGGAGCTCATACTGCCTGGCATGTCATATGTAATTAAGTCCTTTGTCTCTGATTCATGAAACTTGTCTTCTTCCAGCAGTTATGAAATTGCAACATACTAATTTGTTAGCGTATTGAGAGGGAAAAAAAAGCAGATAATTGATGGTTTCTTAACAACTTCTATTTAAGCCAGAATTAATAGCATAAAAATAAGTAATCATAGGCATAATTTACTCCTGGATTACTCAATTACTGATTTTCAGATTTTCTCAAATTTTTTATTGGAAAGATACTGTCCAGTTATATGAGCAAACGAATGAGTATGTTTCCTATGGAGCATTGTTACCCCATCCTTTTTTTCCCCCCTACTAACCCTCCCTTCTCCACCTCCCCAACTTCTCCCTCTCCCCTCCAAGTTTTAAAGTTTGTTTTCAACATAGTGTCTTGTACATCTCATTGTTAAAATGGGTCAACCTGTGTCCTTGTTTCAGCATTTTGTTATTTCCCTTCCCCTCTCCAAATTAGAAAAAATATGTATACACAAGATCCAGGGCACTGGAATCAAATACAGTGACAACAGGGGTTATACCATAGGAGGAAGAACATACAAGAAACAAAAAAATTCACATAGTGCATTAAAAACAACAGTGACAAAGGAGAAAACCTTGTGTCTCTATCTTGGGGTTCATCAATTTTCTCAATTGTTACTAAAACAATTGTAATGAGTGTTTCCATCCATTTACAGGAGACTCAATAGCATGAATAGCCTTTTATGTTAAAAAAACTGCTAAAATTCTAGAATAAGATCCAAAATACAAGTACAAATAATTGTAAATGTTTGTATTAATTTCTAACATTAATGTATCTTGATACCAAAAATATGAAAGACATCTACTAATTAAAATATTAAAACCAATATTCCTTATATATATATATATACTAATTAAAATTATCAGAATTTGAGGATAATATACCATAGCTAAAGACAATTTGTTTTAGGAAATGCAAAGAACACCCAGAGAGTCTATTTTGTCAAACCCCATAGTGAACTTTTATATTTGAGCTTCTTAATGTATGTTTAAGAGCAATTCTTTTTTTCATTAAGACAAATCATTTCTTAAAGTTATTGAATATATTTTTAGTGCCATTAGATAAACAATTTTGAGAACTTTTCATGAAGAAAAGACATATTAGCTACATTTGGCTATGTGAAGGCAGCTAAACACAAAGAACATGAATTGCAAGTAGAACTTACAATTTTAGTACAAATTTAGTACAAAGTTAGTATGACATTTGACTTAATAGTCTGTCGAAACCTCAGCGTTCTTTTGTGTGTGTTTTTGGATTTTTTTCTTTTTTAAATTTTATTTTATTGTAAAGATGCTGTGCAGAGGGGTTACAGTTACATAAGTAAGGCAGTGAGTACATTTCTTGTGAAGCATTGTTACCCCCTCCTTTGTTTTTCTCCCTCTACCCCTTCCCTTCCCCACTTTCCTCATTCCCCCTTCGCCCAAGTTGTAAAGTTCATTTCCAACATAGTGTCTTGTGAGTATCAGTGTTGCAATGGGCCATCCTGTGTCCTTGTTTCAACATTTTGTTATTCCCCTTCACCTTTCTAAATTAGATAAATGTATATATGAGATGCAGGGCACCAAAATCAAATACAGTGACAACAGGGGCTCTACCATAGGAGGAGAGAACATACAAAAAAAATCACATAGGACATTGAAAACAACAACAAAGAAAAACCTCTTGTATCCATATGTTGGGGTTCATTTCACTTAGGATCAGATTATATGGCCATATATATACAGCTTTTGAGCTTTTCTGCTCATCTGATAAGTTTATCCTAGAAGTTCACTATTGCAAATAAGGGAAACCAAGAGACCTATATTTCTTTTGTGTCTCGCTTACTTCACTTAATATGATTTTTTCCAGGTCTTTCCATTTCCTAACAAATTGGGACAAAGATGACATATTTTTAAATGATTTAAAAAATAAGTTTTATATTTCTGTGGTTATAATATGAAGCCTGAAAACTTCAAGAAAATTGCATTTGAGCACAGCTGAATTGTGTGGTTAGTAGGAAATATTTATCTATGACAGAAAGGAAAGGAACTAAATTATCTTTGCCTCCTTATTTTGCAAAATCTAAGCACTGATAAAATCTTCTGAATACTTGTTCATGAGGGATGATTACATTTCTTTATTTAAGTTTTTTATATTTGACCAAAGATCCTATTGTTCAGCAAGAGAAGAGACTGGCTTTACTATGGGAACACATGACCAGGGGTGCTGACTAACTGTTCTGAGAAAGGCCTCTCTTGGACCTGCACTAGGTTAGAGAAATTACAGAATGACCACAGAAAAAATTTTGGATGATGTTGCCTGAATTAATAGTCTATTTATCAGATATGGTCTTGAGTTTCATGAAGTCATTTTCTGTTGAGTTCTAAATACAACCGATTTCTTGGCACGAGTGAATCTTGTCATATTACATAAAAGGGGAGTGAAACACATTTTAATGGGCTCTTTTAATAATCTCAAAAGCATATTGACTATTCTATACAAAACTGTGACTTCAGTTCTAACTTGCTTGCTAGTTGGCTAACTTTAAAAATTAGACTCATTCCATTTAATGCTAGTCTTGGAGGACTGTTTGTCATTTGAAGATATATTTCTGTTACTCAGAAACTACATTCCAAGTTCCACTGTACCATTGTTTAGCAATATTTAGATAACCAAAGTGGGTATATCATTAATGGATCACTTTTTAAATGGTTAGCCAAATACAAAGTGCTTGATGCAGGACAGGTATTTAAAGGAATAATTATGGGTATATATTATATAATAGGTAACCTTTCAATGCTTTACTTTTGTAAACTACTGGTGAAGTAAATAATATCCTATTCTTATAAACAATTCCTTGCAACTGTCAAACAAGAATTAGTCGAACAGCTGGGATTCAACTGATTCGGACTATGCCCACATCCACCATGCTGCACGGTGTGAAGAATAAGAGAAAAAATACTGCCGGTAACACTGTAGTGACTCCAATGTTACCACATACATGAGAAAATCTAAGCTTAAACATGTCTACAGCATCTGGAGATTTAAAATTTTTTTTTATTTTAATGAATTGGAATTACAGTAATATTTGACTTTTATAGGAATGCAGGAGGAGAGAATAAGACACTAGAGTTTGATTGAAAATAATTACAATATCTTGAAAGTCTTGATTTTATATTCCAGAAAATTATCATTCATTAAAAGAAGCAGTGTGAGATTTTTTTGAGAAAGGCAGAAAAAAAGACATCAATAAAAGAAATTTGAAAGAGTGTCTTTAGTCTTGAAAATAAGTAATCTAAGATAGAATGCCTGAGATGAAAGAAGGAATTAATTGCAATAAAATGTACCCATTTTCTGGTGTTTATTTTGTTGGGCTTTGACTTAGTCTTTCTAAAGATTATACTACTTGAGCTTCCCATAGTGTCTATTACACTTCAGTTAATTCATTCCTAACCCTTGCAAAGGGCCCATCACAACATGTTTACTTGTAGAATTATAGTTAAATTTTATTTACCACAAAAGAAGGCAACCATGCAACTGTTTCTCGGGTTCCAAGGCAGCTAGAGGGGTGGGAACAAGGGTAGAGGGGTAGATGAATGGAGAAAGGGAGGGTTAGAATGCAGTCAATTATAAAGCAATCACATTAAAAACAAGACGTTATGTCGAAAAAGAAACTTTACAATTTTGGCTAATGGAGGGGGGTGAGGGGGTAGGAAGGGGTGAGGGGGGAGGAGATGGGAAGTGATGGGAAGGGGAAACAAAGGAGGAGGCAACAATGCTTGATAAGAAATGTACTCATTATCTTGTCCATGTAATTGTAGCCCCTCTGTACGGTATTTTTACAATTAAAAAATTTAAAAAATAAAATCTAGATGGAAATAAGCAGAGTTGATTGCCCAACATTTTTGTTTTAACTTGATGTGCAGCATCATGTCAGTGGGTTATTTTTTTTATCAATTATATGTCAATGTTGAAATCGATTTTTGGCAAGTATGGAAAGAGAACAATAAACACTTGAAATTGAATAAGGAAGTGCAAAGAAAGGTTAGGCAGAGGGCTAGAGTGAGAGAATTGATAGAAATAAAATTGTGCACATGTGGCAATGTCACATTGAATTCTTCCCATATATCATTTATGCAAAAAATAAAACTGGTTAGATTTGGCTACTTTACTGTTGGATTAAATGGTTTTATGGCAAATATCTTTACTAGAGATAAAGATGTGCCTCATAAAATGGAAAATAAAACAGTAAGACACTTTATGATTAGTTTTCTAATGTTGACCTAAAGAGTAGCACAAACTGGATAAACAAAAGAATGTATTGTCTTATATTTCTGGAAGTGAGGACTTCTGAGAGTGATGAAGAAGAACCAGATTTCTGATTCTCTTTCAGTTTCATCTCTTTTCTTCTAGGAACATCTGGTGTTCCTTGCCTTAGAGACACAATTGGAGAAGACAATTGCCTTGACCTTCACATAATATTCTACCAATGACTTTATGTAAGTATGTATGAATACGTATATATTTTGTATGTATGTATGTACATGTTTGTCTTCTCTTAAACTTCCCTTTCATATGAGGCTACCCATCATAATGGATTAGTAACCCACCCTATTCCAACAGAACCTCAATTTCACTAATGACTGTTTCCAAGTAAGGTAATATCTGAGCTATTGGAAGCTATCATTTCATTATAAAAGCATAGGGACAGAAGTCCACCCACACATCCAAAAAGTGTAGCAATTTTATATTTTTGTATCACTGAGTTCAGACTACCTGTTTGGAGGGGATGCAAATTAATCAGAAAGTTCCTTTCTATTATTTCCTGTGTAATTCCTGCAAAGGGACTCAACTGTGAGTTGTCATGGGGAGGCTGTAACTGCCACAAAACTATCTACTGTAGAGTCTATCACAAAATGATGTCTACAAATTCCACATACACTTGGAAATTGAGAACTGTACTTCTACTATACCATGGATCAGAGAAGAAAATGATAGAAATTAGAAGGCATCTTAATTGAAAATTGAAATGTTATGCTTGAAAATTCACAGAATAACATTTGAAAATCTTTAAGAAAGTAGATAATTAAATATGCAAAACAGATAAGAAAGAAGATAAAAGTTAAGGAGTTAAACTTCATCTCTTCATATTAGAATAGCAAAGAAATACATTTTTTGGTCTCCAGAAGGTCTTTACCCAGAGTGTTTATGTGACTTCTTCTTTGGGGATAAAAATCCTTTTGCATATTTTCCTCTGTTAATATAATTAGAACTTTTCATATGCAGTGATTCTTCTAACATAGATAAGTACTACAACATTTATATTCCCTAGATTGGTGCCACTTGCACAGCAACATTTGGTTTGTGTTCCAAATAAATTCTTAATATTTTTATACTTCTTAAATATCCCATCATTTAAGTTATAGTTATTCCATTTCTATTAATGATGTATTTAACTTATTCTGCAATAATATTCAACTTTTACATTAATGTCAAAGAATACAACAATGCTTCCACTTACTACTCCTGAATTTTCCTTTGGTCACCTATTTAAAAATGAAACATAGATAATATTAAGAAAGAAGGCTTTCTGTGGGTTTTTGTGTTTTGTTTTGTTTTGTTTTTTGCAATTTCTGGTTGAACTCAAGGCCTCATGCTTATCAAGCAGATGTTCTACCACTTGAGCCAAACCTATGCCAGAAAGCATAAAATATTTATTTCTAAAATCTAAAAATAATTTGTAGTGTGCCCCCAACTTAATGGTTGATTATCTATTACAGTAATGATACTTTTCCATATGACACAATATCAAAGACTAGAATAGAAAACTGATATGTTTTGTCATGATTATGGAAATATTTTTACTGTGTTAGAAATTAGTAGTGAATTGTCAAACCTCAAGTGAATCTTAGTCGATAAATAACTTCTATACCCTAGGTCAAAGGAGCTGTTACTTTTTATATCACATTAACATCTTACCATTAAAATAAAATTCTAGACCTCGATTGTGCATTCAAATTTATTGTTCAAATTTCAATTTGTAATGCAGAATATATTTGATTTTTAATAGGAAGGCAATATAATTCAAGAATTAGACATTTATCAAATCAATGTGAAAGTGTACTGAGAAGTGTCAGAGATTAGGCTTTTTTTCTCCAGTTTTCCTGGAGTAAGCCCACTGCCTTGGAAAGGCTTTATTTTCACTCTCTCAAGCGTGCATGTTGAACCTAACTGGTTCAACCATAGATGAATCTTCGGCATACAACAGACATTCAGACTTCAGTAGTGAAGAAATCAAAGATTCGTAAGTATTGAGCTTGTAAAGATTTTAAGTACCAACCAAACGTTCAAGACATTTTTACACAAAATTTAACAAGCTGAATGATAAAACGTCACCACTTTATAATACTTACCTTACTAGAGTGTAATTTTCATAAAACCAAATGCACTGATTAAAATGCACTAAAATACTAGGGTTGCAGATTCTGCCCTTTATCTCTCTTGTTTATATGTTCCAAGATTAGTTATCACATGCATTCCCCTCAAACACATTCAAACTTTACTTGAAACGACTCAAAAATTATTCCAAAATTTTTTAAAGCAATCAAATTGACAGTGGTGAAAAAAATAACATGTTTCATTATCCTACTGAGAAGCACATATCTAGAACGAAATAATTTATTCTGAGTAGTGTTTTTTTCTCTAATTAAGATAATGGATGGCTTACTGTTTTTTCTTACACATAAGCTGCCTTTAATAAATATTTATTGTATGTTATGTTAATTGCTACTCCCTTTTTCCACACTGTTTATTTTAAATGATATCATACTTTTGTAATGTATGAAGTAAGAAAAAACCCATATCTTTTGGCACAGATATAACATGTGTTGGCTATAGGTTGAACATTTTTTGGCTCCTGCATTATGTTCTGTTTTCTTATTATTAGCTGACTGTACAACTGAAAACTCAGGCAAAGCCACCACACAAGAGGAACTCTAGGCTTGATAAATGTAACCAGCTGTTTTAATATCACTAGATCTTTGCTCTTCTTGGAACTGGGCCTTGACTAAAAAGACATTTTATTCTGAGAAATTACTCATATTCTCAAATATATACAAAAGAAATATTCTTTTCTTTTTGTCTAAAATATTCTTTCCTTTTTTTCTAAATTGACTACAAGTTGACTTACCAATTGACGTAGAACAAAGCAAATCTAAATACTCTCTATGTTAAGGAAATTATATATGATTATATATGATAGAAATGTGACACAATTGTGCTTCTCCTGTTTTCCAGTGTATTTCCTCTAATATGTCCATCTAATATATCCCTCACAATGAATTCTTGCTTTTGTATTTCCAGCTTCCCATCATTATAAATTTTTATAATCAGTCTTTGGTTCTGGTATCCATTTGGAATTGAAAATCATACAATTTTTCTTGTAATATCTTCTATTTGATTCGTAAAAATCCCTAGGGAATTTCCTAATGTACTTTTAAGTACCACTTGAAATGTTTGTAGGCCTAACTAAAAACTCCAGGGAAAGTTTAAGTATCAGGGACGAATTCCATTTCTTAACCTAACAGCTAATACCTAATAATCACTCAATAAGTACTCATAATTGAGTGAATATGATATATAGAGATCATTTGCCAGTTGGTCTATTGAAAATGCAGTTTTAAAGCTATTTCCCTGGCTTTCATTACAAAATCCAGAAGTTGATGAAAAATGTAATTGTGATGAAAATAGAGAATGAATGTTGAACAGTATTAGTTCTCCAACTTTAAGTATTCTCGCTCAATAATTATTCTAGTTCCTTGAAAGTTTAATTTTAGTCTCAATTTGATGATATTTATAGAATAGATTGCTAAGATTTGGATTGGGACTTCACAGATCAATTGGATATGGAATTACTTCTATTATCTTAGTTCCTACCATAAAGTTACAGTAATCAAATCAGTATTATATTGATGAGAGAACAGACATAATGCTTAATGTAACTCTACAGATAGTGCAGAAATAGACCAAAATATAGTCAAGTAGTCAAGGCACTTGTGGCTCACACCACAGTAATCCTAGCTACTCAGGAGGCTGAGATGTGAGGAAGGCAGTTAAAAAAGAACATGGGCAGGAAAGTCCATGAGATTCTTATCTCCAATTAATCCCCAGAAAACTGTAAGTGGCGTTGGGGCTCAAAGTGGTAGGACATTAGCCTTGAGTGAGTACCACAACAGACAAAAACAACAACAGAAATAACAACAACAACAACAAAATAACCAAACTATCTATCTGTCTATTTATATATTGTTAATCTTTCACAAAGGAGAAAGGAAATATAATATAGGGAGGGTTTTAAGGAAAAGATTTAGATGAACTGATCATTCATGTGAAAATAATAATAATGATATTAATAGTAACAATAATGTGGACACAGACAATATATCCTAGAGAAAATTAAAGAACAATTACAAGTCTAAGTACAAAATGTAAAACTATAAAGCTAGATATTAATAGGAGATAAATACACCTAATGGACTAAGTGATAACATTTTCAATATTGTGTCAAAATCATGAGCCAATAAATGTAAAACTTGCTGAATTTCATTAAAAAATTTAACACTGCTTTATGAAAGATATTATTAAGAAAATTAAAACGAGCTCTAAGTTAGGGCAAAATATTTGCAAAAGAGATATCTGATAAATAGTAATAGTAAAAATTATGAAGAATTTATAAAACTCATTAAAAATGACTTAATTTTAAAAGTTGCCAAAGACTTTATCAAATACATCACCTATGAAATTACATGGGTGGATAATACATCATGGGATGGTGCACATTATACCATCTAGGAAGTGAAAATTTTCAAAAATGAGATGGCACTACACATGTAGAAGAATGTCCAAAATCCAGAACACTGACAACACCAAATGTTGATGAAGATGTGGAATAACAAGAAATATCTCTTGTTTCTAGAGTAAATGAAAATGATATAATCACTTCAAAATAGTGTTTGACAGTATCTTACAAGATGAAACATACAATTAATCATACATACAATCTCAATTGTCCTCCTTGGTACATACCCAAAGGAGCTGCAAATTTAATGTTCACACAAAATCTTATTTAGGGATGTTTATATGGTAGCTTTATTCATAATTGCCAGAACATGGAAAAAACAACTGTGTCCTTCAATAGAAGAATGAATAAACTAGTATCTGAGACTATGTAATTATGGCCTGTGTAGATTCATCAATCATAAAATATATAATATTCTGATAGGAAATGTTGATCACTGGAAGATCAAGCATATATTGTCAGGTAGTCAATGAAAAATCTCAATTGTTAATTTTTCTGTGAATATAATACTATATAATAAAATAATTAATATTGAACACATAGTAAAACCCAGATGTTGTATTGAACTTTTAAAAGTTGCCCTTGTTTAATATAATAACTCTTTCTTTCTTTTATTGTGAAAATACCATACAGAGGGGTTACAAATACATGGGCAAGGTGATGAATGCATTTCTTATCAAGCATTGTTGCCTCCTCCTTTGTTTCCCCTTCTCATCCCTTCCCATCCTCTCCTCTCCCATCCCCCGTCCTTCCCCCTGTGTCTTGTACAGCTCATTGTTGCAATGGGTCCACCTGTATTCCTGTTTAAACAATTTGTTTTTTTCCCTTCCCCTCCACAAATTATAACAACATCAAACACAGTGAAACAATAACTAGTATAGTCTGAGACAAGCAGAAATGGTCAGATAAGTTGATGTTAGTCGAAATGAACTCCAAGATAAGGACTCAAATTTTTTTCTTTCTTGCTATTGTTTCTAACATATTTATAAGATATTTCATTGTTGCTTTGTATAATGTATAATAACTCTTTAACATTATATAAAATATTTGCTAGTGAGAATAGGATGGTTTTAAAATCTCATTGTTAAACCAATCTAAAGGGTACAAAGTTTCTCTTAATGTCCATTCCTTATTGGTTTATGCCAGATCAAGATTTATACTTCTTTCTTTATGTTTTCTTTTTCTTTTCTTTCTTTTCTTTTTTTTTTGCTTAAACTCTGGAACTGTAAGCTGTCCCTAAGCTTCTTTTGCTCAAGGCTATTGCTCTACCACTTGAGCCAAACCACAGCACCACTTCCAGCTTTTCTGAATAATTTATTGAAGATAAGAGTCTCATGGACTTTCATTCCTGGACTTACTTTGAACCACCATCCTCAGATCTCCTGAGTAGCTAGGATTACAGGCCTGAGACACAGGAACCTGGCTTTTAATTCTTTCTTTTCTACTGTAATGTCTACATTTCCTTTTACATTGGGTCAGGTGACATCAATTTTGCTTTCCCCAAGAAACTAAGTGCCTGACTGTTCCTGAGAGGTAAATATCTGATAAGTGAATCAATGAAAATAAAAAAGCCATTAGGTAACTAAATGCAGTTTGATTCTAGAAAGCATTTCAGAAAGTCTCAACTGCCTAAAAGCACTGGAAATTTTCTAACCTTATTACTACTGAAGTCACAAATTTCTTTAAAACTGAAAATGAGTGCCGTAATGACTGAAAATTATGGTTTGAGTCTTAGCCTGAATTTACATGGTGATCAAAGTGTCAACTCCCATTTGATCTTAGAGAATACAATTTTCAGGACAATGAAAGAGAATAAGAAAGAACTGTGTGCATTTAAGGTTGAATGAGAAATATCTTCCATTGAAAGTCATTTGGTGAGTCTAGTTTCACAAGATGATTTGTGCTAATTTTGTCATACTTAAGAGGCTTTAAGGCAAGATTTTGACATAAACATTTTGTGAAGGATCTAGATGTACAAACGAAAGAAGTTCAGAAGTCAAAATATTCTTTCAAAAGTCAAAATATTCATGAAACATTTGCTCATCAAAGATGAAGGTAGGAAACCATTTAGTATACACTTCACAATGAAAAGGTAGAAAAGAAAGAATTATAAGTAGACATTTATTGTTACAGATGTTTCACAGTGCTTTCAAAACTATATAACAGTTGTTCTTTATATTTTCCAAAATACCAAATATGAATGAAATATTACTTCATCAGGAAGAAAAGTCAAAACAAATTCATTGTCATAGCTAATGACTTCAAAGTTTCTAACAAGATGACATTAAAAAGAAGCACACCTAGGACGTAAAGCAATGCTAGAGTAAGGTAGCAAGCATTTGGTAGCAAGGTTAATATTAGAGGCCAATATTCTGTAACTTTTCATAAGGAAAAGTTCCACCCTCAAATGGGAGGAAAAGAAAACAAAATTATATAAAACACATTAAGACATTTTAACCCCTAAATTGTATATGGGTGAACCCATCACTGAAAAAAAGCCAGAATGAAAGATGCTATATACACAAATCCCTTGCTAAGATTTACCATCCATCCATCACTGCACAAGTTGCTCACAGTGGATGTTTCTAATTCTAGTCAATTAAAAACCTATTTGCTAAAAGTAGAAAATAAAAAGTAGAAACAATAAAAGATAATGGTAGTAGGACATAAACAAAAAAGAGCAACATGAAGCTGAAACAAACGAAGAGGAAAGATGTATTTTTGTTTGGATTTGCCAGAGAGGAATTAAATAAGGAGATGACATTTGTAGTATCTTGTACAGAGCTGTGAATGGCAGAGAGGAGATGAAATGAGTATCATAAAAAGTAAAAGTATATAGGTATAAAAAGCAACTAGCATTAAAAAATCCAGTCATTCTTGATTTCAGCATAAAGCACATAACCTGTAGTAGGGACAGAAAGGGGATTAGATGAGAGCATAAAAGAGTAACTGATTTTAAATTACAAAACCTTGTGAACCACTGATGAATTTTCTTTTATTTTATCTGAGTCTATGGAGTACACCTAGAAGAATTATTCACAGAAAACTGATCAAACTTATACCTAAACAAATAAAAGACTAAAACAAAACTCAAAGCTGTTGTGTTAATGACAGAAAATGAAGGAAAAAATGGTGTGGGCAACTATAGAAGAAATGAGTTCATGCAATAACAACAGAGATAAACATGTAGCGAATTCTACACACTACTAAATCCCTCATGATTCACGTGTCCAATCAGCTGCATTTAAATTTAAAGATTTATCAAACTTGATTTATAAAATGAACCTTCTATGAACTATTTATTGGAAAATATTAACTAAGTGTAATCTAAAACTTTGAAGGAAAATTGTTAACTAAGTACAATGCTTTCGTGAAATTATTTTTTTTTCTTTTTTGGTCGGTCGTAGGGCTTGAACTCTGGGCCTGGGCGCTGTCCCTCAGCTCTTCAGCTCAAGGCAAACGCTCTACCACTTGAGCTGCAGCACCACTTCCGGCTTTCTGGTAGTTTATTGGAGATAAGAGTCTCACGGTCTCTCCTGCCCGGGCTGACTTTGAACTGCGATCCTCAGATCTCAGCCTCCTGAGTAGCTAGGATTACAGGCGTGAGTCACCAGCGCCCGGCATTGTGAAATTATTTTTGATATAATGGTTTTGAAAGAATTTTTTTAAATGTTTTGATTGTAAAAGTAGTGTACAGAGGGTTTACAGTAACATGAGTAAGGTAATGAGTACATTTCCTATCAAGCATTGTTACCTCCTCCTTTCTTTCTCCCCTACCATCCCTTCCCTCCACACCTTCCCAACTCCTCCTTCCCCACTACAAGTTATAAAGTTTGCTTTCAACATAGTGTCTGGTACATCTCATTGTTACCTGTATCCTTCTTTCAGCATTTTGTTATTTCCCTTCCCCTCCCCAAATTAGCAAAATGTATATACAAGATGCAGGGCACCATCATCAAATACAGTGAAAACAAAGGTTATACCATGTGGGAAGAACATACAAAATAAACAAAAAATCACATACTACATTATAAGTATATTACAAGCAACAGCAAGAAAGATAAAACCTTTGTGCCCCTATCTTGGGGTTCATTTCACTTAGCATCATCTTATATGGTCACACAAACATAGCTTTTGACCTTTTCTGCTTGTCCTAGACATTTACTAGTTATTGCAAATAAGGGAAACCATGGGACCTAAGTTTATTTGGGCCTGGCTTACTTCACTTAATATAATTTTTTCCAAGTTTTTCCATTTCCTAGCAAATGGGGCTATGTCATTCTTTCTGGTCGAGGCATAGAATTCCATTGTGTATATACTACCATATTCATTCATTGATCGAGGGGTATCTTTGTTGGTTCCATATCTTAGCTATGGTAAATAATGCTGCAATAAACATAGTTGTGCTGGTAGCTTTAGTATGCCCTTGTTTATGATCCTTTGGGTAAATGCCCTAAAGTGGGATTGCTGGGTCATAGGGGAGCTCTATGTGGAGTCTTTTGAGGAACCTCCATACTGCTTTCCAAAGTGGTTGAACAAGTTTACACTCCCACCCAAAATGCAGTAGGGTTCCCTTCTGACCACATCCCCTCTAGCATCTGTTGTTACTAGATTTCTTGATTATAGCCATTCTAACTGGGGTGAGGTGGAATCTTAATGTTGATTTGATTTGCATTTCTTTTTATGGCTAGAGAAGTTGGGCATTTCTTCATGTGTCTATTGGCCATTCTTATTTCCTCTTCAGAGAAGTTTTTCTTTAAGTCTGTAGCCCACTTGTTGATAGGGTGGTAGTTTCTTTGATGATTTGTTATTGGGGAATTTAATTTTTTGAGTTCTAAGTATATTTTAGGTATGGGTCCCTTGTCCATTATATGGCTAGTGAGGATCTTCTCCTAATTCATGGGCTGAAAGAATAATGTTTGATTATAATACAATATGTAATATAACATTCGTGAAAACATAACACATTTTTGTTTATAAAATAATCTTACTTCTATCAGCTATCTTGTGGTAGGAACTGAAGTTTTCCAAAGCAGAGTTTTACTTTTAAGTTAGTATCCCATATTTCTTCAAGAATTATCACTCCTCATCCCAGGTTATTATTAAAGAACAACACATACCCAGGGAATAAAAAGAATAAAGATTTATTTTTTCAACTAAAACAATTTTAGGAATTTTGAATTAGTGAACTTAAGAAGCCATTTAATGCAAAATGTCTGGTTTACATATAGCACAGAGATTAGTAGATAAGAAAAACACAGAACTTGTCAATAGTAAATCACTTTAATTTACATGAATAGTAAGCAAATGGATAACTATATCTAAAAGCTTTTTATCAGAATGTGAATCTGATAAATTCAATTTTTGTATTTACATATCATAACAATTCACAGACTCAAATTCAAACACTGAATTAAAAGAAAAACGTTAGAAAAATGCATGACCTTGAAAACTTGCTCAAGCATTAAAAAAAAATCAGATATTTTGCTGAGTGTTGATGGCTTATGCCTGGAATCTTAACTACTCAGGAGGCTGAAATCTGAAGATCTAGGTTCAAAGCTAGCCTGGACAGAAAAGTCCGTGAGACTCTTAACTCCAATTAACCATCAGAAAAACAGAAGTGGCATTGTACCTCAAGTGGTAGAGTGTTTGCTTTGAGCTGAAGAGCCCAGGCCCAGAGTTCAAGCCCTTTGAAAGACAAAAAGAAAAAAAATCAGATATTTTATCCATCTATATGGAACTACCTCTAATTTATATACTTTGCATCACAAGGAAGGAAAATTATACAGTTTGGCATTGTCTTCTCATATATATCAATTAAGGAAAAATTCAAACTTCATTTTCAATTACTTAAATTATTTTCCTAATAAAATTAGTGGAAAAAATATTAAACTCAAGTTTAGCTTCTGCCATCCATAAAAGAAAAAAAAATATTTCTAAGCTCACTTCTGCTTGTTTTACCCTCTTCCTCAATGCAGCCTCTTCCTACCACCAATGCCTCTCCTTTAGACATTTTTCCTGAAATTTAATCATTGGCATGCCTTTTTCTTATACATAAGGCATTTTATGATGTAAACATTTTGTTGCTTCATACCGAAGATTCCTTTCATAGTATTTATCAAGGCAATTCCAAAAAAACACAAGCAATTATTTGTATGCAATTTGTCTTATATTGAGTAGTTCCAGGACTGCTGTTTGTGGACAACATAGTCAACAATATAAAGCACATTTTAAATTTGCATTTTCTTTTTTCTTTTTTTGGTTGGTCATGGGCCTTGAACTGTGAGCCTGGGCTCTGTTTCTGATCTCTTCAGCTCAAGGCTAAGCTCAAGGTGAGTGCTCTACCACTTCAACCACAGCACCACTTCTGGTTTTCTGGTCGTTAATTGGAGATAAGCGTCTCAAGGACTTTCCTGCCCTGGATGGCTTTGACCCTCAGATCCCAGCCTCCAGAGTAGATAGGATTACAGGTGTGAGCCACTGGCACACAGCCATTTTAATTTTTAATTACTATGTAATTGGGCATATTGTGGAGTACATGTACATGTTTTGTAATGTTCAATTTACAGTAAATACATCTATTCCTATATTTTATTTGTTTATGGAAAACAATATCCTTTCTGTTTTTTAAAAAAATATATAACATCATTGTCATTATAGTCCATACAATATAATGCTAAAAATTATGTCTACTACCTAGCTTCAATGTTGTATGCCATGACACAGAGTTCCCAGTTTCTTCCACTCTCCCAGTCTCTGGTAACCTCAACTTCTAGGTAATCAACTGTTTTAGAATCCACTTGTGGGAGATGGTACCCTATTTTTCTTTTTCTGTTGGCCTTCTTTTCCTTTTCATTTCTTTCTTTCCTTCTTTCTTTTTGTTTCTTCCTTTTTAAATATATTTTATTGTAAAGATACTTACTGTACATAAGGGTTACAGTTACATGAGTAAGGTAAGGAGTATAGTTCCAATTGAGCATTGCTACCCTCTCCTTTGTTTTTTCTTTCTTTCCTTTCTTTTATCTTTCTTTCTTTCTCTCTCTCTTTCTTTCCTTTTCTCTCCTTCCTTCCTTCTTTCCTTCCTTCCTTCCTTCCTTCCTTTCTTCTTTCCTCCCTCTCCCTTTCCCTCTTCCTCTTCCTCCCCCCCTCTCTCCTTCTTTCTTCCTTTCTTTCTCTTCCTTTCTTTCTTTCTTGTACTGGTCCTGGGGCTTGAACTTTGGTCCTATAGGCTCTGTTTCTGAGCTTTTCTGCTCAAGGCTAGCACTCTACAACTTAAGCCAAACTTCACTCCCTGATTTTTGGTGGTTAACTGGACATAAGGGTCTCATGGACTTTCATGTCTCAGTTGGCTTCAAACTGCAATCCTCAGACCTCAGCCTCCTGAGTAGGAGAATTACAGGTGTGAGTCACAGGTACCTTTCTGCCCGGCCAGTTTTACTCAGCATAATATTTTCTAGCTCCACTAATATTGCAGGTAGCAAGATTTTATATTTTTATTGTTGAATAGCATTTCATTGTGTACATTTGCCACATTTCTTTTGTCTTTTCAGTGGTCAACCACAAGGAACATGGCAATGTAGTCTTCTCCTTCCCTGACTTCCAGGTAGCTAGGATTACATACCTGAGCCACCATCATTGGCCTGCTTAGTTTTTACATACTTTTACTCATCAACACTTTGTTATTTTGAAAATGATGTTATCTGCTCGAGCTAGTCTTTAATACATAAAACTCATATTCTTTGCTATGCTCTCAATCTTCACACACAAAAAATCCTGGCAATAGGTTATATACAAATTAAATTCAAGATTTGTTAGCCCATTTTATCTATTAAATCATGAAAAATAATTAACAATGAGTACTGTTTAGTACAAGAATATGCATCCTATCAATATATATTGGTCTTTGTTGAAGTTAGTAGTTAAATGTTAGCAAGGACAATATTATGCTGTAATGTCAACTTTTAGCATATAAGTTTATATAAATGATTTCCTATATCTTTTCCTGAAAAATTAAATTAGTGAACTAGAGATAAATTGAGTTCAATAAGAATTTCATTTCCAATAAGATTAATGATCTTCATGGATTAACTTTATATATTGAAAATCTATATCCTTTTCAGCAACCTATTTTTTTTCCAAAAAGACGTCTATGATTTAAGAGCAATAGAATCATTGTTTGTATAGATTATGGTGTACAAATGATGTATTTATAGAAGGGAAGGAACAAGCTTTAGAAAAATGATGACTTGGGAATTTAGCTCTCATGCTCATTTTGATATGAAATATATTTTGGAGCCAAAAACAGTTTATAGTTAATAAGTTCCAGTGTGAAAATTTATCAAGATGCCTGAGGCTAAAAAAGTGTTCTTAACCTCTTGCAGCATTGGAAAATTGATGCTTATATACATGCAAAATACAATCTGCATTTTGAAATATTTGAAAACTACCTGTTAATCATTCACCACCAATGTTTGTTTCATTCCAAATATGATGGCCCCAGAGACTCACAATTTCCATTGTAGTAAATCAGATCAAGAGTTGTAGATAGGATCCTAGGAATAATAGATCCTCCTACTTTTCAAAGAATATCAGTGTTGTTGATGGAATGCTTTCTATAATAAAGCCAACTACATAATTAGTTTGTGATATTCTATCCCTTTGGTATGCACTTACAATAAACTTTACACTAACTCCCAAGAAAATTTTAATTTTCTTAAAAGTGTTAATAGTATTCCTCAACTTTGAGTAAAAATTTGAATCAAAGAAGCCCTTTACTTCTTTTTTAAAAAATTGCACGTTCTCTAGGTCTAAGGTAGGGCCCAAAATTTGCATTTTGGCAAATTTAAGGTAATGTTGATATTTTTAATTATAATGCCAGACCTTGCAAACAACTGTCTTATAAACTAGCATGTCAATATAAGAAAAATCTTAGATTTAAAAATTTAAAATTTTTAGGATCTCTAGCACTTAAGCTAAAATGATATTTTGAGATTATGACTACACTATAAACTTGCTATTATTTTTGTTAGAACAAATTTTCTTCTTGTATCATTCAAAGAGGGTTTTTATTAACTATGGGTGGGAGGAATTTTTTTAAATAATAAAAATCTGTTTCACCAATAACTAATCTTCACCATATCCCAACATAGCCAACAGAAACACATACCTTTGTGCTTCAGTTTTCTTCAATTAAGAATATACATTTATCTGAATTAAGGAAGGGCAGCGGAACAACAAAATGGCGAGACAAAGGACAAAGGGTGAACCAATGCAGCAGCGACTCACAAGACAATATGTTGGAAATAATATGTACAAATGAGGGGAGGGGTTAGGGAAAGGGAAAGTGAGATAAAAATGAAGGAGGAGGTAATAAGTGAGATAAGAAATGTGCTCATTCCCTTACTTATGTAACTATAACCCCTCTGTACATCACCATGACAATTAAATAAAAAAGAAAAAATCAGTGAAATTCAAGGGAAGATTACTAAATATCTAATGGTGGAAAATGTATTAGAAATTTAACTCTTCACTTTCAAAAATGTATAAGCCTGTTACAAACTGAGGTGTCTGATTATCCAAACTGATTGTGGAAAATGTTAGTTTTCTTAACAAGTTCTTGAAGAGAAAAAAAATCATCAATTAGTAGTTCAAACAGATGCTCTAATGGGTAATAAATTAATTTAAAAAACTATGTTCTAGGGGAGCTGGGAAGGTGGATCAGTGGTAGAGCGCTTGCCTTGCATGCATGAGACCCTCAGTTCTATTCTTCAGCACCACATAAGCAGAAAAAGCCAAAAGTGACACTGTGTCTCAAGTGTTAGAGCACTAGCCTTGAGATAAGGAGCTGAGGAACAGTGCACAGGCTGAGTTCAAGCACAACAACTGACAAAAAAAATACAAAAATTATGCTCTACATAAGAGTAAATTAGTTGTTTTCTTTTTTTTAATTTAATTTAATTTTATTTGTGAACATACTGTACAGAGGGGTTACAATTCCATGAGCAGGATAATGC
>NW_012267233.1:20915441-20953125 GCF_000151885.1 Dipodomys ordii
CAACCACTTTGGAAAGCAGTATGGAGGTTCCTCAAAAGACTTCACATAGAACTCCCCTATGACCCAGCAATCCCACTTTTGGGCATTTACCCAAATTAGTTGTTTTCTAAAATATATGAATACTGAAGTTAATTTTTAAAAGAGTAATACCTTCTGTAAGACTTACCTTGAATTACTCAAACTCTCATTCTTACATTCTACTAATCAAGGAATGATTGAAACAGGTAAGTAATTTAATTACTATTTCTCTGTAAAGACTAGGAAATAGCAGACACACAGTCATAGAGTACTTTTGGTTATTGAGGAAATGAAGATGAATTGAATATGAATAAAGGACAAATGCCAGTATCTCAATCAATATTGTCACATTCAATGCCCCTTTTTATCAATTTATACTGTTCTGTTCTAATTATAGACTGAGGAGGGAGGGGCTTGGATTAAAAGCTAGATATGTAGATATGTACATACTTACATTTATTTGGGCCTGTATACACATTCCCAAGTAGTTCGAGGAATAGTAATTATAAAGGCATTTCTTTAGTTGTTTCATCTAGTGCATGATTGATAAAGACATGAAATTTGAAAGAATAAGCTGGAATTCAAAGCTATTATACAAAGAGGCATACACTCCAGCTTGGGGTGTTGGGTGGGAAGGGATGGTAGGGGAAAAACAAAGGAACGGGTAACAATTCTCGATAGGAAATATGCTCATTACTTTACTCATGTAACTGTAACCCCTCTATATAGACTGTTATTTTAAAGATTATTTAAAATTACAGTCTTAAAAAATAATAAAACCAGACTATAATTATCTCCATTTAAAGACTTTAGACCCTTCTGAGGTTATTTCAAGGCTAGTTCCCTGAGTAAAGTTCTAGCATTTTTACTTCGAACAAAAGAGGGCTGTTCATGGCTGATGTATCACAAAGGGTAAGTTTGAAATATTACATACAGCTTTTGACCAAGAAAAGCATTTCATTCTGTTGGCTTACATATCCAAAAGAAAGCAGATTTGTTTTGAGAGAGCACTTAGAAAGCAAATCATGGCTGTTTTGAGCATATGTTTCAAGTTTCATAAAATGATTGTTCCAAATTTTTATTTCCATGTCTGGTAACTATTATAAACTAGTTATGTAAATTTTGAAAACCTATAATTGTCCAATAAATTATTTAGCTTGCCTAGGACACCTTATTATTTGAGGGTTAGAAAACCAGTAATCAAAACTTTAGCCACAAAATTGAAATCATTTGGCCGAATTTTCTAGCAATATATAATACCTTAGATTAGAGAGACATAAGGCAAAAAATTAATAACAAACCAGGATTGAGTGATTGAATATTAGTAAATAAATTATCCAATTTTATTTCCTAAATTAAGATTACAAATGTTTCAATACTGTAGTCTAATAAACTAGTAGAAGTTTGTTAAATACAGTTGAAATATGTCAAGACGAGGTAAGCAAATAACTTTTTCATTGATTTAAAAGCTTTTTATTCTAACAAATTTTTCTGGGAAAGCGTTTCAGTTTTACTAAATGTTGTGTCTACATTTGTTCAACATAGTATCGGTATGGTAACTGCATGTTTCCCATGTACAACAAGCAATAATTTTATTCCTAGTTCTTCACTGGAGTGATCCTGCCAGGTCATCAGCTCTGGCTTTTGATTCATGTGAACACTCGGCTTTCGAGGCCATTCAAGGAGAAGGCAAACAAGCAACTACACTGGCTTTCACTCTGCCAACACAGAAATGATGAGATTAGATCATTTGGGGGATAAACAAACATATGGAAAACAGGAAAAATGAAAGGAGCATACAACTTAAGAAAGGAAAGCAGTAGTTAAGAAATTGAAACTGATTTTAGAGGAATATTCAGAGTAGCAGTTTCAATTTGCATGTTGCTTTGAGATGGACAAGAGATCTTCTGATCTTCATTTGATTTTCATAATGTACTTAAACTTCAAAGTACAACTTCAAGGTCTCTCCATTTTGATTGCCTACTTTAATGTTACCAAATATTGGATATTAATTTACTTCTTAAGTAAAAAATTTGGTAATGTACTTCAAAGGCTTTCTATAAAGTCACTTCACTCTCTTTTTAAGTTCAAAAGAAATATTGGACTTTTCTTTGTAAATATTTCACAATAAAAATCCACTTACCACAAATAGTTTAAAGAAACAAGCACAGTATGACAAAATTGTTACAAAATTAAAAATAGATACAAATTGAGATATTTTTAATATCATATTTTGGAGAAATAACAAATTTTAATCACCTCATCTCAGAATTTATTTGTTTTAGCCCATCAAGTACACTAGAGTCTAGCTTAGAGTACACAGAACCAAGCCACTAGTGAAAATTCTTAGAAGGATTAAAATTCTTAGATTGATGTTCCTTACATATGAGAAGAATGCCAAGAAAAATGTGTAAAATTTAGAAACAAAGAAAGCCGGGATTGAGTCATAAGAAAGTATTAAAAACAATAGTAATATGCACATAGCTATTAAGCCTCTGTGATCTTCTCACAAGAATATCCTCCTTTGTTCTCATTGTAGGAATGGCTAAAGACCTATATAATTTATCATGTCCTGATTATGTTTTGTCTTTTATCATCCATTATGTTTACTTGCAGATTTATGAGGGAACCCAATGCAGCCTATGTTTCTTTGTGTCTGCTTAATTAGCATAATATAATTTGTCAAGCCTTTCCATATCCTTATGAGTGGCATAATTTCTTTCTGATGGAGGAGTAGAATTGTATTGTGCCTATATACCACATTGTCTTGATCCCTTCATCCACTGAGGGGCATCTAGATAGCTTGGCTATCATATAGCATTGTTATGCTATGATGAACCTGTTTGTGTTGGCTCAATAGCTATGAGTATATGATCAGATAAAATAATATTTATCAAAAAGAACTCCAAGATATGTAAACAAAAGCATTTTTTAGCTTTGTTGCTGTTTTCATTTTCTGTAAATTTTGTTTTGCTTTGTTTGTAAGTTTATCTATTTTGGGTTGAGTAGAGGTAAAACAGAAAGTGTGGAACAGGGCATGAACAAATGCAGCAGAGATAATCACTAGACACTATACTGAAAATGAACAGTAAGACTTGTGGGTGGGGCAGGAGGGAAAAACTTGGAGAGAGTGACTAAGGGGTGACTGTACAAACAGAAATGTACTCATTACCTGGCATACAACTGTAACATCTATACATGATCTATACAATAACAACATTCTTTTAACAATATTCTTTTTAAATAAATAATGAAAGAATAGCATAGAGCTAAGAGAAGCATTACGTGCTCAAAATGTGATATGGGTGTTACAAATGTTAATATCAAAATTAATGAAATTAAAAGATGAGAAGTGGCTCAGATTAATAGATAGACATAAAATAGAGACCAGAATGCAAAGTTTTTATTGTGATGTTTTATTGAGCCAAGTAGGAACTTAGTGCTGTTCAGCAAAGGCAACTTTGGAATACCTGTAACTCAAGGTAGAAACATATGTAGGCTTGAGTGTGAAACCTGCTTGACTAACAAAAAGTAAAAAAGAAAAAAATATCCGCTATGTACAATATCTTCTCTTCTATTTCTAATTGTGTTTCCCTGAACTCAATCCCCAATGCTACTGCTAGCTCTATCATCATTCTCTTTAGGTTGCTGGATTAAGTTCCATGGCTTTAAGCAGCAACTGCAAAGTAAGTTCATTCAGATGTGTCTGAAATTTATTACTTCCTTCAGCTTACATGGACAACATTATTTTTTTTCTGGGGGGGGGGAGTTGGTCCAGTCATAGGGCTTGAACTGTGGGCCTGGGCACTGGACCTGGGCACTTCAGCTCAAGGCTAGCGCTCTACCACTTAAGCCACAGCGCCACTTCTGGCTTTTTTCTTTTTGCTTATGTGGTGCTGAGGAATCGAACCCAGGGCCTCACACATGCAAGGCAAGCGCTCTACCACTTTAATTAGGAATGGGCAGTGACTTTAGTCTCACAGAAATAAACGTGTTTCTTTTTAAACTCAGTCATCCAAGTAAGTTGCTGTGGTAGAGTCTGCCTGGAGTTACTCTGCTTGGAGATATTCAGAGAGAGTCTAGGAAACTACTTTCACAATTCTCAATATTTACCAGCCTACAGGCAGGCAGCTTAAACAGAGGATTTCATAAGGTCCTTATAGATCTATTATCTTATAATTCTATCATTTCATGGTAATTCAAACCACTTTACACTATCAATATTCTCCATTTATGCCAACAGACATCAACTTCTCTATCTTATTTCATTTATTATACAAGAGCTTGGAAAGCAACTTCAGATAGCAATTTGTACATGATCTGATATATTTTCATGGTTTTGTAAGCATGAAAGATTTAAAAGAACTGTACCTAGGACTGTATTATTATTTATAAAGGGAAGGTATGGAATAGCATGTTAGAAAAAATAAATTAAAACAAAAGAGCAGTAGGAAGTTAGTAAAAGCCTCCAGTGTTGACTGTGTTTCCCAATTAAACACACCACTAAGTTTGGAGGATAAATGTCCAATATACCTGGACTTGCTCCAGCAACTTCAGAGAAATTTCTTTTCCACTGTAAGTGATCTCATGTATTGCCAGCAAACTTTGCTTTATTTTTATGTAGGGACATTTTGAAGACTTATCAAAGTAAAAATCCATTGGCAGGGTTGGACATTTCCTGATGTTTCTTGTCAAAAACAAATTGAGAACCAATAAGACAAACCTTAGACATTCACTAAAATAGTATTCTGTCTGTCTCCATTTCTTTATCTGCACAAGGAGGCAATAATAGAACATAAATGGTTATGAGGAGAAACAATAGAAATAATTTATTATAAATATTGATGTGAAATACTTAGTTATTTTAAGTATTATTACTTTAAGTTGTTTCCTAATACATTTTTAACCAATACTTTTTACGTCCTGTATAAAAAGTAGTTAAAAGTAATATCAATATTTACACCAATTTAACATAGCAAGTCAAACCTAAGTATATAACTAGAAGGACCTTCATATCTGCTTGCAAACCCTTTTCAGAATTCTTTGATTCATATTATATGTTTTATTATGAATGTAAATACCTAGTAATGCAGCTCATAGGTCACATAATGAAAATAATGCTATTCAGATTGAAGTGTGTTATGTACCTTTGAAGTAGTTCAAAAGAGATGATGTACCTTTACAATATGATTACCATGTTAATCATGAGCTAACCTGGGAAAAACATTAGATGCAACTATTGATACAGTATACTTTTTCAATAATATATGGCAAATTACATTGATTTCTTATCAATTTGCAAAAGAAAATGGTTGGAAATTGTAGAGATTGTTTACTACCATAGTTTATATCAGAAAGAAGATGTATAAAACCAAATTACAATCATGGAGCTTATTTGGTAAATAAAATCTAATAAATTATGTGTACATATGTAAATATGTGTATGCATATACCACATATATGTCTATGTATATACACATAGATATATACCTAATTTTCCACAATCACTCAGTTTAACCAATATTTCCATAATAGGAAGTAATTCATGATGGGAAAATTCAGAATGCACAACTTTACATTCTAATGTAGCTTTTGAACTGTGGAGGGAGATGTTAATAATGAAGAAAAAGTGTAAGAAAGAAAAGAGATGTTGAGCTAACTTAGATGAGTTTGTATGATTGATTTTGATAGGGAGATACTCTTCACAATATTTAAAAAGAAGTCCCAGAAATCTATCTACTTATTTATATATCTTGATAAATTATTTGAAAATAGTTTGTCTCTTCAGCTCCATTTCTGGATCTGGATTCCCATTTCTTGAAAATAAATTGTGTAACTGAAATTTATTTGAGGTTCTACAAGATAAAAGTATATCCAGCTTCAAAGTTCTAGGTAAAGAACACATTTTATTTGAGCTATATGAGAGTGGTCAGAGGTAGAGATTAGATTTGGTGTTTATATCATCAGAAGAGATAACAACAGAAGAACTCTTCAGACTTTTCCATCAGGTTCTTGTATAGTTGAAATATATAGTAGCAATTGATAGAAAATATAAAATCCTCATTTTTACTTTACTTGTAGCCAATCTGAATTTACTTATTTCTTTTTTTCTTTTCTTGTCTTGTCTTTTCTTTGTTAGCATTGCTTTGTTTAAGTCCTCATTATTTCACCTGGGACAATGAGTATATTTCTCTTAATTTGTTTCTTCTTATAATCACTCCACTAGAATGGTCTTCCTAAAATACAGAAAATACAGATATGGTGGCAAACTTTCTCTGTATGAAATCATTCTGCAGCCTATAGGACTCAGGATGTAATCTAAGACTGAAGTCTGACTTGAATGAAAAAGTGTGATATGAATTTCAATCAGGACCTAATACATTATTTGTAGCATCCATGCAACATGAAAATGTGACAACTTTTGTTATTAATAATTTATAGAGACAGAAAAATCATTAAATATACAATAGCATGCTCTAACTAGAAAGTGTTATACAGTTACATAGGTAGCATGACCATAAAGTTGGGTCATGACCTCAAGGCACAATACCTCATTTTCTGACCTTTCCTGATAATTGGCATACAGTTCAGGAATGTCTAGGTACTTAAGACATCCTGACATTACAACTCTTTTCAGTGTCTGCAATGTCACCAAGGTTTATAGGTTCAAAGACTCCCTCTTAAATGAACATGGAGAAATGTGGACATTTCCTTAAGGACTCGTGTATTCTCTTTGTTTCTTATAATCACCCCACTAGAATGGTCTTCATAAAATACAGAAAATGCAGATACAGTATATTCTCTTTCTGTCTGTCTCTGATTCTCTCTGTCACTTCCTCATGTCTCTCTCTCCTCTCCCTCTCTCCCCTACTCTCTTTCCCCACCGCTGTTCCCCCTCTCCCCTCTCTCCATTCTCTCTCCTCTCTCTTTCCTCTCCTCTCCTCTCTTTCTCTTGTCTCTCTCTCCTCTCCCTTTCCTCCTTACTCTTTCTCCCCAATCCCAGCTCCCATCTTCTCTTTCTCTCCCCTCTCTCTGCTATCTTTCTCTCTCCTGTCTCTCCTCTCCCTCTCTCTTACTCTCTCCTCCACCACATACCCCTTTCTCCTCTCTCTTTAAATTTAAATTGTAGGTTTAATTTTAAATTATGGGTTTAATTCCAAGAGGAAGATTCATAGGTGCATTACTTTTTAATTTCTCCTTCATATTTCTGTTTAGAATGTATTAAGAAGTCAATAAACATTTTTCTGATTCCTATATAATTCTAAATATTTCAGTTTTACAAAGCATTAATGCTACATCTGACTAAGTTAAAAGTTTGGGTTAAAAATATTGTGAGTGATTGAAAATATTTAGTATTTCAAATGGTCAAGATGTTTTAAAATTAGGTTTCATTTAATGTGAAAATTTCAAAACCTACCTGGACTGAACTGCTTGATGGATTCAACTAATTCTTTGTCTTAATTAGAAAATGAGAGCCAAAATTAGATTTTGATATTTGTGCTGATGTTTTCCCTTTGAACATGTCATCATAATTTCTCCTTTTATTAGAAGTTTAACAGATATCATATGACTATCATAATCTTATGCTAGAAGTTTTATACTAGAAGTTTTACACTGGAAGTTTTGCAGATATACTTCCATGAACAGTAAAGTGTGAGGAAAAATAACTTAGAATGTGATGTGGGAAAGGAACGAGACATGTTTTATGTTTCTCTTTAGAAGATGATGCTACAGAAATCGAAAATCTTTTTCTAAAAATAGTTTCAAAAACACAAAGATAATCAATGCCAAAACATCATAGTGTTGCACTCTCCAAAGGGCTACATTAGAATCATGCGAAAGTATGACCTTATGGAAAATTATTTGATAGAAGTTCTGTTTGTTTAAATACAAGATTTAAAGCCTACAATTATAATAATAATATCATAATCTATCATAGCTAATGATATATAAGTCTTAGGAAGCAATATCTCCAATTAGGATTTAGTTGTCCAAAATTATTTATTTAAAACTTTTTGGCCCAATGAAAATGGTTGCTCTGAAAGGTTTTAATCTTTGATAATGATACAAAACCACAGAAAAAAAGGAAAATAGAGTAATATAAATTGAAATTTTACTTATACAAACCAAATGTATTAGGAAAAATTAAAAATAAATAATTAGGAAAATGTCCAGAAATGGAGATATCTGGACATTATGTAGACCATGATAGCATTTAAAATTTAAAAGTGCAGAAAGAAAAAGACAAGAACAAAAACCTTAATAGTCCAAGTTGAAGCTTCTTAAAAGCCTGTGCGTTTATTAATTAATGAGAATATTCTTGAGATTCCTGGGAATGCTTGGCCACTCATGAGTCCATCTTCCAAAGCCTGGAACAATTCCATTATGAAACAAAGATTTGTTTAAGGTAATATCCTAGAAAGGAAAGATTAATAAAAATAATTAGTCCTATCATCATTACACTTTAAAATGCACAGTAGCCTTGCCAATGTGCATTCTACAAAAAAGCCTACTGAAAACCATAACAAATCTTAGGAATTCTAAGGGTAGATTTTCAACTAAACAAAATCTATAGAAAATATGATTTCTCTATAATTTTAATACAATTATTTGAATGTTAATATCAAAATACTTTTCAAATGAAGCTAATTTTATGTTTACAAACGAAGTACATAAAGACAAATTATAATACAACTCTGGATTTATAAGACTTGTTACACATAGTGAGAAGATAAATTCAGAAATACAAATTTTATAACTTTACAAGAATAGAAATTTTATGGGTATAGTTTGTTATTATTAAGCATTAATTATTTGATGTCCCTCTTTGGGATCTCCCTTTTGGAGATCTCCCTTTCAGAGATCCCAAAGAGGAGATCCCTTAGAATGCTCTGGCCCATTGATGAGAAAAGTGGCCCTATCACTTGCTTTGGTTAATATTGAGAAAAGACCTGAGATATGTCTTGCTTAATCTTCAACACTTTGGAATATTCCCTGCTCTTTTGCAGTGAAATAATGTTCCAGTCTGATCTGATGTAGACAAGCAGTCAGTCTACCTGGGAGAAGAATGAGCAGTGAACTTTTCCTGTTCAGTTTCATTAAGTTCTTGCTCATTTGTACAATGGAAAGAATTTAGACTAACCTGAAAAAATACATTAATTTATAAAAACATAAGCAACCCAAAAATTCATATGGAACAAAAAAAGACCCCGAATAGAAAAAGCAACCCTTAGCAGAATGAACAGTGTTAGAGGAATATCAATACCAAACTTCAAACTCTACTACAAAGCCATAGTAATCAAAATAGCTTGATACTGGCACAAGAAGAGATTCGAGGATTAATGGAATAGAACTGAAGACCCAGAAATGAACCCACAGACCTATAGCCACCTAATCTTTGATAAGGGAGCAAAAAAATAGAATGGAAGAAAGAGCCTCTTCAGTAAATGGTGCTGGCAAAATTGGTTAAACACCTGTAGAAAACTAAAGCTAGCCCTTTATATCTCACCCTAGACCAGAATCAACTCCAAATGGATCAAAGACCTCGGAGTCAAAGCAGACACTCTGAAAACATTACAGGAAAGAATAGGAGAAACTCTAGGGCTCCTTGGAACAGGCCGAAATTTTCTTAATAGAGACCCAGAAACACTACAAATCAAAGAAAGGTTGGACAAATGGGATTGCATGAAATTGCAGAGCTCCTGCATGGAAAAGGACATAGCTAGCAAGATCAATAGAAAGTTCACAGATTAGGAGAAGATCTTCATTAGCCATACAACAGACAAGGGTCTCATATCTAAAATATACTTAGAACTCAAAAAAACTAAATCCCGCTAGGCGCTCAGGTATCTCACACCTGTAATCCTAGCTACTCAGGAGGCTGAGATCTGAGAATCGCGGTTCAAAGCCAGACAGGGCAGGAAAGTCCAAGAAACTCTTATTTCCAATAAACCCCCAGATATCTGCAAGTGGTGCTTAGCCCAAGTGGTAGAGCACTAGCCTTGAGCTGAAGAGCTGAGGGACAGCGCTTCAAGCCCAGAGTTCAAGCCCCATGACGACAAAAGAAAAAGAAAAAAATTTTAAATCCCCCAATAACAAATCATCAAAGAAACAACCACCCCATCAAAAAGAAGTAAAGAGAGACTTCTCTGAAGAGGAAATAAGAATGGTCAATAGACACATGAAGAAATGTTCAACTTCTCTAGCCATAAAAGAAATGCAAATCAAAACAACATTGATAATGAGTACATTTCTTATCAAGCATTGTTGCCTCCTCCTTTGTTTCCCCTTCTCATCCCTTCCCATCTCCCTCCTATGCCCCCCAAATTTGTAAAGTTTGTTTTTCAACATAATGACTTGTATTTTCACGTTTAAAAAATTGAGATTCCACTTCACCCCAGTTAAAATGGCTATAATTAAGAAATCTAATAACAACAGATGCTGGAGGGGATGGCCCAAAGGGAACCCTACTGCAGTGTTGGTGGGAATGTCAACTTGTTCAACCACTTTGGAAAGTAGCATGGAGGTTCCTCAAAAGACCCCCACATAGAGCTCCCCTATGACCCAGCAATCCCACTTTTAAGCATTTATAAACGATCACAAACAAACCCATACTAAAGCTACCAACACAACTGTTTATCATAGCATTATTCACTATAGTTAAGATCTCGAACCAAACCTGATGCCCCTCAGTAGATGAATGGATTAAGAACATGTGGTACACACACACACACACACACACACACACACAAACACACTGGAATTCTATGCCTCCTTCAGAAAGAATGACATAGCCTCATTTGTTAGGAATTGGAAAAACTTGGAAAAAAATTATATTAAGTGAAGTAAGACAGACCCAAAGAAACATAGGTCTCATGGATTCTCTTATCTGCAATAACAAGTATATGTCTACGACAATCAGAAAAGGTCAGAAGCTATGTAAATATGACCATATAAGATGATGCTAAATGAAATGAACCCCAAGATAGGGACACCAGAGACTTTATCTGTCTTGCTGTTCTTTTTAATGTACTTACTATATACTATGTGATTTTTTGTTTGTTTCTTTGTATGTTCTTCTCCCATGGTATAACCTCTGTTGTCACTGTATAGGATTTTGGTGTCCTGCATCTTTTATATACATTTTTCTATTTTGGGGAGGGGAACGGAAATAACAAAATGCTGAAATAAGGATACAGGATGACCCATTGTAACAACGAGATGTACAAGACACTATGTTGAAAACACACTTTACAACTTTGGGAGGGGGAGGGAGAAGTTGGGGAAGTGGGGAGCAAACGATATAGAGGGGAAAAAAGGAGGGAGTAACAATGCTTGATAGGAAATGTACTCATTACCTTATTCATGTAATTGTAACCCCTCTGTACAGTATCTTCACAATAAAATATATATTGCAGGGAATGGATGGAGCTAGAACAAATCATATTATTTGGGTAAGCTAAGCTCAGAGAGACAAATGATGCATGTTGTCTCATATATGCAGAAATTAGATCGAAAATACACTGAGATAATGAAGTATGCAGGCTTCTAGATAATCACACACAGTAAGACCAGAAGAGGATCATCTTAGGAGGGAAACACAAAGGCATGATGTATAAGTGCCTCTTCATATTTTATATAAAATAATACTAAAATGAACTCCAATATATGGAAACAAGAGATTTCTTATTTTTCCTTTCTTTTTCAGTTTTTATTTTTTGATGAATCTGTCTTTTTTACCTTTTGTATGGTATATTCAAGTGCTCATTTTCAGAAAGTTTGGAAAGAGAGCACAGAACTCAAGAAGAAAGGGTTTAAAGTCCAGCAGCAGACCTCACTGGACACAGAAGAAAGTGAACTATACAACTCATAGGTGGAGATGGGAGGTCAGGATTGGGAGAGAATGAGGGAACAGAAGACACTATAGGAAAGAAATTGTAGTCATTACCTATCTCATGTAATTGTAATCGCTCTGTACATCACTTCTATAAGAACAATAATGTACATTAATATAAATTATTCTACTCCACAATTTCACTCTATACCCTTAGAGAAAATTGAATATTCAGTTTTGTATAAGAATGTTATTTTTCTCTATTTCTCTAGATTGTAAATATCCTCCCAAGAAAGTCCAAATAATAAACAAATGTTTCTAAGAGGATGATATTAACCTTCAATTTATTGTTTTTTATTCTTATTAATTTGCTTCATTGAACTTATTGGTTACACATTTTTGAAAAACATGTTATCTTTGATAACCAAAATTTTTCTTAAGGAGAATCAAATTTTGGCTCTGTTGATTTTCTGTTGATCTTACCTAGACTTAGAATGTAGAGATTTTCTATTTCTTCAGTTATGTCATTGAGTTCTAACAGTTGAAGGCAGAAAAAGCAGAAACATGGAAATATATATTTGAATTTGGAATAGAGTCTAAAATATTTTATTACTTTACTTCACTCCTCTCTTCCTCTGTTGTAAAATACAGATAATTTTTTTTATCATTTTTATCCTTTTAAATTGCAAAGTTCAGTAGTATTTAGTGCATCTACATTATTGTGTAATCATCACTACCACCCATCTCCAGAATGCTTTCATTACTCCAAATTTAATTTATTAATTTATAACTTCCCCTGACTATCCCTCAAATCTCAGGTAAGCACTATTATACCTTCTGTATCTGGGATCTGAGATCTCTTTTAAGAAAACTCATATTTGACCTACTTTTTTGACTTACTGCACTTGCATAAGATCATCAAAATTCAACCAATTCTCTCTTCTAGTATTTTTTCCTAGCTGGAAAATAAGAATATATTTGGTGACAAAGTTTTTTAAAAACATTAAATTAATGCTTTTAGTGGACAGTATATTCAGGCAAATTCAAGCATGTGTTTTTTGTTTGAGGGAGAGAGTGTCTGGGGAACAGACAAGGAAACTGTGGAAGTTGACATCACAGCTCTTGTATTTCCCATGTTGTGCCAGAATATTAAGTTGAACACTTTTCAGCATTTCTTCATTTGTGGTTCACACTGGGAATTGAAAATTATATACTTAATGTTTGGTTTGAAAATGAACAAAAGCTTTATAACAGCCTCCTTGCCTATCTTTCTGTTTCAACTCAAAGAAATCAGCATGTTTTTCTATTAGAAACCTAGTCATGAAAATCATTTAGGAGCATGTCATTGTTAAAAAAAACCATGCCATGGCAGTGAGGACAAAGAATGCCAAGTTAAACACAAAGATAAAAGCTATGCCCATATTACTCCGCAATTAGACACATCCCATTGTGAATTGTTTGAGTCCTTGATGACAGAAGTTGGTCCACTGAACAATTCATTCTCAGGATTTAGCTCTCTCCTAAAACTACAGTCACATTTCCTAGTAGATTATATCTTTCTCTCTTTTTTCCAAGTCTTGAGGCTTGTATTTAGGGTCTGAATGCTGTCCCTGAGCTTTTGGCTCAAAGATATATAGTGTTCTACCACTTGAGCCACAACTCCACTTCTCATTGTTTTTGTGGTTCACTGGAGATAAAAGTTTTGTCGACTTTCCTGCCTTGGCTGGCCTCAAACCAGGATCCTCAGATTTCAGCCTCCTGAGTAGCTAGGATTACAAGCATAGGATACCAGGTATTTGGCTGATGATGTCTTTTTATCCAAAGCAGCAAATGAGGCTTCATTTTCAGGAAACCGTACAAATACAAGGACTAATTTCACCTGTAGTACAACAAGGTAGTCTTTGGATTTGGATTCTCAAATGCAACACTAAATTCATTTAACCAAATACAAATCAGATGACAAATTGTTTTATTCAAATAAAAATTAAATAGTTTACTTAGAAGCTTCATTTATTTTTTGATCTTTGAAACACATGAGTCAAATTCATCAATAGATGAAAATATTCAAGTGAAAATGAAAGCAACATGAACACACCCATAATATTTTTATAGCCATAAAAACCCATGTACCAATATTTCCTGCAATGAATTTTCTTTAATAAATACTAGTTCGCTTTTAATATTTCTAATATGAATAAAAATTATTACAAATTATTGGAAGTTGAAACTACCCGTCAGAGAATCTTTGGGTTCAAAGTCCAGTCTATATATGACATGACTCCACTAAGCAAGCACAGCTTATCTTGTCACTTTTGTTGTCTATATGAGTACCTTGTTACACCATGAGTATGAGCTCAAAAAAGACTTTTAACTATGGAAGTGAGTTGATGCTATTTTGTGAACCCACTTGCTTGTTCTGATATATAAGAATTTATTGTGAGCCTAAAGGAGAGATACCATGGCTACTTTTCCTTGGGTTATGTGTCTTGTGTTTTAAATTACAAACTGTGTCTATACAGAGAATTGATTGATTGTCTGGCTTGACTTTCTCCATGCCATATGTAATATACAACAGTCTTGAATACTTAAATATAAAATAAACAACCAGAATAATGCATCAACAAATCTAATAAGTTGTATGAAACATTTTGTTCCTTTTTTAATAACAGGAAACAATGATACTTAAAAATTGTAAACAGATCCAAATATGGATCTGTTTCTATATCAGTTCTGTGCTTGTTATTGAATATGTATCTACAAATAAAAACATGTTCTTTAAAGAGCTCAAATTCCCACAGTCCAAAGAACACAAATAAAAGTGTCAGGTATTTCAAATCTAACATAATGCTGTCAAAAAGATGAGAGTGATTTACAAAGAAAAGATGGCTTAATTAATTAACCATTCATTCTTGAATCTGTATCTATACCTTCAAATAAAATACTATACAGTTTCATGAATGAATGGTTAATATTTCTTTCCACAACAATCTCAGTGGATAGAATAAACAAACTTTATGGCTAAAATCAATAGTTGTTTTAATAGGCAAGGAAAAGACCTTCACTTTTCAATAACACATTCTACTTCAGTCATGAAGAGTAGCCCGGGGCATCAGGTCAATTAATATAATACTTTGGTACACAGAGACTTAGGCATAACAAATGAAATTTAATTTAGTAGTCTCATGTTAATCATTGAAGGTCTAGAAGAGAGCAACAACATAATTAAAGAAAAAGAAAATAGGATTTATGAGTGAGACTGAGAGAGCTAGTGAAATATAGCCTTGAGTAGAGACAGCTGAAAGATATTTAATTCCATTTTTCTAACTCTTGAAGTGAATAAACAAAGGAATTATGTTAGAGCTAATGCCGAGTGTGAATGCAAATATAAGCATATGTCATTCGTCAAAAATATTTGTGTTGCTGGAACATTTAGGCATTTTATATTTATTTTCGTTTTGTCTATAGAATTATGTGCTTCTGGCTGTGGATTTAGAGAAGAGAAATAGCTCACATTGCCTATAACATTAGTGAATGAAATTTTTATTTGTTTCCTTTGTGAATATTATTATGGGATACAGCTGGATTTTTGTTCAAACAACGAACCAAAAATGACAGGGAAGACAATCAATGGAAGTCAGGGTCAATAATTTGGGAATATTTAATAGTGCCAACTAGATACTATGATTTGTTGTTAGATTAGGTTTCTAATTTGGTTGAAGAATCAGGGAAACCCAAAGAAAATAATAAAACTTATCTGGACACCAGCGGCTCAGACCTATCATCATATCTACTTAGGAGGCTGAAATCTGAGGATGGCAGTTCAAAGCTATCCAAGTAAGGAAAATCCATGAGACTCTTGCCTCTAATTAACCACCAGAAACCTAGAAGTAGCTCAAAGTAGTAAAGCACTAGCCTTGAACAAAAAAGCTCAAGGACAGTGCCCAAGCCCTGAGTGCAAGCCCCATAAATGACAAAAATGTAAATAAATAATAACTGGATATTTGATTATTTAGGCTAGTTTACAAGACCAAAGAGATTGACTGGAGTCAGGACATCTGGTGGAAATCTGCTTGGTACATATCATCTACATAAATAAAATAATAGGTATGAAGCATTAAAACAAAATATTATTCACTAGAAAAGTTAATTTATGAGAACAACCTTGAATCCAGGAAATGTGTTATGAACAGTACTGTGACCAATATGTCCCTCCAACTTTTGACCTTCTAGCTAATTGCCATTAATGTTAAATAGCCATCTACCCCTCTCTTCTGATTTCCTTCCCCCTATCAGTTGCAGTAAAATGGTTCCTATGTTCTTATCACTTTCTTTGTCTTCTGGAAAATTTAACATAAAAATTACAGTGTTCTGTGCCACATGGGTAATTTGTCTAAATGCATAATTTCACAAGCTATGAGAAACCAAAGGATATACTCATAATATGACTGAAACTATTTTATACAACTATTATAAGATAATTATATTTTGAAATATAAAAAACAGATTCAGTTCACCTGAAGGTCTTCCTAATAATAAATTAGTTTCTCTTTAAGTCTTTAGCCCACTTATTTATTGGGCAGTTGTTTCTCTGAGGATTTGTTGTTGGGTGATTTAATTTTTTGAGTTCCAGGTATATGAGACCCTTGTCCTGTTTTATGGCTAGTGAAGATTTTCTCCCAATCTGTGGGTTTTCTATTGATCTTGCTAGCTATGTCCTTTGCCATGCAAAAACTCTGCAATTTCATGCAATACCATTTGTCCAACCTTTCTTTGATTTGTTGTGTTTCTGGGTCTCTATTAAGAAAATTTCGGCCTGTGGCAAGGAGACCTAGGGTTTCTCCTATTCCATCCTGTAATGTTTTCAGAGTGTCTGCTTTGACTCCGAGGTCTTTGATCCATTTGGAGTTGATTCTGGTGCAGGGTGATATATAAGGATCTAGTTTTAGTTTTCTACAAGTGGTTAACCAATTTTGCCAGCACCATTTACTCGAGGCTATCTTTCTTCCTATTTTATTACCTCCCTTATCGAAGATTAGATGCTATAGGTCTGTAGGTTCATTTCTGTGTTTTCAATTCTATTCCATTGCTCCTGAGGTCTGTTCTTGTGCCAGTACCATACTGTTTTGATTACTATCACTTTGTAGTAGAGTTTGAAATTTGGTATTGATATTCCTCCAGCACTGTTCTTTTTGTTAAGGATCATTTTTGCTATTCAGGGTCCTTTATTGTTCATATGAATTTTTGGATTGCCTCTTCTATTTCCTTGAAGAATGAGGTTGGAATATGGATAGATATCACATTGAATTTGTAGATAGCCTTGGGAAGTATTGGCATTTTCAGGATATTGATCCTTCCAATCCAGGAGCATGGGAGGTTTTGCCACTTTCTAGGAAATGGAAAGACTTGGAAAAATTATATTAAGTGAAGTAAGCCAGGACCAAAGAAACATAGGTCTCATGTTTTCCTTTATTTACAATAACTAGTATATGTCTGAGACAAGCAGAAAAGGTCAGATAAGTTGAAGCTAGGTGAAATGAACCCCAAGACAAGGATTCAAATGTTTTTTTTTCTTTCTTGCAATTGTTTCTAACATATTTATGAGTTTTTTGTTGCTTTGTATGTCCCTTCCCCACGGTATAACACCTTCTTTCACTGTATTTGATGTTTGTGTAATTTGTGGAGGGGAAGGGAAAAAACAAATTGTTTAAATAGGGATACAGGTGGACCCATTGCAACAATGAGATGTACAAGGCATTATATCAAAAAATGAACTTTATAATTTTGGTAGGGGGGAATGCTAGGTGGGGGTATGGGAAGAGATGGGAAAGGGAAACAAAGGATGCTTGATAGTACTCATTACCTTGCCCATGTAATTGTAACCCCTCTGTACGGTATTTTCACAATAAATACATTAATAAATTAATAAAAATAAAAATAAATTAGTGACATAGGATTTAGAATTTGAAATTGGCTATGAGGGGACTGTGTACAATTCAAAATATTGAAAATCCTATAAATCAAGATTGTACAGTGAGAGATGGGATAGGAATTTGTTAAATACTGACAAGCATGCTGCTATGTACAATTGTGTCTCTTCCCGCATCCCCCAAATATATTTTTTGCTCCAGTTTGTGGGAACCAATAAAAAAATGGCTGCAGAGGACTTACATTGATTTAAAACTGCTAGACTAGAAGGCATGAACATGAAAAGTCACAAGTACCTGTTAATGCACAGTGTCTATAAGCTACATAGTATTAGATGCTTACTCTCACAAAATGTTTTTCTAAATGTCTACGTGCTCCAGTATTCCTGAAGGGCATAGTACCGGAAGAAAAGAAATCAAAATTGACTTGCATGACAATTGATTTTCAGTAAGTACAACAGACTTTCCACTAGAACTAATCATTGCATGACAGGAAACAGGACATCCTTAACAAATGTTTCACTGGCATGCAAACCTAGACAGTTGACAAATCATCTATTATTTAGGACATGAGGTAAGAACAACAATCTTCATGTGCAACATTGTGAATAATTTTGTATAAAATGCTTCCATAAGCATGATAAATTTGAGAGTTTGCTATATCCAGCCAGGAGCTTCTACGTTAAGTAATATCACTGGGTCTGACAGCAAAGTATTTTTTGAGAAACAGGAAGAGGTTTGAGTTTGCAGATGTATCAGGAAGCCTCCTCCCCTAAAGATTTGGGACTCACCTCAACCAAGTTATTGCATGTGTATTTTGGGTCACTTGAGCAACAAAAGCTGTACCAGTGTATGCATGTAATTCTTTCAACATTATTTTGAATTTGGTGGGGTCTCCCTTTTTGAAATTATATTCTACTAATAAAAGAGATGAGTAAGCAGTTATAAGTGGAAGTGCTTCAAACAAAAGAGAAAATAGATTTTAGAAAACTGAAAGGTATTAAGTTTTAGTAGGGCAAGAGAGATTTGAAAGGTACAAAATTACCACAATACTGTGTGTAACTAAAATACTGTGATTCCCAATTTTAAGGAAAATGGGAAAACATTAAAGTGTTTTATATATTTCATTTGGTGCAGAGGAGTAAAGAAATGATCAGATTTTATTTTATAATCATTTTTGAAAGAAAAATGCTCCCTCTATTTTTAAAGTATTCATTTATATATGTAAATGTATATATAAGTATATTACCCTTCATAATTGAGTAAACCATTATGTTTGGAATGACTGAAGTCCTTGAGAGCTAAAACAGAGCTCAGAGATTGACAATAGTTAGAATAAGTACAAAAGAATTAGCTAAGAAACTTAGAAACGTATCAAGGCAAGAGCAATCAGCATTCTGCCAAAGATCGCATCACTGCAGATGTGGCTGGAAAGGAATTTTCTCATGGGCATTAGTCCATTCTTTGTTTCACTAAGAAAATTATTTGGAAGATGATTCTGACACTCCTTAATAAATAGATCAGTTTCCCTAGTTTTCCCATTCATGCTTAAAATGCAATGAAAGAAAACTTTCAATGTGCTGGTGGCTCAAGCCTGTAATCCCATCTAGTCAGGAGATTGAGATCTGAAGATTGAAGTCTAAAGCAGGCCCCGGCAAGAAAGTCTGCGAGACTCTTCTCCAACTAACCACCAGAAAACTGGAAATAGAGCTGGGCTCAAAGTGGTAGAGTGGTTAACCTTGAGCAAAAGAGCTCAGTGACATCACCCAGGTCCTGAGTCAGAGCTCTACAACCAATAACAAAAAGGAAAGGAAAGGAAGGAAGGAAAGGAAAAAAGGGAAGGAAGGAAATGAAGAAAGGGAAGGAAGGTAAGGAAGGAAAGAAAGAAAAAAAGAAAGAAAGAAAGAAAGAAAGAAAACTTATAGGCCTCAAATCATTGCTGTGTAGTGTTTACCCATGGTCCAGAACCAGAGCCCACAACTGAGTTACCTGAAAAACCATGATCCTTTCTTCCTTTCTTCTATTATTTGAGTAACCTTAGGACTATCGTTTCCAGGGCCTTGTCACTTGCTATGTTACTAACTTCTATGTATTTAAAAAATGAAATATCCTTCTTTGAAAAATTCTGCCTATATTTTTTCCTTTGTATAAACCACATATCAGTCTAAGTGTCTGCCACCAATAGAAAGAGTTGTTGCTATTTAAAGGCAGAATGTTGTTGTAAATGTTCATGTCAAATTTCTTTTTTATTTTCTTCATATATTGAACAATATTTCTCAGATATACCACGATATTCAAGTGATTTCTTTTTGTTCCTCAATATATTTAAAGATGTAATATATGAGACCTTTGGGGGTTTATAAACTCTATGTATAATAAGAGTATGGAATAGGTGATGATCATGTTAATGATAATAGTTATGGTAATTTTGGAAGCTGATATTTTCAAAATGCCAAATGTTTGGACTGGCACCACAAAAGTATGAAAATCACTGTTGTTTTCTTCTACCATAGATATTACAAAATAATCATATTGTCTATTGATGGTCACATGTTAATAAATTTAAAAGTATCAGAAAGTTTTGAAGAACTTTTACCTGCAGTTGGACAAATTAGAGTTGCCTAATATAATTGGTTGTTATATTAGGTATCTATAATGCTTCATCAAGCTCATTCATTTCTCTAGTCCTTAATCTCCTCTTCCATAAGATAAAAAGCATATAAAAGGGAGAAAAATAAAACCCAACATACACTAAGTGTTTGTAAGTATTTGTCTGAATAAATTTCGGACACAAAAGCAATTATCAAATGGAGTTATTTTATATGTGTCTTAGAAGACTGTTAAGCATGGAGAAATTAAGGGTACATTTTTCTTTAAAATGTATTCATTATAATTATTTTATTTCTCTTCACATTCATGTTCCCTGAAGTTACTGTTTTAAAACAGTTGGCATTTTCTAGAAAGAAACACTGTCTAGCATGTATATATCATTGCTATGTGTCATATTATACCTTAAAATGTTTCCATTCTTTCTGTTTTTCCTTTTGTATATATTCATATTCGACATCTTCCTACAAAAAAGCAAAATATTAGATTGAATAAATGAATATGTTGATATAATTTGTGGAGGGGAAGGGAAAAAATAAACTGTTCAAATAAGGTCACAGGTGGACCTATTACAACAATGAGATGTACAAGACGTTATGTCGAAAAACAAACTTTACAATTTTGGCGGGGTGGAGGGTGGGGGTGGGGGGTGATCGTAAGGGGGTATGGGAGTGGGAGGTGAAGAGGTGAAGGGATGGCAAGGGGAAACAAAGGAGGAGGCTACAATGCTTGATAAGAAATGTACTCATTATCTTGCCCATGTAATTGTAACCCCTCTGTACAGTATTTTCACAATAAAAAACTTATTAAAATGTTTTTATTATTTTACTAGTCACATTGTATTTCAAATCACTAAATATATAATCAAAGCACACCTTGAACACAGAACTGCTGGAATACAGCAGCAGACCAGTTGAATACACACATAACAAAAAGTTGTGATTATGAGGAATGTATTAGCGATGAACAGCAAACTTACTCCTCCAGAGACATTATCTCTGGAAATATAGTTTAATTTCTACTAATAGGGAACTCCCATACATAAATAATTTAGTTACATTGCTATAAGATGAAACATAACCACACCTTCATAGTCCTTCTCAACATTCACATTTTAATAAATACTACTTTTTAAAACAAATAAGAGGGCTGGGAAGGTGGCTCAGTGGTAGACTGCTTGCCTTGCATGCATGAGACCCTGGGTTCAATTCCTCAGCACCACATAGGCAGAAAAAGCCAGACGTGGCACTTTGGTTCAAGTGCTACAGTGCTAGTTTTGAGCTGAAGAGCTCAGGAACAGCGTCCAGGCCAAGAGTTCAGGCCACACGACCGACCAAAAAAAAATTAAAAATAAAAAAATAAAACAAGGTAAGAAGAAACAGAGAAGTAAAATTGGACTTTGCCCCCCCATTTCTTTTTTCTTTTTTTGTCAGTCTTGGGCTTTCAACTCAGGGCCTGGGCACTGTCTTTTGCTCAAGGCAAAAGACACGGACACAGAACCCCACCCCCACCCCCCCATTTCTGAAGTGAATATTTAAGCAACATGATTTCTACAGTTTCTATAACACTGTCAGCATTCTATTTTTTCTGTGTAGGTTACTCCTGCCATTCTTTTTCACATTCAAATCTAAATTATGGATACAGTAAGTGGATATCACCCTATATATGCTGAATAGATGTTTATATGAAAGATATATGAGTTTTAAAACAACTATCTTATTAGAAATCTCTCACAAGTCCCTTATTACTATATATTTATAGCAACATTGCATCTTGTAGTTTACATCTTGTATTTTACATAAATATAAAAAGTTATTTTCTAAGTAAGAAAATATAGCATTACTTCATATTCCAACTATTAATACCTTAGTCTATGATAGGACCTTATTTTCAAGGAATAACTAATTAAAATTATTGAGAATGTTTTTTCATACTTTTCCACAAATAATAAGGAAATAAAAGACATATATCATACAACAGCTTATCTCTCCACTTAATTTCAATCTTTCAAATAGTTTTCATTTGTCAATATGACTGAATTATAATGAAATTGTGAATAAAAATTAAACTAACAGAAAGTAAATCATATGGGTTAAAAATTTTAGCAAGTATAAGTGAACATAAATACACTAAGTATGATTGAAACATTAGGTAATTCATAGGCACATAAGTATCTTACCTTATTTATGACTAGAGTTATTTTACTATTCAGAAAACATCAATTTACAATGACTCTTGGATGATAAATGTTGTATTAAGCTACATTTGTTTTTATTAGGAGACTTGAGATAGTTTGGCAATCTCTTTTGAAATCATGCCTGTAATACTCTCAGTGTGAAGCAAACTTTAGAATTAATTTTAGTGGTTATAGCCTTCTTGACATTATTATTCCTCATACATAGGTAATGTTCTGGATAAGTTCACATTGTAGAATAACTAATGACCCCATTCTCTTTTTGGCAGTCCAGTGAAAACATAAAACAGATGTTCAACATTAGCAGATGTCCAGGGTGACACACTAAGCATATGCAGGGAGTGGATGTCCTGGAGCCTCTTGTATTAGGAACACTGACCAGTGCACCCAGGATTTCCATTTAGCCTCATTAGGTTTTGTAAGAGTAAGATTTCATTCATGGATTAGATAATGATACCCTCCCACATCCTAAACTCCTGACTCTGCCAAAAGTGTTTTGCTCCAAATATGAGTAATGATCCACAAGAATTTTAAGACCATAATCACTTTTTCACATTTTCATATTATTTTAAAGTAAAATAACAAACTGACCACAGGGCTATAATATTTTTAAAGGTATCTGAACCATCAAAACAAATTCTGAAATTTAGCTATTTTACCCCTGATCCCCAAATGGCTTCCTTCAATATGCCTTTCAATATACATGAATATGATTATAACTTCTCCAGGTGGACTCTCCTTGCTTCATCTTAGCTGGGGTACCTGATATAATACCCTTTTTTTATTCAAATTACATTTGTGAAGGTAAGAATCACCTTATTCATATTCCAGTTTCTAGAGTAGCAGAAATGGTAGGTGCTCAGAAAATGTTTTTAACTATATAAAGGAGGAAAACAAAAAAAAAAATCACCTTTTAAAAAATGTTCTTTTTTTTCCTATTCTAGGTAAAAGACACTCCTTTTTACCCAGTTTCCCCCCAAACCTGAATTTGTTTGAAAAGCAATAAACATTCAACTGAATTAGGGCTTCACTCTTTATAAACAATGCTGAAAACAGCATTTTTTTCAATGAAACATAGATTGTATGCAATTAAATTAAGTACTTTCTTAAGTTTTATGTTCCATAAGATTTGAAAATTGTACTCACTTGCCATCACACAAACAGCATAAGGATACTTTGTCCTGAAAATTCCCTCATGAAAATGGAACCTAAAGTTACTAGACAGAGCCAGATAATCAAATTAAGAGCGAAATTAATGAGATAGAGAATAGGAAAGTTATAAATAAAATTAATAAAACAAAAAGCTGGTTCTTTGAAAAACAAATAAAGTTGATAGACATTTGGCAAGACTAATTAAGAAAAGAAGACAGGAAACCCAAATTAACAAGATTAGCGATGCCATGGGAAAAATCACGACAAATACCCAAGACATCCAAACAATTATAAAGAACTATTTTCAAAAGTTACACTGTCTAAAGAAAGAAAAACTAGGAGAAATGGATGCATTTTTAGAGAAATACAAGTTGCCCAAACTGAGCAAAGAAGAAGTAAATCAATTAAGTAAGCCAAAATCTTACGAGATACAGGAAGCAATCAGAAGTCTTCTAATAAGGAAAAGTCCAGGACCAGATGGATTCACAATGGAATTCTATAAGACCTTCAAAGAAGAATTAATACCCATACTCCTCAAGCTCTTCAGAGAATAGAATAGGAGGATTTATCCAAAGCTCATTCTACGATGCCAATATCACACTCATCCCCAAACCAGGCAAAGACCCAACAACAAAAAAAAGAAAACTACAGACCAATCTCCTTGATGAACACAGATGCAAAGATCATTAACAAAATTTTAGCTATCAGAATCCAGAAACACATAAAAAAATCATACACTACGACCAGGTAGGCTTCATCCCAGAGATGCAGGGATGATTTAACATACATAAATCAATAAATATAATCCAACACATCAACAGATCCAGAGTCAAGAACCACATGATTATCTCCACAGATACAGAAAAGGCTTTTGATAAGATACAACATTCATTCCTGTTAAAAGCTCTGGAGAAAATAGGAACATTCCTTAAAACAATAAAAGCCATATACGACAGACCAATAGCCAATATTATACTTAATGGGGAAAAACTACAACCAATTCTCCTAAAATGAGGAACAAGGCAAGGATGCCCACTGTCTCCACTTCTCTTCAATATAATCCTGGAACCTTTAGCCAGGGCAATAAGGCAAGAAAAAGACATTAAATGGATCCGCATAGGGAAAGGAGAAGTTAAACTGTCCCTTTTTGCAGATTACATGATACTAAACCTTCATGATCCCAAAAACTCCATCCCCAAACTCTGAGAAATTATAAATCACTTCGGCAAAGTAGCAGGATACAAAATCAACCAACAGAAAGCAGTCTCCTTCCAGTACACCGAAAATATACAAGCAGAGAGGGAAATAAAGAAAGCAACCCCATTCACAATAACTCTCCGCAAAATAAAATATTTAGGAATTAACCTAACCAAAGATGTAAAAGAACTATTTAATAAAAACTATAAAAACTTAAAGAGAGAAATTACAGAAGTCATCAGGAAATGGAAAGACCTTCCATCCTCTTTGATAGGCAGACTTAATATAGTTAAAATGGCAATACTGCCAAAATTAATACATAAATTCAATGCAATTCCCATTAAAATCACAATGATGCACTTTTCTGAAATACAGAAAACATTCCAAAAATTCATATGGAATAACAAAAGACCTAGAATAGCCAACATGGGAGGGATCTAGATGCCCGACTTCAAACCCTCCTATAGAGCCATAATAAAAAAACAGCATGGTACTGTCACAAAAACAGACCAGAGGACCAATGAAATAGCATAGAAGATCCAGAAATAAAACCACATGCCTACAGTCAGCTGATATTTGACAAAGGAGCCAAAGACATACAGTGGAAGAAACACAGCCTCCTCAACTACTGGTGCTGAGAAAATTGGGCGGTCACATGCAGAAAACTAAAAGTGGACCTTAGCCTGTCACCATGCACCAACATCAACTCAAAATGGATTAAAGACCTTAACATCAAACCTGAATCTCTGAAACTACTGCAGGACAGAGTAGGAGAGACACTTGAACTTATAGGCACAGGCAGGAACTTCCTGAACAGAGTCCGAGGGTCACGACAAAGTGGAGAGAGATTCGACAAATGGGACTACCTTAAAATAAAATGTTTCCGCACAGCTAAAGCTATAGCAACCAAGCTAGAAAGACAAGCAACTAACTGGGAAAAAAATATTTACCAGCAATGTATCAGACAAGGGGTTAATATCCAGTATATGCAGGGAACTCAAGAAACTAATCCCTCCCAAACCTAACAAACCAATTACTAAGTGGGCAAAGGAACTAAAGAGAGACTTCTCAGAAGAAGAGATTAAAAATGGCAAAGAAACACACGAGGAAATGTTCACCATCCCTGGTTGTAAAGGAAATGCAAATAAAGACAACCCTGAGTTACCACCTTACACCAGTCAGAATGGCCCACATCCTAAAGTCAGCCAACAACAAATGCTGGAGGGGATGCAGAGAAAGGGGAACCCTATTACACTGCTGGTGGGAATGTACACTTATACAACCACTTTGGAAAGCAGTCTGGAGGGTCCTCAGAAAGCTAAATATTGACCTCCCTTATGAACCAGTCATACCACTTCTAGGCATCTATCCTGAACAACAGGAACTAGTATATAAGGACACATGCACCTCCATGTTTATTGCAACACTGTTCACAATAGGTAGGATATGGAAACAACCCAGATGTCCCACCACAGATGAATGGATCCCAAAATTGTGGAATATTATGCAGCCATTAAAAATTACAAAATAATGGCATTTGCAGGGAAATGGATGGAGCTAGAAGAAATCATGTGGAGTGAGGTAAGCCAAGAGCAAAGAGACAAATGGCACATGGTCTCCTGGATAAGTGTATGTTAAATCCAAAATGTAAGGTGATATGACAAACTTAACAAGACTTAAGAAGCAAAGGACTCCCACTCATCTGGTTGAATCACTACTAAATAACCCCATGCTGCTGATCACATATATTGTATATATGTGCACACCAGAGGGAAACCAGGAGGACAACACAGAACTAGAGGGAATCAGGAGAAAACATATAAGAGCAAGGACCCATCAGTTACACTAGACATTGATCCAAATGAACTAAGCAACTCAATGGCAGTGATGGGAGGGAGGGAACAAGTGGGAAAGAGGGAACAGCTGATGCTATGCAAAACAAAAAAATGTACATACCACCCAATGTGGAAGAAATAACTGTATTGAAAAGCTCACAGAACTCATAAATGTTATAGACCATGACAGACAATTTGCCTCATGAAAGTTAGAATGTGTTTGTGACTTTAACGAAGCATCACTATCCCACAATACTGTGAAATTTGGGAAATTATGTAATCACGTAATCACAATAAAGAATTTGAAAAAAAAAGAAAGAAAGAAAGAAAGAAAATTCCCTCATGACTTTTTTCGACCTAACTTCTCTCTGGAGCGATCACTTACTGATTTCTATCACTGTGAGTTAGTGTGGACTATTTCACTAAATTAAATCCTATGATAGGTCTCTTTGGGTTTCTAATTTTGCATAATATTCGCCCATGTTTTTCCATGTATCTGTTTACTTTGTAGGTGAGGACTAGTCCATTGTACTAATGAACAATATTCTGTTGATTTATTTTCCTGTTGAAGAGCTTAATAGTTTTTTTTTAATGATAAGAATACAATATGTGAGATAAGCCACTCAAAGTATGAAATGTTTATTTTGTTGATCGTTTCAGTGTATGGGCCTTAGGCCTGGTTGCTGCTAGTCCTAGGGCAAGGCAGAATATTGTGATAGGTAATAATGATAGAGAAGGACTACTCATTTTAAGTTTGGCTTGCAAGAAAAGAGAGAGGAAGGTTCCAGAGTCCTATTACCCTTCATAAGGGCTCACCACAGTAACCTAATTTCCTCCTACTTAAGAACAATGCCATAGACGGATGGCTAAGCCTTTAGTTCATTGGCCATAGAGGGCCATTTGAGATCATAGCAATGGATATTTGTGATTTTTATTTCCTTCAGATTTAGAATACTACAAGGATTGTTTTTTTTTTCTTTTAAATCAATGCACTGACTATTCCTATAAAAAATATTGATCATTCATTGTTGTAAGCTGCAAGGTTGAATTAAAGTTATATCTCAACACAGAAAAAAAATTCCAAAGAAAGTTAAATGAAAAGAATGAGGGTAAAGATACAAATGTGTAATTTAACAGATGGATTTCAAGCTTCATTTTATATGCACCTTAAGCAGGTAACAGAGCAATTAATGAGCCCTAATAATACGAGGTGTCCATCTTCCCCTGTCAATATTAGCTTCATGAATTCCTATCTTTCCATTTTTATTCTTGCTACTTCCATTAAAGTCTTACTGGCATTTTTTCTCCTCCTTGAACTTGACAATACAATAGGTACACTTATTTTTTTGTTCTTGTTTGTTTCTGGAACACTCTTTCCTAAAAGTAAATTTTTGGTTCATTCCTTCAGGTGTTTTCTGGAATGTCAGTATGTCTACTGAGCTTTCCAATTGTGAATTTAAATAATAACCCAATCAAGTATTTTTATCACACTATGTTACATTTTATCTGCACAATCCTAAACAAAATAAATGGCTTAACTTTCCTCATAAAAGTCCCAAATTTATATTATATTTATGAAGCTATCTATCTCAAGAATAAAAGCAAATAAGCTGATACTTAGCAGAAAACTAAAATATGGGAAAGAAAATTAGGATATGTTTAGACAATTTGTCAGAACAAGCAATGATACAATCAAGTGATGTTTGAAGGTGTTGATATTTATTCAAGTAGACCAGCATTCCAATAAGAGATGAAAATAAGACATTTTAGCACATAAAAACATTAAGCAATGCAAACTCTCTTAAAGATCCAAAATAAGAAATGTTGAAAGACTTAAGAATAAAGAATGGTAAGGCAATGAGATGTACAAGTCATTATGTAGAAAAATGAACTTTACAACTTTGGTGCGGGGGGGGGGAGGACTGGGTAGGGGGATGGGGGGAGGATGGGAAGGGATGGGAAGGGGAAACAAAGGAGGGAGGAGGCTACAATGCAAGATAATGTACTCATTATCTTGCCCATGTAATTGTAACCCCTCTGTACAGTACTTTCATAATAAAAAATGCTATCAATTATTATAAATGTGATTTTGAAACATTTAAATTGTAAACTAAAAATTATTGCTATGAAAATAAATGTAGGAGTGGAGAAATTGTTAGTATCCTGCTCTATTTTTCATATATGATTTATGAATGTTCGAGGTAAAATCAGGGTTAAAACTTGAATTTAAATTAATAGATTTAATATATTAAATTTATGCACAATAGTCTATATTTCTAAATACATTTTCTGTTGGGAAGTGGATATAAATATCTGAGCATCAAATAACATATTTCTTGTGTTTCCTGTATATGTATATTTCCACTAAAAATAAGATATATGTTCAATATATTTAATTTATCATCTGTATGGTTCATCCTTTGAACGTCTAAGCTATAATTCCTATAAGAACTATATTCCTAAAGAAGCTATACAAAAGAATAATTTTCACTCCCAAACTATTTAAAAGTTTTTCTTAGTTATTGAAAAAAATTAATATATACTTTTTTGCCAATATAATATAGACACATCGTACCTCAAAAGTTTTATAAACATAACAGTACATGATATAAAAATTAAAATTCCTATATCTAACTTCGTCCAACCACACTCTCACTGTATATAACCACTGACAGACATTGAAAAGTTCAACAAGAAAATTGAATGTTTAATAACATAGACATAAGTTTCCAAAGATTTGTTGTCAAATGAATTACTTTAAGGACATCAAAAAGATTTCGAGAAAGACTAATGTAATTTTGTAGTTTCAAGAAAGGAAATTAAATCAATTCAATGATAATTCATATGGGAGAATATTTATTAGTGGATTATGACCTTTTAAAATTCTGCAATACACAACTGACACACAAATGCATTACTTGAAATAAATTTTTCACTGCACTTGGAAAAATGTTCTGCTTGAACCTTGATCATCCTAAATAAAACATTATTCAAATTTTACTACAAAATGGCATTCAAAAGTTTATGAAAAAGCAAATCTTTATTATGTAAAATATCAAAGATTGTCCATTTGATTATGACAGTCACCACATCACTCACCTTAGTAGAACTTAGAGATATAAAAAGAAAGATCCTGCTTTTACACTTTAGTAAATTATATTAGAACCACACATATCAAATTTAGTAAACACATTACATTTAGTAAATTATATTAGAACAAAAGTTAATTAGAAATAAAGAAATAGAATCAAAGTATATCCAAGGGACGAAGGCAAGATAGTGCAGGAGAGAGAAATCAGAGGTATCACTGCAGGTGTGGGACCAGGAAGGTGGAAGTGCTGAAGGCACTCAGCATGACTTCAGAAAGGAAGTTCCACTTGGACAGGAATTAAGTGTGAACTTACAAGGGTGCAAGAAAAGAATAAGAATCTAGGCAAAGACACACATGTGTGAAATAGGATGATAGGTTGGGAGATTTTAAGCAACTTAGAAACAGTAAAGAACAGAAGATAGCTTGGGAAAAGTTGACAGTCTGCAACATGGATAGGCTTTGCCTCACTAATTCACTTGAACTTTATTTAACCTGTAAGAATTAGATATCAGTTGATAAGGTGTCTGGGGAGAATATTATCTAAATTTGTACAAGACTTTCTGCACTATTGACAATCATCTGTGAAATGTGCTGTGTAAGCAATATAGGTTGCTCATAAAATCTATTATCTACATCTACATTCTATTTATATATCTTCTAATGCAAACTCTCTTAGTAATAGTTATTTGATTTATAAAGAAGGTCATTATGCATTTAATAGACATTTATTATGTGTACATTATTATGTGACATGCATGCGCAAAGATAAGGGAACTAGACACATAACCTTTTATTTATCCTCAGAAAATTTGTAATCTAATGGAAGCAAAGGCAAGCAAACACGCTAAGGTATCCTAACAAATGTAATGTCTCAAAAAATTGAGAAGGTGTTCAATGAAAAAGGTCAGCATAATCACTATCGAGAGAGACACTGGAGTTTATAATGGAGGAAGAGCAAATGTCAGAAGTTGGAAAATGGAAGGATTTTCAAGGCACAGCACAGAATAATCAAAGAATAAGTAAATACACAGTTATAAAAGCCAACAGACTAGCAGCTTAAAATAATTCATGTTGAATACAAGCATGTTTGCAGTGGTAAGTGAAGAGATAATGCAGAAAAGTTTGCCAGACTCCGTCTCCAAAATAGTTACCGAAAAGCAGGTCTTGAGGGCTGACCAAAGTAGTACATCACCAGCTGAGAAAACAAACCATGTGAATTTAAGGCTATGAATTCAGAGCCAGTATTGTTTAATTTGTTTATTTTTTATTTTTTTTTGTCGGTCGTGAGGCTTTAACTCTGGGCCTGGGCACTGACCCTCAGTGCTTCAGCTCAAGGCTAGCGCTCTAGGATTTTTCCACTTATGTGGTGCTGAGGAACCGAACCCAGAGTTTCATGAATGCAAGGCAAGCACTTTACCACTGAGCTACTTTCCCAGCCCCTTGTTTATTTTTTAAATGGAAAAATGTCATGTTTTTACTCATAGGTAGAATGCTAGACTCAAAGGAAATTACATATTCATGTAAATACTGTGTGTGTGTGTGTGTGTGTGTGTGTGTGTGTGTGTGTGTGTGATTCAACTATTTAGACAGATGTGGGACATCAAAAGGAAAAAGAATGATTTCAAAATATGTTACAACTGTGTTTGAAGATAGCATAAGAAATCTCAATGAAAGCAGTTGTTCAATAGAGGTTTGGGGAAAATGGAAAGAAAGTAAGAGAGGGCAAAACTTGAGCAGTAATTTGGAAAATACTTTATATCAATACCTATGTCTATAAATTATTTACAAAGTATAATCAACATTCTTTGAAAAAAATCCTATCATTTGCTGTAAAGCAATTTAAAGTCACTAAATCATTTTCCAAAAGCAGATAAAGACTATCTTTTAGAGAGTTGTTATGAAAGAAAATAGAGGAACAATTCCCAGTAGGGTATGTGCATACTCAGATACGTTCATTGTGGTTACATTGTTATTGTTGAGAACTCTATCTCTTCTCATAAGCTATATATCTTTGTTTTAAAGTTATGTTTCAAATGAATTGCCAGCAATCTCTTTTCTCCCACATTCCACAGGATTGTTAAAGGATAATAGTGTGACATAAATTCATTCTGATTATTTTGTGTATATTTTGTGTAAATTTGATGTAAGTAAAAAAATGTACTAGAATCTTGATTAGAAAGTAGAGAATTGGGTAAGATACTTCTGATTTGGGCTGTAATATATGAGCAGGCTGACACATTCTATGAAACCTGCAACCTTCACATGGCCCCTGTGCTCACTGACAAGGCTCCGCTGAGATAGTCCAGATGTGACAGATGCATGAATCCCACTGAGCTGATCTTTATCCTGGAGGCAATCCCAGAATGTTCTGGCCAGAGCAAAGTAAAAGAAAGCACTAACACTTAGATCATGTACAATTTGCAGTCCGGAAGCAATAAGGAATCAGTTGCTTTGTTTATTTATATTTTGTGTTCATATGACAACACCCAATGTGAAATGCCATAGGGCATGTGTATTTTGAAAAATCAATAAAATGCTAAAAGCCAAAAGTCATTGTTAATTAACATATCAATTACAAAAGGCTCCACTAAACAGATGTCCCAAGCTTTGTGCCCAGAAGTTTAATGAACTGAAGCCCTTTCAGGTCAAGAGAAAGGAAAAGATGGAAAAAAGAAAGAAAGAAGGATGAAAAAGGACAGTTTAGTAAAGGCTTTAGGACTGTGAATAAGAGGATCCTCACTGACTTTAGTCTTTATGGTATATATGTATCTCCTTTAAAAACTAAACATCACTATCCCACAATACTGTGGAAATTTGGGGAATTGTGTAATCACTTAATCACAATAAAGCATTCTCGGAAAAAAGTAAACTAAAAAAATAAAAAATAAAACTATCACATAGGGTTTAGACATTATTTTGGATTCTCTCATGTTTAAATTGCATCACTTCCAAGTATATGTTTGAAAGTGCTGCAGCAAATAACCTATAATGGTAGCCAAAACCTCACTCCTCTTACTCACAACCACAGTTCATTTTCATCATGAGTATTTTTTCTGTGACAAGTTCCTATACCTCAGCCCTATTAAAGAATGTCATTAGAAGCTACGCATGACAACACTAGCTTGTAATAACACACAGGAGGCTGAGATAGGCTAGCCTATCACTCCAAGCTAGCCAGGGTTACATAGCAACATCCTCTCTCAATCAAAATAATAGCATTCTCCGTAGAATCCTAGAGAAGTGAGAATATGCAGCTGCATAAAGGTCAAGTTTTTGGAAAATGGGACAGCAAATTACTTCTTGCCTCCACTCCTGTCAATATTCATTATATTCATCCTGCTCATTTAACTTAACCTTGTGCTTGACCTGTGGTCAATGCTTCACACAGTGCTCTAACTGGGATCACCTTACTACTTACCTACCACCACCATCTGAAAACACACACTTCTTGTTCTAGTTGTAGATAACAATGCTATACTATACTTTTCTGTGATTTCTGACTAGTCATTTCTGACCAGTTGTTTCTTCTTATCCCCTTGCATTTGGTAAAGGTGCATTATATTCTTACTTCAAGGGCTTAAGCAATCCAGGACTCATTCTATGGGTAACAGTTATAGAAAACAGTTGATACTATCTTAGAGCTTTAACATATTTTTTTCTTTTGAGGAAGGAAATGACCACATAATGGTCAGAGCCTATATTGTCAGTTATAATAATTAGAAATGCCAAAATGCCTTCCTTTTTGAGATGTTGTCTGTTTCATTTAAAGTCTAGTCTAAATAACAGAGATTACTTCCCTATCCCCTGGTGATTAGGACTGCATAACTTGATTATCCTTACATGCCACAGATGCTGACATGATAATATATAATTTTTAAAAAGAGATAATAGATTCAAAACAAGGGGATCTAAGAAGTACAAGTGTGGAAAAATGTAATGTTTATTAAGATATATTATACTCTCAGACTGACACGTTGAATTGAAACACTTTTGTACAATTACTTAAGGATAATAAAATTAAGTAAATTAAAATTTTGCCTTTAAAATAATTAACAAGATCTTACTTCAACCAGTAAGCCAGGCATGGTGGCATGTTTCTGTTTCCTGTCAGTGGACTAAACTGGTTGTGCAGTGAGCTGAGGACAAACTCAGTATCACTGGAAAAAAAAAGTCAGGCACCTGCAGGGCTGCCTTCTCTGTCTTCCAAAAAGGAAAACAACTATCCAAAAAATAACTCAAAATCAAAAGGAGCTGAGAATGCACTTTTAATGATATAGTGCTTGTGCAGGAAGAATAAGGCTCTGAACTCAAACACCAATAGCCATATGAAATAAAAATAAATAAAAATAGTTTTAGCAATGCACTACATTAAATTTACTGTTGTTAATTTTCTTGAATTTTAGAGCTGTTATTACATAACAAGGTTTTCTGGAACACAAGTACTATGGCCTCATGACAGCTGAGTAGATCACAAGTCAGCTACTAAGAACTGACAGTGGGTTGACATAGACTATGTTACACTGGAGAAAGAGTTCCTTCATATCCCGGATAAAATGCAACAGAAAAGCATAAGATCTCATCATATTCTTTAGTAAGCATGTACATTGAAACTTATGAATTATCTCCAGAACTTTCCATTTAATGTTTCTGTTTAGTGGCCGGCTATGGGCAACTGCAACCATAAAAAGTAGAACTTCAGACAAAGAAGACTAATGTAACACCAACTTAAACTACATACTTCCATATAATGGAAAATCGAAAATATTTGAACTAATTTTATATGTCAGTAAAACACTGAATAAATAATAGTTGACATCAAAAGAAAGGGAAATTATAAGTGCATTACTCTTATATACCCCACTATATCAAATTAAATATTACAAACAAAATAGTACTACAGTAGTTTTATTACAGTAAGGAAGTATAATTTTTAATTTTTATTTAATTTTGCTGTAAAGGTTATGTATAGAGAGGTTATAGTTACATACATAAGGTAATGAGTACATTTCTTGTCCAATATTGTAAGCCCCTCCCTCATTTTTTTCCTACTTTCCCTTCCCCCAATTCCCCTCCCAAGACTGTAAAGTTCATTATCAACATAGTGTCCTGTGAGTACTGCTGTTGCATTACTTCAATTTTTGTCCTTTATTTCACCATTTTGTTATTCCCCTGCCATTCCCCAAATCAGATAAACATATATACATGACACAGGGTACCAGAATCAAAAACAGTGAAGACAAATGATAAACCCGGGGGAGGGGGGGGAATGAAAGAAAAAAGAAGTAACTTCACACAGTACATTAAAAAATGTACTATGTGGGAAAAAACACTATCTTGTTTTAAAAGAATGAAAAACAATTCTTTCTCAATTTTCTTCTCAGTAAAGAATCTTTAATAAAATTCAGCATTTACTTAATATGAAACCCTAACAAACCAGAGTTTCCTTGATCTGACAGAATTTCAATATGCATATGATTAATGCTGTTCCTTTATTTCTTATATAGATATCATACTAGGTATGCTAGCCAATGAAAGTTAGGCAAATAAAATATTAAATATAAAAACATAAAAGGAAAGGATAAATCATTATTCACAGATGGCATGACTGTATTCACCAAAATGAATATATCTCTAATATCTTTTATTAAGTATCTGTGCTTGTAATATTTTTACTTTGAATATATTATGCATTAAACAGTATTATCTATTTAGAATAAAAATTTATTTCAATAATAGAAATAAATATAGGACTCATTGCAAGTCTATGGAAAGATAGACGACATTTTGCTTAACGAACAATAATTCTGGTTAGGTTTAGGTTGCTAGGTACAAGGTATTCACTGTCAGTTCAGTTTTTAATGTCTGTGAAGGATTGTTCAGCTCTGCCTGTGAGTGCCTTTCAGTAGCCTTTCAGTTAGGGAAAGTCATCAAACTGCTGGCTCAGTTTTCAAACCCAATGTCAAATGCTGCTTAAGAAAAAATATGTAAGCACATGTCCAGGAGTAAGCTTGGTTGTTTTCTTTTTTTAAAATGAATTTCTAGTCTCACTTTGAGGATCATCTTTACTTCATTTTTACCTATGGTCCTTTCCTACATTCCCTACCATGTCTTTGCCAGAATGCTGGGACATCAACTATTCCATTCTGCCTTATGCTTTTGAAACAGGAAAAATCATGTCAGAGGAGACAAAAAGCTCACAATGATGTTACCTTAAATTTCAGTTTTCCCCAAGCTACCTATGATTATTGACTTTTCAGAATGCTCTGTGAATGGTTTGAAAGTTATGTTGGTGCATTGAGTGAAACAGAAAGAGCGGAGTGCAATGACTGGAGGATTCCTGGAGTAAAGATCATAGCATTATGTGTATCTTAGAAAATTCAAAATGCCTTAAAACTTTTCTCATGAAATACTAGTATGTTTACTCTGTGATCTACCATTTATAAAGTACCAAATTTGGGAAGGGGATGCTAATAATTAAATAATGCATGCTATACAAACTACTTACATAAATTCAAAAAGCAAAATTACACTATGAAACAAAACATTATAAAATTAGAACTAATCAATCAAAATCAGATCAATGATTAGGAATAGAAATGCAGAAGTTATTTGACTTACAATTATTGTTGTATACTGTGACCTTTGTGTTGGTTATATAGTGGCTATGTGTTGGTTAATACAAAATCACTGACCAAGAAGTTATGGTCCAGTTCTACTACATATATTTTACGCTTTTCTATAAATGTCTGTGAACATTATAAAGATGGATTGCCCAAGCATTTTAGAGATGGACCTCCATGCTACAATGATATTTTAATTTTTGTGCATAAAACTTCAAGTATAGCCATAATAGAGTACATCAGAGCCATTAAGTGTCCAAATTGGTGAATTGCCTCGTTTTACTCCCCCCATCTTTCTCATTATTTTTCTTTTCTTCTCATATGTGTACAATTATGCCTAGAATTATTGTGCATTCAGTCCTCATCACTTGATTTTAATGACAAAACTTAAAATAGCTAAATGCTTATTATTGTCAATGTATATGAAACAAAACTTTACTGATTAAAGAGTGACTAAAGGCTGTCTAAATAAGGTACATGGTAAGAGGAAAATAACTGCCATAATATAGAACTCTACTCTTAAATAGAAAATCTGTTTTCCTTAAAACAGGTTTTTGCCATTCAATATACATGTTTGGACATTAGAAGGTGACCATATATGTATAAATGATAAGCACTGAATTGCCGTGGTTAACAATGGAACTTGTCATATATTTGACTGTCAATTTTTGCAAAATGACAACTAAACAGGGGCTGGGATATAGCTCAGTGACCAGTACAATACCCTGAGTTAAATCCCCAGTACCAAAACAGAAAAGACAGAAAGAAAGTAAATAATCTATATGGTAAGTTCTTAATATAAAATATTAAGACAGCCAGGCGCCCATGGTTCATACCTGTAATCCTAGCTACTCAGGAGGCTGAGATCTGAGGACTTCAATTCAAAGCCAGCCTGGGCAGGAAAGTCCATCAGACTCTTATCTCCAATACTCCAATCAGTATACTGGAAGTGGCGCAGTGGTTCAAATGGAATAGTGCTAGCCTTGAACTGAAGAGCTGAGGGACAGCTCCCAGGCCCAGAGTTCAAGCCCCATGACCGACAAAAATTATATATATTATATATATATATATATATATATGATGGGCTGGGAAGGTGGCTCAGAGGTAGAGTGCTTGCCTGGGTTTGATTCCTCAGCACCACATAAGCAAAAAGAAAAAAGCCAGAAGTGGCGCTGTGGCTCAAGTGGTAGAGCGCTAGCCTTGAGCTGAAGAG
>NW_012267233.1:20953175-20953633 GCF_000151885.1 Dipodomys ordii
AATTCTATGCTTCCATCAGAAAGAATGACACTGCTTCATTTGTTGGGAAAGGAAAAACTTGGAAAAAATTATATTAAGCATATATGATTCTTATTGCACAATGGACTAGAAGAAAGGTTACTCTACCCAAAGCAAAACAATGCGACTTAAAATGAAATTATGTTAGTTGTCTTTGGGGAGTTTACGTTCCAGGATATAAAAAAAAATCTAGATGACCAATTTCCCTTTATGTTTCATCCTCAGTAATCATGAGACAAAGGGAGGATAAGGAAGAACACACTGAAGATAGATGAATGAAAATGTAGGAAGAAGCCAGAGGCTTCACTGATATCCTTTTTTTTAATTTTAATTTTTTGTGAACAGACTGTACAGAGGGGTTACAATTATATGGGCAAGATAATGAGTACATTTCTTATCAAGCATTGCAGCCTCCTCCTTTGTTTACCCTTCACATCCCT
>NW_012267233.1:20954321-20955086 GCF_000151885.1 Dipodomys ordii
GGCGCTGTGGCTCAAGTGGTAGAGCGCTAGCCTTGAGCTGAAGAGCTGAAGGACAGCTCCCAGGCTCAGAGTTCAGGCCTCACAACCCCCCCCAAAATATATATATTTATATATATATTAATAGAGAGAGAGAGAATCACAGTCGAAGTTTTTAAACATATAAGTTTTAAACATATAAGCACTATAACTGTTGTAAATTCCTATTTTTCTGTTAAATACAGATTGAATCACCTGTACATTATTTGCTTAATGGTACAATAGCAAATCCTCATGGTATTAAATAAACATAAAAATACTGGTATAGGTTGGCTAATCTACATTCACTATTTATGTTTTATGAATTTGACAAGCAATGATATATTGCACCCTACATGCATGTAAAAATAGCAGCAATAAACATTTTGTTATAAATCAAGAGCATGACTTTTATTTTGAAAATGAAACTATTAAAATAATAACTCCAGAGTCTTTATTATTTTTAAATTATTTAAACAAAAAAGTTGCTGCGGAAAATGAATTGCAGAAAATCATTAGAAAAGTTTAAACTCATTTTCATAATTTTCACAAGAATAAGTCATTGCCAAGTTCTAGATTTTTTCTTCATGTTGTTTTTTTCTAGAAAACTCTTAATAAAAGCAACAGGATTAAGGAGTTCCGGGAAGATGGCGGAGTAGAAGCTGGAATCTGAACAAGCTCTCACATAGAAAGCAGTTTTAGAGTTCCAGTGAACAGTCCTAAGCCAGAGAATCACACCAAGTGTGCCAT
>NW_012267233.1:20968126-20975089 GCF_000151885.1 Dipodomys ordii
AATTGTAACCCCTCTGTACATTATGTTCACAAATAAAATAAAATTTAAAAAAGCAACAGCATTTATTATCATAATAAAGGAAGTAAGCCAGGCCCAAAGAAATATAGGTCCCATGGTTTCCTGTATTTGCAATAACTAGTATATATCTGAGACAAACAGTAACTGTCAGACAAGTTGATGTTAGGGGAAATGAACCCCAAGATATGGATTCAAGTGTGTTTCTTTCTTGTGATTGTTTCCAACATATTTATGATTTCTTTGTTGTGTTGTATGTCCCTCCCCCATGGTATAACCCCAGCTTTCACTGTATTTGATGTTGATATAATTTGTGGAGAGGAAGGGAAAAAGCACACTGTTTAAATAGGGTTACAGGTGGACACATTACAACAATGAGATGTACAAGACGTTATGTCAAGAAATGAACTTTACAATCTCGGTAGGGTGGGGGTTGGTGGTTTAAATAGGGTTACAGGTGGACACATTACAACAATGAGATGTACAAGACGTTATGTCGAGAAACGAACTTTACAATCTTGGTAGGGTGGGGGTTGGTGGTGGTAGGGGAGTGTGGGTATGGGGGAGTAGAGAGGGGAAGGAATGGAAAGAAATGAGGGGGCTACAATGCTAGATAAGAAATGTACTCACTATCTTGCCCATGTAATTGTAACCTCTCTGTATTGTATTTTCACAATAATTTAAAAGAAAAGAATTGGGAAATAGAAAAAATAAGTCAAGAGAAATAATTTACGGAGGTACTTGGAATTAAACTTCATGTTTACAAGGCCATCTCTGTAACACTTGATCCATATATTCGTCCAGTTTTGTTTTTTTTTCTATTTTCAAATAGGATCTCATACTTTTGCCCAGGCTGGCCTCAATGTATGATTCCCCTACCTCTGCCTCAACTCCTGAGTAGCTTGGAAAAGTGGCCTGTACCGTTATTCCTAGCACAGTGGGTTTTGTTGTTATTGTGCTTTTGCCAGTCCTAGGATTTGAACTCAGTCGAACTCAGGGCCTGGATACTTTCCCTGAGCCTGTTTGGCTCAAGGCTAATGCTCTACCACTGGGCCACCATACCATTTCCAGCTTTTCCTGAGAAGTTTATTGGAGATAAGAGTCTCAAAAGGACTATCCTTCTTGGGCAGGCTTTGAACCATAATCCTCAGATCTCCGATTCCTGAATAACTAACATTACAGGCATGAGCCTCTGGAACCTGGCTTTAGCTAGTTTTTGACACCAGGTGTTTCTAACTGCCCAGGCTGTCTTGGAACTGCAATCCTTCAAACAACTGGAAAACAGGTGTATAACACAAATCACAAGTAATTTAAACAACCATGTGTGAAAATTATAAGCAAAGCAAATACCACATTTTAAAGGTTTTTTTTAACTTCTTAACTATAATTTTTATAATTGATTGATAGAAAAAATAAATTTAGAAAGTCACTCTAGATCTTTTGAAAATTCCGTTGTGTTTCTAGTTAGATTTTATTTTCTCAGAAATTATTTCAATTTAAGCCAAAACTTAAAAATCCCTTACAATCTCAATGTTTATTGTTAAAAATGTAATAGAATGGGGTTGGGAAGGTGGCTTAGTGGTAGAGTGCATACCTTGCATGCTTGAGGCCCTGAGTTCGATTACTCAGCACAACATAAGCAGAAAAAGCTGGAAGTGGCACTGTGGCTCAAGTGGTAGAGTGCTAGTCTGGAGCTGAAGAGCTGAGGGATAGCGCCCAGGCCCAGAGTTCAGGCCCCATGGCCAACCAAAACAAAATGACCATTAAATGACTAAATTAATACATTTGTCAAGGCATCTAAAGGCAAAGATCTATTTTTATCCATATGATTAAAATATCTTTAAAAGTATATTGACATAATTTTCCCTTTTTCTATTCTTTAATCATAACTCATTGAGCAAATAAATAAAAAATCTCTCTGAAATTTTCTGGTAAAATTCTTATTTTTTAAATATATTCCTTTATGTTTTATTTGAAACATAAAAAAAGATAATATACTAGAAATAAAAAACACCATATCATTTTGGTTACATTGATTAAAGGTAAAGTGACTTAAATGAGAAAACTGAAAGTAGATAAATTTAGTTTGTAGTTTTTCTTGCTAAACACGTATCTTTAGATTTTTTGTTTTAAATTCAATATTGCAAAATATAACAGATTGAGAACAAAAATTGAGACAAAGGACAAATGAAGATACAAGAGGGGATGGTGTCAGGAGTGAGATGAATACATAAGAAAACCAAATATATTCCTGAACATTTTCCAGAAGGGAGTCCCACACTTAACACCAAGCTTTCTAGAAGTCAGCAAGGAAGGATCAATGATTCATTGATAATTCATATTACTCTTGAAATGAAAACAAGTCATCCTTTAGAAGACCTATTCCTGGCACTAGACTCAGGAAAAAACATGCCTCCAGTATCTTATTAGAAAGGATACTAGAAATGATATCCCCACCTTTATCTTTGCAGTGGCGCTTGAAGAGTCCTAAGATTTCTAGGAATAGTATCTTCAAATTGGGCTACACTATCACACAGAATGCAATTCCGCAAAAGTCAAAGCTCAGCAATTGGACAGACACTTTCAGAATAACATGGCTTACTTAGCACAGTAGTAGCTGGATAGGACCTACAGCACTCGTTTCATGCTTGCACTTTGCTGCAGGCACTGTCCTGGATGCCTGTGTGTGTTCTGATGTACACAGAGATTAAAGAGAGTCAAGAGCATTCCTGACAGAACAGGATCATTTGTGTTTTGACCTTCATTTTTTGTGTACTTTGTATAATATGAAGATTTTATTTAAGGTCATTTAAAAAAGTTTTGAATCTGGATAAATGTTTAGATGTAATGTTGAGAATGTTGAGAAATGGTGAAGAAACTCTCATCAGTGGTTTCTCACCTGAGAATAAGTGATGGCTATTGCTAAGCAATAACACTATCATTCTCATATCATGACTCTTCAGCTTTAATATTCAATTATTTGAAGAGCTAATGGAACTAAAATAGGACTGTCATCACCTCTCCAAGATAAGCAAAATGCATACTTAAATATATTGAATTGGGACCCATATGTACAAGTATTTAAAGATAATTTAAAATAATTTAATAAAGATTTCTGTTGTGGAAAAGAGACTAGAAAAGGAAGCTCAAATTCATTGTCGGGAAACCTGAAATGTTTTTCTTCCCTATAGAAAAAAAGGCACAACTTTGGGAGTAGTAGTCTAAATGAGGAATCCCAATTCCTCTGACAAGGAAATTAATAGAGATGAAGAAGTAGACTGAGTCTTACCACATTGTGATTGAAACTATTTCCCCTGATTGGCTAATGTGAGCCATTTTCTACTCCATGGGCCTAAGAAAGAATTGAAAAACCCATCACAAGAAATATATCATCTGAACTCTGAACAAATTTTATTCTTAAAAATCCAATATTCAATAGAAAATTAAGTCATGACAAGGAAGTCAATGAAACAGAAAAATCTAGAAAACAAGTTAGTACGCAAAGGATTCAAAGTGTGTGATAAAAATGATTAAGGAGAAAAGATACCACAAAGTTAATAAAAGGAAAATATCTGATTTTGGATCTTTATAATTGAAAAGTTAAAATTCAATGTGTAGATTTAATATTTATCTAAATGAAAGAAAATTATGATAGGCAAAATAAGTATTCTGAAAGTAAAAATCATTAAAACTCTATAAATGAGAGTAGAGGTAAAAAGAATGAGTTATGTAAAAATTCATGTCATAAAGGACACATTCAGTAAAGATTTCTCACACATGTTTACAAAGAAGAGAAGAATGAAGCTGAAGTACCATTTGAGAAGATATGAGCTGAAATATTTTTAAAAACCCACAAATGCATTCAAAAATTAACTGTAAAATTAAAAATAATATTAAAAATAGATTTAAAAGTCTATGTGGGCACAAAAAGAACTATGTGTGAAACTCTACATTTTGATAAGCTATTCAAAATAATTCTATGTCTCATGAACATGAATAAAATGCATGCAGTAAAACATCTGGGTTACTGCTCATGTGTCTGACATAGTTAACAAAATAATACTAGCTCTGATAAAATATTAGAATAGTACTGAAGAAGGCTTCAGAAATTCAGAGCAGTTTGGTAATCTTCATATAGCAGCACAGTGAGAAGCACAGAGTTAAAAGTGAACACTTGCACGATCACTAACACAATGCCAGAATAAAGTGTGCTTCATTTTGTTTTCCTGTGTTGAACACAGATGTGGCTGCTCAGTATGAAGCATCTGGTTCTTGCCTCTGCCGAACTGGAAGACTGAGTTGGTATTCCTCCTCAGCATACCAAAAAAAGACTCTATTCTCATAGAATCATTAGCTAGCAGTTGAAGATTATGAGAGAAAAAAAAGATTTACTTCAAATTTGACATTGCAAACTCCTTGAAAGAGTTTAATTGTAAATGTCTAATTTCTTCTAAATCTCTCTTTGGACAAACTTCAAATGTAAGATTCTCTCTACACCCCCCTTTGCTTTTTTTCTGCTGCCTTTTGAATGTGGCCTCTCCTGATTAATTCTGATTTATTTTCAGGAAAGTGACAGAATAGGCAGTTATTCAGGCCTTGCAACCAGTTTCTGTTATACTCACCAACTGGTAAATTGCTTTCTCTCTATTACTGACATATTTAACACTGAAAAACATCATGATTCTTTTCCTCACCGTTTTTGTGTGTGTATGTGTCTCTCTGCCTGTCTATGAACATGTTTTTCCCAAGGAGAAGATATCAGATAAGATTTACTTGTAATAACCAAATACCATTGACTCCTGGATTAAACTGGCCACATTGAGAAGTCTCTGTAGCAGCTTGTGAAATATTTCTTCCCCTGTTTGATGGCTCAGGTGTTAAGTAAAGTATCTTCTCAGTCATTTCTCCTTGTTCATCTCTATCCAGTCAGGCATGGCTCCACTTAATCCAGCAGTGACAGAATTTAGGCTCGGGGAATAAGTAGTTATTTTTGGTACTAATGAGTAGCACTAAGGCTTGCTAAGGCACATCTCATATTCTCCTCTTTGAGATTACAGCTAGCTACCATCATGACTTATATTTTGATCACCATGGTGAGGAAGCATTCATCTCACTCACTAGTTGGTTTAATCCAACAAAAGCAGAAATCTGCACCTCCATTCACAAATCCCAGATGAGATCTCAAAATAGAACCCAGATGTCATTTCCTTCTTGGGAAGGGAACTCATGTTCTTATACTCTCTGTTCTAGGAGTATTCACATGTGTTTAGATTCAACCATAATGAAACACTGAAAGCATTAGAGGGAGTCATGTGGCTTTCACTAAGGGTTTGTTGTGAGACAGACAGGAGGCTGGCCTTACCATCCCACTATAAACAAGTTAGTCTTTAAGAATTCTCTCTAGATATTGATTGTCCTCAAAGACCTTGTGTGATGAACATGCCAATCCATTTCCTTCTCCCTTTGATTTCTTCACTATTTCCTTATACCACACTTCACAGTCTGCCATATTTTACAAACACTAGCTCTACACATGTGGCCTCAGGGATATTCAGGCCATTTTGGCTCTACTTTCTTTTCATGAAAGCAATACCACAGGACATCTGGGCTTCCCAGATCCCTGTGGAATGCTTCAATGTTCTCCACATTCTCCAATTATATTATAAACTCGTTCAACGTTTTAATCACAGTCCTTATGTAAGTTACTAAGGATTCTAGCATGGACTTGCCTTCTGCAAGTACCTTCTATATATAAATTTTATAAGAATTGGCCTTATAAAGGTCAGTTATAATGGTATTGGCCTTATAAGGTTCTTTTTATTGCATGTACATGAACAACTTTATCTGTATAAGACAGACATAATAAAGCAAAAAATTACCCACAGCATTTGAAATATTTGTTGAAATATTTATATTCCTTTTTAAGAATGAGAACTCTTTAAAGTCTTCTCATAATTATATATTTGGGTTGAGTCATGCTATGAAAGTTTTTGTAGGCTAAATATCTATGCTACCAAAATATTATGATAAGTAAAATTAAACCACATATGTAAATAAATGAATAATAATTTTTCTGTTTTATAATTTCCTAGATGGCAGGTAATATTTTAGTTATTCAGTAAACCTACTGCATATTTGTACTAAATTACCAAGAATAGCAATATTAATTACCACTTAAAGTTTTTTCTTACTTCTTTCAGATGGCCAAAAGTTGGTTTAGCTGTTTGGATTATAAGTTGCCTGGTCACATAATCTAAATCTAGAAAAAAATGAAAAAAAATTCTTAGAATACCACCAAAATGTTTTTTAAGAGTTACTACTTTTATCTTTAACAACATACCAAATAGTAGATGGGAAAAAATGAAATCCCCCTAATGATAAAATGATTTATTTGTATTTATTAAGTTTACTCAAATTAACAGAAAATCTGCCCTCAGAAACAGCACAAATGTTTTAATGAAAGTGGCACAATATTCAATTTTGCATTCTGAAAATGTTTAGTACTTCACATGTGAGGAATGTTACTGCTTTACTGTTATGTCATTCCCTTATCCTTTGACAGAGTCACATTACATGATAGAGTCTGAGAACACCAGACAATTGCTTTCTTTAAAAGAATAGAGTGATCTAATCATAGGCATGTAACCCAAATCGAGTAGGTATATAACTTACTATCAAATGTGAGCATGCTTGAGAATACAAAGAAAGCATAAATGATTCTTTTTTTAAAATTTAATTTAATTGTATTTGTGAACATGCTGTACAGAGGGGTTACAATTACATGGGCAGGATAATGCGTACATTTCTTACCAAGCATTGCAGCCTCCTCCTTTGGTTTACCCTTCACATCCCTTCCCAGCCTCCCCCGTCCCCCCCAATCCCAATCCTTCTCCTTCCCCCTCTTCCCCCACCTCCCCCGCACCGACGTTGTAAAGCTCCTTTTGGACA
>NW_012267233.1:20977044-21012282 GCF_000151885.1 Dipodomys ordii
TTGTTTCTTTGAGGATTTGTTGTTGGGGGATTTAATTTTTTGAGTTCCAAGTATATTTTAGATATGAGACCCTTGTCCGTTGTATGGCTAGTGAACATCTTCTCCCAATCTGTGGGCTTTCTATTGATCTTGCTAGCTACGTCCTTTGCCATGCAGAAGCTCTGCAACTTCATGCAATTTGTCTAACCTTTCTTTGATTTGTTGTGTTTCTGGGTCTCTATTAAGAAAATTTCGGCCTGAGCCAAGGAGGCCTAGGGTTTCTCCTTTTCCATCCTGTAATGTTTTCAGAGTGTCTGCTTTGACTCTGAAGTCTTTGATCCATTTGGAGTTGATTCTGGTGCAGGGTGATATATAAGAGACCTCCCAGCTAAGAAATGTCCAGGACCAGATGGTTTTACAGCAGAATTCTACAAGGCCTTCAAAGCAGAGCTCACACCAATACTCCTCCAACTCTTCAATGAAATTGAAAGTTCACTACCGAACACATTCTATGAAGCCTTCATAACCCTCATCCCAAAACCAGGCAGGGACTCATCAAAGAAAGAGAACTATAGACCCATTTCTTTGATGAACATTGATGCAAAACTTCTCAACAATTTTGGCCAATCGACTTCAACAATTCATCCAAAAAATCATACACCACGATCAAACAGGATCATTTCAGGGATGCAAAGCTGGTTCAATATATGCAAATCAATTAATATTATTCATCACATCAACAGGAACAAGGATAAGAACCACATGGTTATCACAATAGATGCAGAAAAAGCATTCGACAAGATCCAACACCCCTTTATGATGAACGTTTTGGAAAAATTAGGAATCCATGGAACATTCCTCAATACAATAAAGGCTATATATGACAAACCTACAGCCAGCATTATTCTTAATGGTGAAAAACTAAAGCCATTTCCTCTTAACTCAGGAACAAGACAAGGATGCCTACTCTCTCCACTTCTCTTCAATCTAGTATTAGAATGCCTAGCTACAGCAATAAGACAAGATGCAAACATCACTGATATTCTTGAATACTTGAGTTATTTTTTCCTACTAAAGTTATAGCATTATTTTAAATTAATAATTATTAATAATAACTATTATTATTTTTTCAGTCATGGGGCTTGAATTCTGGGTCTAATTAATTATTTTAATTCATTTTTGGGCCTAATTAATTATTTTAATTCATTTTTATTTTCATAAATATATACAAAAGTATATAAGTAAACTATTCCAGATGCTGGTGGCTCATGCCTATAATCCTAGCTACACAGGAGGCTCAGATCTGAGGATTGTTGTTTGAAGCCAGCTGGTGTAGAAAAGTGCCTATGAGAATCTTATGTTCAATTAACCACTGGAAAAAAAAACCAGAAATGGCCCTGTGGCACAAGTGGTAGAGTGCTACATTGGGGGAGGGGGGAAGGAGAAGGATTGGGATGGGGGGGAGGGGGGAGGCTGGGAAGGGATGTGAAGGGTAAACAAAAGGAGGAGGCTGCAATGCTTGGTAAGAAATGTACGCATTATCCTGCCCATGCAATTGTAACCCCTCTGTACAGTATGTTCAGGAATAAAATAAAATAAAATTAAAAAAAAAGAACGAAGAAGCTCAGGGACAGTGTCCAAGCACAGAGTTCATGCCCCACAATCAACACACACACACACAATATATATGTATATATATATATATAATATTCATGTGTAATAAAGTTTAAAAATAAAATATTTCACCTAATACCTATTCAATTTTTGAGTAAGCTACTTTTTAATTTTTCTTGCTTAAGTCATTTTTCCTAACCTTTAATCTTATGTTCTCTTTGATTCCTCAGGATTCAGTGTACAATGAATCACTAATCTTTTTCAGTTTAAAGATGTGAGTTGTGATGTGTGTGTTCAAACTATAGTAAACTTATCAATTAATATTATGGTCTAATTAAAAATATTCCTAAATAAATCATGTTGCAGTAGAAAGCAAAACAATGTTGCAATATCACTTATGTAACTATAATCCCTCTGTACATCACCTTACAGCCACTCAGTAGATGAATGGATCAAGAAAATGTGATATATAGATATAGATATAGATAGATAGATATCTATCTATCCCCACTTTAATATATATTGCTCTCTCTCTCGCTCTCTCTCTCTCTCTCTCTCTCTCTCTCTATATATATATATATATATAATTCTATGCTTCCATCAGAAAGAATGACACTGCTTCATTTGTTAGGAAATGGAAAGACTTGGAAAAAATTAAATTATATTAAGTGAAGTAAGCCAGGCCTAAAGAAACATAGGTCCCATGGTTTCCCTTATTTACAAGACATTTTGGGACAAGCAGAAAAGGTCAAAAGCTATGTACATGTGGCTACATAAGATTATGCTAAGCGAAATTAACCCCAAGATAGGGACACATGAGATTTTATCCTTCTTGCTGTTGTTTGTAATGTACTTATAATGTACTATGTGATTTTTTTTGTTTCTTTTGTATATTCTTCCCACATGGTATAACACCTGTTTTCACTGTATTTGATTCTGGTACCCTGCATCTTGTATATACATTTTTCTAATTTGGGGCGGGGAAGGGAAATAAAAAATGCTGAGAGGGAGGAGTTGGGGAGGTGGAGACAGAAGGGATGCTAGGGGAAATAAAAAAGGAGGGGGTAACAATGCTTGATAGGAAATGTACTAATTACCTTACTCATGTAACTGTGGTCCCTCTGTACAATATCTGTACAACAAAAAATATACATTAAAAAAATCTGGTGGCTCACACCTGTAATCCTAAATACTCAGTAGGCTGAGATCTGAGTATTGTGATTCAAAGCCAGCAGGGGCAAGAAAGTCTATGAGACTCTTGTGTCCAATAAACCACTCACAAAACCGGAAGTGACACTGCGGCTCAAGTAGTAGCACACCAGCCTTGACCTGAGGAGCTGAGGGACAGTGCCCAGGCCCAGAAGTCAAGCCACGACCTACAAAAATTTAATAAAAAATTTAAAAATAAAAAAATTTAAAAAGAAAGTAGTGTAGTAGTCCCCAGGATAAAGACACATTGTGACTGAATCCTAAACCAGATTCATAGGAATCCAAAGTGAGATTTTATGTAGTGGGAACTGTATGATTCTCATCATGCTGTAGCATTGGCTTCCACTTACCATCATTTGCTCACTTCCTATCTGCCTCTCTCCTTTCCTGTGATACCTCACATTGGAGCTCCAAATACAAATTTACCTAATGTTGTAATTTAGGAGTATCCCAGTTGGACCAGTATTTAATTAAGCAAGTTATTTTTAAAAATGTTTTTATGAAGGTGATGTACACAAGGGTTAAAGTTACATAAGCCAGTTATTGAGTACATTTCTTTTTGAACCATGTCAACTTTTCCCTCATTTTTATCCCATTTTTTTCCTTCCCAGCAAATTGTATAGTTTATTTTCAACATAGAGAGAATATACAATAGGAAGATATAGTTTGCATTGGGCTCTGATACCAAAATATTTCACCCATTTTCTAACAACATTTTAAAAAGTTGATATGGGTGCAGAAATACCATGTGTTCCCATTTCAGTAATTATGAGGGTCATAAAAGAATTATTGTTTCCTTTTCTTTGTAGTTTCAGAAAGACCTCAGGAGGGACAGCTGAAAAAGTAAAGTGAGATAGTTCTGTAGAATGTCATTCAGAGTCCTGCTGTGAGCAGGTTTTCTCAAAGAAGAAAGCACTCAGACATGGATGTATCTTTATTATGGAGTTTGTGTGAAACTCTGGATTTTGGGAAATGATATGTATCTGGATTTATTGAGCAACCCAAAATTAAGTTTTGTAGGGATAGCATATGATGCTTCTTGCTCAATGGCAAATGCCATTATAAAATGTGATTCTATCAAATTTCAGGTGATGCTAGGAAAACATTGACACAAAGAAAGACTAAGAAAGACTCGTGATAGGAAATTTAGATAGTAAATCAAAGGATAGGCTTTTGTAATTGTTTTGACATACTACAAAGAGAATATCAGGATTTCCATCTGTCCACTAACTACACAGGCTGAGAAGCACACACTTACACACAGATATTCATGTTATCAATATTACTTTTACAAACAAGGCATAAGCTAACAAATGAATGAAACCTAATAGCCAGCAAATTTAGGTTTATGCTAAAACTCATGTGAGTGGCACACATTTATTTCAAGGAATTTAGAAAAAGATAAATAACTAGTTCATGAACAGCATATGATTTCAACATCATATACCTCCAGGAGGCTAGAGTAAATGGTAGAGAAAAGGGATTCATTATTAATTTTTAAAAATGAGACATAAGTCTTGATTCTCTTTCCCCAGAGAGGTCTCAAATGATAGCAGGACATAGCTCTACTTCTTAGGTAAGCCAATCTAAGAAAGGAAATGCACTTTCTTTGCTAGAATTTCTGTTTGTTAGTCATCTACTTCTAAGTATTCACCTCTGCATAAACATGATATTATCCATGAACATTTATAGGTTGATTTCTATTTTTTTCTCAAGGGAAAATTATCCGACAAGGTCTACAGAGGCTAATTTCAATGATTTGTCTCACATCTAACTCTTTCCTTCCTTCCTTTCTTCCTTCCTTCCTTCTTTCTTTTTTTCTTTCTTTCCTTCCTTACCAGTCCTGGGGCTTGAACTCTGGGCCTGGGCACTGTTCTTGAGCTCTTTTGTTCAAGGCTAGCACTCTTCTACTTGAGCCACAGCACCACTTCCAGTTCTTTTTTCTGTGATTAATGGAGATAAGTGTCTCACTGACTTCCCTGCAGGGGAGAACTTGAACCATGATCCTTAGATCTCAGCCTCCTGAGTAGCTAGGATTACACATGTGAGCCATCAGCACCTAGCTTGCTTTCATTTTGAAACATATTAAACTCTACTTCTCTGTTAATTTATGTTATAAAATATGTAATTAAGCTGTGAGCTACATTTTTTTACAAAATGCTGTCAGAGTATTGTACAATTGCATTAATTACAACAACAACAACAAAAGCTGAACTTAAGTTGCAGCCATCTTATGTAAATACTGTGTTTTGCTGACAAAACTGTCCAAAACTTTTCCAGAAGCTTACTCTGAAACTTAGTTGTATGTATTTTCTGTATGCATATATTTTCATTTCTGACTGTGCCTTCAAGTTCTTCTGTAGAAAGTTTTTAAATGTTAAAAATTAAAGAATAATCATGAATAGCATATTCATTTCATGTCCTAATTTGGAAAGTATTACGTTTTAAAGAACTCCAATGAAATTGTTTGCCAGTTGTATGACTCAGGGTAGCACTTGTTAGTTGCTATAACAAACAAAAGCAATATCTTGGTTGCTTAATTCAGCAAATGATTATTTGTCACTTACATAAATCCATCACAGATGTTCCTGGCTTTGCTATTCTTCTGCACAGCTCCATCCAAGAAAAGAATCTCAGGCTTCAGGTTCCCAATTTCATGTTAACTCTGCTATTTTGGAGTGCTTACTTCCAGACACTGAGATCATGGAAGTTCAGATCTTCCATGGCCAGGCACTATGAGTTTTCTCTATCCTCATAGCCAGAACCACTTACGTTATTGCAACCTAACTGCAAGACAAGCTGGATTTTTACCTTTCTCTGAGCTCAGGAAGAGAAAAGGAAGTTTGCACAGTCTGTAGCCAATGTCTGCCATATAGGAAATATTTACTTGCACAGTTCTGATGAACTATACACTGGCAATAATAATGAAGGCCTTCACTGAGGTTTCTTTGACTAAAATTGATGGTACTAGGGCCATGATATAGGAACTACATCATTAACATACTACTTTTTGCTGTACTGTTCTGCACAACTATACAAAGGAAGTGATAACAATCAAAATTCTTAAAGATATGTTGTTATTAAAACGTTTTCAATAAACAACCAAGATTTGCTATCAGAAATTACTAACAAAAAAACAAACAAACAAAATAAACCCCACAGTGTCATAGAGCAAGTCAGATGAAGATCACAGTGAGCACATACTACAATGATAATATTTCAGTGTTTGTTACATAGGTCATATTAATACTTTCAGAACACATCTGTTGTCTACATTTGGATTTCCTTAGTTATGAGTTGTTTTATAAGAGATTTATTTGGAAATTGATTTGTTAAATAAACCACCAAAAGAGGAAAATAATATATTAGAAAAAATTTGACTTGAGGCAGGGCACCTGTAGCTCCCATGTATAATCTTAGCTATTCAGGAAGCTGAGATCTGAGGACCTTCCAGCCCCTGTAGGAAAGTCCACAAGACTCTTATCTCCAACTGACAATCAAAAAACAAAAATGAAAATAAGACTCAAGTGGCAGAGTACGAGCCTTGAGCAAAAAAACTTCATAGTGCATAGGCCCTGATATTTAGCAAAAGACCAGCACACACACACACACACACACACACACAAACACGTCAACATGAAATTTTCAGTAAATGTAACACAAAATTCTTCAGTTGTCAACTGTTATAGTTTGTTGTAATTATGCGAACTTTTACAATACCATATAAATATAAAAGCCCACCAACAAATGCAACATAATTATACTTTAAAAATTATGTTCACACATGAATAGTCTTAGAATCTTTCTAAAACAAATGAAGCTTAGAGTTTATCCAGAAACTTGACCTAAAATTTCATATAATACTATTATAAAATTAAGTTTTAGTTTCCCAGTAAATCTTTAGGTTGGTTTCATTTTGATATTTGATTAATATTGTGTATTTAACAAGCAAGGCAATCTGATTTGATATTTTCTTATTTACTAGTATTTTTAAATTATTTTCTTTTTTTTAATTATAATTTTGGAGCATATAAAATATTTCATAAATAGTAGGACAAAAGGTGAACTAATTTAGCAGTAATACTCACTAGACACTGTGGTGAAAATGATCAATACAATATGGAAAGAGGGGATTTGGGAGGAAATAAATTGGAAGATAATGAGAGAAGAGTTGACACTGTTCAAAAAGAAATGCACCCACTAACTGACCTATGTAATTGTAACCCCTTTGTACATCACCTTTACAGTAAAGTAATTTTTTTAAAGATATATTTACAGCCATGTGCCAGTGGATAACTCTTGTAATCCTAGCTATTCAGTAGGCTGACATCTGAGGATCGCAGTTCAAAGCCAGCCAGGGCAAGAAAGTCTGTGAGACTCTTATCTTCAATTAACCACCAGAAAACTCAAAGCAGAACTGTGTCTCAAGTGGTAGAACACAAGTCTTGAGCTGAAGAGTTTGGGACAGCGCCTGGGCCCAGATTTCAAGCCCCACAACTGACAAAAAAAAAAGATAGATTGAAATTTTATATCATGTGCCTTTTAAATACCTTACTTGAAATGATAATGGGGGCTGGGAAGGTGGTTCAGTGGTAGAGTGCTTGCCTTGCATGCATTTGATTCTTGAGTACCACATAAGCAGAAAAAGCCGGAAGTGACACGGTGGCTCAAGTTGTAGAGCACTAGCCTTGAGCTGAAGATCTGAGGGACAGCGACCAGGCCCAGAGTTAGGGCTCACCACCGACCCCCCAAAAAATTATTACGGGATCATAATTATAAGTTCAATACATTAAAACAAGCAAATATTAAGAATTAATGCTATAAAAATTATTGATCTAAAAATATATCATGTCAACATAAGAGATATTCTATAAATTCTACTCTGATGAAACCTTAATATCAAAATTCAGTCTGACAGCTTTTCAAATTTTGTTACTGACATTCGGGGCAAATGATCTTTTTCAATATCACCTGTGTGGTTGGTGGCTTCACCTAAATCCATTTTGTTAATACCTCTATGATTCTCTGTCAGTACAAGTATTGAGGGTCATTTATCATCATCAGAAAAGTCTAGTTTCCAATAAAGCTTGCTTTCTTTTTCCTGAGAGAAAAACATGAGGTGATATTTAAACCTCTATTACAATTTTATTACTAGAATAATAAATTGACTCATTCTTGATAAAATATTTATGTTGTAATATATAGTATAATAAAGAATATAATTAAGATAAAAGAATGTAATTAAAATAAATATGTAATAAAATTGATTAAAGTAGTAGAAAGATAAGATATGAGAGGAACAAAAGCATATCTCATAAATTTATTTCAATAAAGAAAACCAAAAACTGTAGAGAAAGTTAGCATTGCTCTACCTGGGAGTCGAGGGAATAAATAGAAAATTTTATGTGATAGGCTATGTATGAAAAGAAGGCATAGCATTTCACAACCGTTAAACTTCAGGAAATCTAATGAAACTGTCAAATGTAGTTTACTAAGCAAAAACAATTAAGAACTTCCACACTGAAGCTTAGTGATATATAAATCTTTGATAATAAGGCCATCAGAGAATGAAAAATAGCTTTTGTAGGTGAAGTGTTAAGATAACTAAGGGCTCTTACTACATTGGCCTATTCTTCAATATCTCCTATATTTATAAAAAATATAGATTTTCTACCTATTTTGATAGGTAGAATAATAATATAAAAACTCTATTTTGGAGGCCCTCCAGCGAGTAATAAGCCAGAAAGCAACAGACTTCTGAAGTGTTGAAAATCAGTTATCTACAGTCAATTTTACATTTACTGTTTAACCAATGAAGAACCTGAAATGACTGAAAGCTTCTAAGATTGAATAGAACATATTTAACATATTTATCAACCTCACTGAACCCCAAGTGGGATTGAACAGAAAGGCATCTACTATTGGATATGTTTGTCAAAAGACAAAAACAAAATTTTAAATGCAGAATAAAGTGATTCATCACTGACAAGATTTATTATATTCAATATTTATGTAGTACAAATTTCATTGGAAACTAAGGAGTCCAGAAGGGAGGGGAGAGCTTCCTCAAGTTGTAGAAAGAAAAAAGATGGTAACTAAGACTTATTTTATTTAGCACACACAGTATTCAAAAGTGATGGAGAAATAAAGACAGCCCCGGATAGATAAAGACAGAGAGAATTTATCACCTGCGGAGTAAATCTGCCAAAAATAGGAAGCGCTTCATACTGAAAAGACAAGACAGTATGCAGTAATTTGATTCTACCAGAGAAAAATAGAATGCCAACAGAGGTAATTGCATAGGTAACTCTAAAAGACAATATAAATATATATTTTACCATTTTCAATCACAAAAAAGAAACAGGTCACCCAAATAATGTTTAACAATAGAAAGGTCACCTAAGATACCAATTCTTTATTCTTTTAGAGGTTGTTAACTGTATCAACATAGTGATACCTCCGTTGGAAGAAAATGCAGCTTTCTTGTTAAAAATAAATATGCATGCCTGAATATAGCCAAAACTTCTATAATTACACATCCAATAGGAGAATATAAATTGTTTACATAGGTAAATATATTTAAAGAAAATTTTAAACAATCTTCAATTAAATTATTGGTAAAGCATAGTCATTATAATATGGACCCTGTGGTAGATTGTGTTTGATTCCTAGTTCTATCTCTCAATAACTATAATATTAAGTCACTAAGAAAGAAAATGATGATGGAGTGGTACATCTGATATTTGACACATCTAGTTAGGACACATAATTCTGTTGAAGAATTTACACAGAATACAAACCTTAAACAAGACACTTCTATGACTGAGATAAAATAAGATAAGCAATGTCACTCCATTTCTTTTCTAAGAACAAACATAAGGTCACTTTGCTATCTACAAATAACAAACACCCTATATTTGGCTACCATAATAGCTGCTACATCTTTATTGATTACAAATATATGTTCATCCTAATCTGCCCTTCAGATACACTGTTTTCTGATAGCGTCTAATCTAGAACAAATTCTGGCTTGCTTAGATTGTCCTTTCAGAACATTTAAGTAATATGCAAGTTGTAACTATGAACACTGGCTCACCTCCTGAGATGTAAAGAAATTATGGTTTAAGATGAGCTATGACAAAATGTTGATGATACCTCATCTCAAACAACAAATTGGTCATGATGATACATACCCCTTATCCCACTATTCAAGAAAAATAAATACAATCATTGTCATCCAGGCCAATGTGGACACAATATTGGAAAAATGTGTGTGTGGCTCCAGTGGTAGAGCATCTGCCAGACTTTGGCCTGACTTAAAACCCACCTACTGAAAAATAAACAACTGAGGCCTGGCGCTGGTGGCTCACTGTAATCCTAGCTACTCAGGAGGCTGAGATCTGAGGATCACGGTTCAAAGCCATCCTGGGCAGGAGAGAGCTTGAGACTCCTATCTCCAATAAACCACCAGAAAACCGGAAGTGGCGCTGTAGTTCAAGTGGTAGAGCGCTCACCTTGAGCTGAAGAGCTGAGGGACAGCGCCCACGCCCAGAGTTCAAGCCCCACAGCCGACAAAAAAATAAAAAATAAAAAAATAAATAGACAACTGCACATCTTATATAATGGATTCTTTTTCTAATGTCCTTGTATGGAGACACACTGTGGTTCCTCATGGAGTGTCTTCTCTTTCCCTACAGTAAGCAATAAAACCTCAGTCAACCATGGATATGTTCCTCCAAGTGTTTAGATAGAAGCCTACAGATATTAACCTTTCTGTGTCATAGTTTCCTAATCTATAAAAGAGAGATGTTTAGTGCACATTATCTCATAATACTGTGAATATTTGTTGAGCCAAAACATGTGAAACATATAAAACAGTTCTTTACCCATGGTAAATGGTCCCAGATGATAAAGATGATAATAGAATCAGATTGGAAATTAATGCAGTACAGCTCAGAACAAATCTGCTAATTTTCCAAAATAGATGTGAGAAGTGAATTTCCAAGTCCTTCACCCACATTGAAGGTACAAAAATATAGAAAAAGGAGGTCAATTGAGAACTTACGAAGAGAATTTTTAAAGAACCATACTGTGAACTGTGTCTTCCATCCATCCTGGTAGGGGCTGAATAAGGAAGCATCTCTTAATCACTTCATCAGAAAAAGGAGACTTACTATAAAATCATCTGAGGAGCTTTAAACACATATTCTCAGAAGTTAAATGGTCAAATCCACCTTGATTTGACTACCCTTTTAGAAGTATACAAAAGGTAAGAGACAGGATAGCTGACTGACGCTACACAGGTTATTTGGGAAATGTCTGCCCTCCCAAAGTTTTCAAGGGCATAAAATGTGAAAATAGAAAAACAGATACAGATTTTCCACTGTGGGCCAGAGAGATACTCATGAATGAGACAGAAGTGAATCCCCATGGAGTTTCCTGGAGATGGGCAACGAGATAGTGAAGTGGATGCATCAGCCCAGGAAATTTGAGATTATACACCATTCCTAGGAAGACAATTACAGATATTAAAACATTACCAATAAATGCTCCATCTCCTATATTAAGTGATTTCTGAAAACCTTTGCAATGATAGATATCTAACAGTAACAATCAAGATCATTTCCTTCCTCTTATTGCTTCTCTGCCATTCTATTCTTCCCCAACCCTCCCCATCTTGCCCTGAGAGATGGGACACCATATTTGTAATGATGCTGGAGGTCAGAGGTGCTGGCCTTCATCATGGGCAGTAGAATTCTGTCATCATAATGTTTGTGCCCTGATGTCACTCCGGTGATTATATTACATTACATGATAGGAAACTTTTAGTAGCAGATAGAATTAAGGATATTAACTGCCTAAACTGATTCAATTATTTCTTTAAAAGTAAATAGTTTCTTTAAAAGCAAAAGGAAATTTAGAAAAACTTAAAAGGTAGAAAAAAACAGTGGAAGGGATCCTTCAGTGCTGAGAGAGAGAGGACCAGAAGCCTATATTAACCAAGAGTGGCCGACAGTAACATATAGACAGAACCCAGGACCTCTCTTATACAGTTGTTAGCAATGTTTTTCCACTTTCAATTATTTGAAAGTGACTTTTTTCCAATCTTTGTATGAAATCTCTGGCTAATCAAAATTTTGATTTCAGCTGTGTGAGCCTAAGAACAGAAAAGAGTCAAACTTTCTAGATATCTGACCTATGAAATTTGAGATTACAAATAACTTATTTTAGCTTGCTAACTTTATGGTGATTTGTTTCAAAGCAAATGCAAACTAACACAAGCATGTAGAAGGGTCATCAATGTTAAATCAAGTTTAGATTTATTAATATCTCAATTGAGAATATTTGGCAGCTAAAATGATTCATGGTACATTTTATGGCTTAAAAGGGATCATAAAATGAATGTGCTGAGATTTTAAAGTGCAAAGGAAGTTTTCTAATAATAAAAAAGAACTTAAATGCCAATAAAATTCCTTTGTGCATGTTTTCTGTGAAATGTACTTGTTTAGGAAACTAGCTATTCACTGGATATCCAATGATTGCTTGTGGCATCTACAAACCCAAAAGTTATTAGCTTTAAAGTATTTATTAACTAGGAAATTAAAATTAATAAATTCGAATCTTTTAATCTAGCTATGTCAAAATGGTGTGATGTTATTTTCACCAATAGAAAAGTGAATTTATTGATGGATTAGCATGGTAGTGAGAATGTAGAACTTTTGAATTATGGAATATAAAACCCATCAAGGATTATATTTTTATAAGTTTTTTTGTGATAATACTGTACAGAAGGGTTTCAGTTACATGAGCAAGATAATGAGTACATTTCTTATCAAGCATTAATGCCTCCTCTCAAGGATTATATTTTAAAGCAAAATATAAGATATATGGTGGAGCATCAGCACATTTGAGACGGGTAGCATGGTATTTGATATCATATCTTAAGAAATAAAACCAACTCTACCTTCAAACAAATATCCTGATAATAATTTCGTTATCCAAAATCCATAAATTGAACTGTTTTAATATTTTTGCTTTTGAATTAAATGAAAGTGAAATTCAAGCAAAAAGATTGACCTCTTACAAAATAAATCAGTCATTAAATTTCTGAGGTGCCATATATATGAATGCATGTATATAATGTATAATGTATACTAATATATGCATAAATAATATATTATATATTATTTTATATTTTAAATCAACTATAATAATATTACAGTGATTTCTGATTTGTTATCTTCAAATATATAAACTTGTGAAAATAAGTGATATATAGTATTTTATAAGACAAACTTAATTACTCCAAGTAATAATTACTTTAAAATGTCAATATGATATTCAACATGGTTGATTCTTTAAAATTTTATTTTATTGTTAAGATGCTGTGCAGAGGTTTTACAGTTATATAAGTAAGGTAATGAGTACATTTCTTGTTGAACATTGTTACCCCCTAATTTGTTTTTATCCTGCTATCAACAATAAAAAATATTTTCAATGTATTTGCAAAATAACTGAAGCAGAAATGAAGCAGAAAATAGCCTCATGTTATACAATCATGATTGTTAATAGTGAAAAACTTGGGTCTCAGCATCAAGAAGAGTATTGAAAGATTGAAAAGAAGGTCTTTTATTGGATTAGAATATGATTATCGTCACTGAAATGCCAAGTAGATTTAACTATAGTAAAAAAAATTCTCATACTTTATGCTTTTTAAAATTATGTTTAAAGTGGCGCTGTAGCTCAAGTGGTAGAGCGCTCGCCTTGAGTTGAAGAGCTGAGGGACAACGCCCAGGCCCAGAGTTCAAGCCCCACGACTGACAAAAAAAAAAAAATATGTTTAAGTAGTACTACAAAGGAGTTTCCATTTAACAACATAGTTTACGAATACAGTATCAATGTCACCACTTACCACATTTTCACTTTTTCCTCCCTTACCCACTCCTCTCACTCTTCTTAATTTTGTAGAATAAACACTGGATTCTTGATTGCATTCTCCTTCTCTCTCTTCTTCATTTGTCCACATCTTTCCCCTTGACCCCACCCACTCCAAACTCTTTCAGGTACCAGATTCCTGGTGTTTTATTTTACTCAACTTTGTCTAAGGAATTACACTGAGCTCTCCCTTGAATCTACCATATTTAAGTTGATCTATTTGTATGCACTTGTATTCCATTCAAAGAATTGACTCATAAATTTATAATCTGCCCTATTTCAGTTAATATATATATATATATATATACTTGCATACCAACTAACATATTTATACAATTTTGTATTCTTTTGCTCAAATGAACTGTTAAGAAGATACATGTCTTTGGACATTCAGACAGCCTTCCTGCTAAAACTGACCAGCTGATTTTGCTGGTTCACACTTTTAATTTGTGAGGAGAAGAACGGGATAACTTCATTCCAAGGCTTACACCGGCAGAAAGTTTCCCATTCAACCAATAAAAAGCTGGGCACAGTGGCTCATGCCTATCATCCAGCTATTCAGAAAGACTAAAATAAAAGTCAAAGTTCAGGCAGCCTGGGGAAAAAATACCAAATGATTCCAAAATAACAAAGCAAAGGGCTTTATGATATGGCCTAAGTAGAAGAGAATTTGCCTAGCAATAGGAGGCCCTGAGACAGAGAAAGAGAGAGGAACAGAAAGATAGAAACAAAGAGGAAGCAGAAAAAAAAAGAGAATGGAAGAAAGAAGAAAAAGAGAAGAAGGAGGAGGAGGAAAGTAATGATGACAAAAAAATGAAAGAGAAAAAAGAAAGGTGAAAAAGAAAGCGGTCTTCTAGGATGTCATGCGAGACAGCCTTACATTCTGCCAAGATACATGGACAGACAACACTGAGGTCCCCTGAGGATTGAAATCGAAGAAGAAAACTGGAGAGCTGAATTCTCTGCTTCATCAGAAGCAAAATGGCCCCATTTCTTCTGCAGTCGGATATTGGTTCTCAGGCCTTCAGTAGGCAGCACCTTGCCAGGTTCCACATCACTGGCCTCAAACTGAGTTGTAACATTAGTTCTCTTGGTTCTCAAGCTTTCACATTTGGGCTAATTCTACCACTGGCTTTCTGATTCCCCAGGTTGAATAGGGCATTGTGGATCTTCAGTACCACATATCACAAAAACAATTTTGCATAAACAAGTTCCCATTGTGAATTTCCTCTTACATATTTACATAAATCCAACTGCGTCTATTTCTCTCAAGCACTATTAATAACAGTAAAATGTTGATTTACATAAAAGTCCACAGTGCATTTGTTCTGTTCCAGTTAGTGTAATTACTATAAGAAAAGAAAACATGACCTCTATCAAGTGAGAATATTATCATTTTAATTGGTAGTTAGTAATTATTTTAAGTGTTATTTACCTGGGAGGAAGTTTGTACTTGAATGTCATAGGAGAGAATATTAACAAATTTTGTTTGGATTTTATACTTGAAATGTAGACACATGAATTTAAAATGTTCTTTTTATTTTGAATCAGGACTTGGAAAATATAGGTTACACAACCTTTAAGAGATGTACATTATATTTCACACTGATTACAAGAATATTTGATCAAGTACATAATAAGAAAATCTTTTCAATTACGCTTATTTAAAAATACCTCTTGCTCAGGTTGATTTCCACACATTTCTCCGATTTTATCCTGTACCCAATCTCAACATCCTTTCTTAAGTTTTAGTGTACAATATCCCATTTTGTTTTGTAACCACTACTGATGTCTCCTGAGACTCAATTGCATATCTATTTTCATATTTATCCCATTTGGACAGTCAAACACTAGTGAAGGCATAATTACATATTTATTGTTATGAAAGTTTTAAATTTGAAGAAAAACCTTAAAAGCTATAAACAACAGGTTTTGCTATGTTTTATCTTTGTTTTAAATTGAGAAAAGTATATGCTTAAACTGAACCAAAAATAAAAGCAATAATTTTAGGAATTGAGAACAAAAAGATAGGATGAGAAAGTTTTTTTTCAACAATGACTTGGAAATTAACAAAGGTATTTCAAATCCTTTCAAAATGCTTATAATATGCTCAAAAGTATCATAATTGAATCCAAATATTATACAAAGCTGAAAGTTAGCTAGCTAGCTAGATAAGGAGCTATTATCTCTGTACATATATATGCATAAGCTTGGATGCCCCAAATCAACTGTTAACTACCTCTTTCATTATCAAAAGTTCATTCAATAAAATGGTGTCATAATTGAAAGCCTATATATTTTACCAAATATGTCTTCATCTTCAATGATTGCCATCTCTACCTCTGTTCCAGTAATAATTGTGCATGTAACAGGAACTTGGAGAAGAATGCTAATCTCACCAAAGGACTCCTTCTCATTTAGTCTACCCACATAAATGAGCTTTCGAATTTTTTTCTGCAAAATATAGACATAATTGTTGCTCACTGTTGGCATAAAATAGTTATCATGAGAAACTTAGTCATAAGCCACATTTTACAGTAAATTTGCAATTTCACTCAAATCAGAAAGCAAAATTCCTATACATGGGTTCATATTAGAATAATTGTATGTTCAGGGCTGATGCTAAATGATAATTCCAGCATTGTCAGTTATACCCAAATAAACTTATCTGATCAATTAAAATGTCTCATAAATACTGAGGTAGATCAATTTGTTTAGGTTTTAGATATGACTTTGTAATCAGAGCTTAGTTTAGCATAATGTTTCTTTCTTTTTTACCTCAGCCTCTGATGCAAGGCACAGATACTAGACTAAAAGGAAAGATGTGGAAGGTGTCATGCCAGAGGTGTTGAGAATAATGGAGAGAGACTTTCTATTCCCTAACACAAATGGGGTGGTGTCATTCTTTCTGATAGAAACATAGAATTCCATAATACATATATGTATGTATATATACATACATATATACATAATGCATATATGCATACATGCATATATTCATCTACTGAGGGGCATCTGGGTTGGTTCCATATCAGATTAAGTGAAGTAAGCCAGACCCAAAGAAACACAGGTCCCTTGGTTTTCCTTATTGTCAATAATCTTAGCAGACCTAATAGCTCAACAGCTATGTACATATAACTATATAAGTTGATGCTAAGTAAATTGAACTCCAAGACATAGACACAGACATTTATTTCTTTGTTGTTGTTTTTAATGTACTATGTGATTTATTGTTTCTTTTTTTCTTTTTTATTGTGAAAATACTGTACAGAGGGGTTACAATTACATGGGCATGATAATGAATATATTTCTTATCAAGCATTGTAGCCTCCTCCTTTGTTTCCCCTTCCCATCTCTTCCCATCCTACCTCCACCCCCCAATCCTCCCTGCCCCCACCATGTTCTTCCCCCTATGGTATACCTAGTATTGTATATATGTTTATTTGAATTAGGAAAGAGAAGGGGAACAAAAAATGGTGAGACAAAGGATAAGAGGGGAACCAATGGATTAGGGTAGAACCAATGCAACAGTGGCATACACAAGACAATATGTTGGAAATGATCTGTACAACTTTGAGGGGATTTGGGAAGGAAAATGGGAGAAAAATGAGGGAAGGCGTAACAAGTTTGACACAAAATGTACTTATTTATTCTTATGTAACTATAACCCCTATGTACATCACCTGGACAACAACAAAAATATATCTATAAAAATAATGGAGAGAGGAGGGATTCTCCACTGCATCTCCTGTTTCAATTACAAAAAAAAAATTTAAAAAGAAAAGTGAGATTGATTTAACAAACCAGAAATTTAATTTCAAATTAGACAATGTTTATAGAAGAGCCTACCAAATTTTTATTTCATGTGGCTCTTGAAGAAAAGTTGAGATCTCAAGTTATCTTTTCTGGTAGAGCCAATCGGTACTTAAATGACAGTGATGAGGTTAGCAATAAAGATATAAAAACTAAAGGCATGAGGATAGAGAGCTCACAGGAATTTATAATAAGAGGTGAATATATAGTCTTCATCCTAGAATGGAGGTTTCATTATTTGCAATGTCTATGAATGTCAAAATTCTATGCTGACTTTATCTTTATGCTGAATAGTAAGCAGAGTGTTAGTCTGTTCACACATTTATTGAAGACTGTGTGATCAAGAAGAAATAGTCCTTATTCTTCTATGATTATACATTAGCTGTTCATAAACATGGTATGAAATGGAATGTGCTCATTTTGTTCAACCTACCAGCAAGGTTCATCCATTCCTCTCACAGTTCCTTATTGCTTGTTGGTGGCACGCAACAGAATATTACAAAATCTATTCCACTCTCAGAAGATATGTGAGCCATTTCTAGCAATTGTTTTATATCTTTGCATAGATATATATTGTCATTCTTGTTGAATAAATACCCGGAGTGAAATTGTTTGCTCATATAGCAAGGTATAACTTAGCTAGACTATTATAATTGTGGCTATACTTTGCTATAATTTTAACCTATATTTATCCAACAATTAAAAATGTTAATAATTTTAATATGCTTATTATTCATTTCTATACTGATAACTCAACATTTTACTCCTTATCTTACATATTATCTTACAAGTCAATATACATATACCAACAAAATAAATGGTCAAATAACTGAACTGAAATTTCATCAAAGAAACAAAGCAGCATTCATTATATCTGAGAAAAGATATTATACATCCTTGACTTGTTAGAATAGATTAATTATGAAGAAACATACATAAATTTAAAACTTACCACTTTGTTTAATGGTTGTTTTACTAGTCCCACGATGCTTCTATAAACATTACAATACCCATAATTAATAAATGCCATAAAGGAAATGACTTCTCCACTTTCCACTATCACTGAAAGAAAGATAAATCATTATTTGTATTTTGATTCTTTTCTGAGATTTTATTTTAGATATTGTGACAGTAAATATTCTGACTTAATTCAATAACCAATCATTGTCAATTTCATAATAGGCATGGATTTATGTAATAGTTGCTTGGTATATAATTTTTACTTTTGTTTTATATTTTCTTTATCTATTATTTTATACTAATTTTTATATATAATTTTATTCTATAGCATATACTATATTGGGTATTGTATTTCAATCTGTAATATATAGAAATAAACATTGCAAGGCCCTGGCAGTAATTATATTAATGTGCTAGTAATTGTCTAGTGGGGGAAGAGAAAACAGAGTTTGAGAAAAGGAAGGGAAAAATGGAAATACTGGGAAAGAGGGAGAAAGGGATAACACTGCTGGAAAAGAAATGTACTCAATACCTGATTTAGGTGACTGTAACCCTTCTGTACCTCACCTCTACAATATAATTTTTTTAATATGGCCAAGCCACCACATGAAAAAAATAGTCAAGAAGGGCACAGAGCTTTTTTCCAATTCTTATGAATTACAAAAAGATATAGTCGAACACTAAACCCAGTGGTCTGAATTCTCAGACCTGAGCTCTTATAAAACTTTCCATAAAGGTCAAATACTACTACACAAATCATATACAATATCACAAAGAACAAAAGCCTTAGCAAAGATTTTTTTTCAATCAGATTAACAATGGAAAAGCCAAACCACTGCAACCAACTCTATGAGGGAATTTCATTCCTTCGTGGGAACATTTGCTACCTGAATAGTTGCATATGTTCTTTATGAAAATCATAATTTCAATGAGCACAGTACTGCAAATCTTTTCTTATTCAGCAACCATTTTATTTACTAGCACAGAACAAAAATATGTACCTTCACATTTAATAAAATAAGAAAATTATCCAGATCTTCAAACATGCAAAGCAGGCATTTCAATATATACTCCTGCCTTTTTTGTTTTAACATTTTTAAAGTCCATTTTGTACTAACAAATCTAGTAAAAAGATACTTTTGAATGAATACTGTTTCTTGTCCAAGAACATTATGCTTCAAGCATTGCCTTTTATAGAACTCATTGTTAATGTTTGTTTTATATATTTGTTCAATTTTGTTTCTAGATATTTAATATTTGCGAATGCTATTATATATTTAATCTTTTCTTCCTTCAAGTTTTATAGTTATTACAAAAACACATTTTTAAACACAAATATTGCAATTTGTTCCCAAGTCTTTATTTCCTAATAATTTTCTCACTAACTTTCCACAAAGGTTCCATGTATTTCAAAATAATGAGACAATGAATGATGTTTTTGCCTCTCCTTTAATAATTTCAATTTGTTTCTTGTATTAATTTGACTAGGAATACTAGCAAGCTCATCATCAAAATGACAATGCTTCTGGTCTTTTCTATAACTGGCATCTCTTTTGGAGATATGAGTCATTTTACATGTTTGAAGGTTTACATCTATTCATATTTGCTTAAGAATGTATGTCAGAGGTATATGTTTACTTTCTTCAATGTTTCAAGTTAACAAAAAGAAGATGGTATTTTCCTTCATTTGCACTGTACTGAAATACAGCAACATCTTGTTTTGAATTGAAGTAGCTCATCAAATTTATACTGGTATGGGGTTCTTAAAAGCAATACCACATTACATTTCCCAATATTATTTTTGAGGTTTCTACATTGATATTCACATCTGAGATCAGTTCATAGTCTTTTTGGTATTATCATTGTCAGTATTAGAGTCCATGTCATAATGAATTTTGAAAGAGCATCGGTATCAGCCTGTTCTTTGCAATTTGATCAAATTAAGCAATTTTAGAGCTATTAAAATATTATACGATTATTTCAGTATCCTCCTGGTGCTTAGAAAGGAACTCTTCATTATTCTAAAAGAGGTTATTCTGCTCTCATTTTCAAAATAGGTAAAATCAAGAAATTAAACTCAGCCAGACATTGGTGTCTCCGACCTGCTATACCAGTTACTTTACAGGTGGAAATCAGGAAGAATATGGTTTGAGGTGAGCTAGACCCCACTACAACAGAAAAATATGACCATGTTTGTGAACACTTCTGCTTCAAGGTGTAGTGGGATACATAAATAGGAGGATCAAATCCTGGTCAGCTTGGGCAAAAAGTGTCCATAGCAAAAGTGGCTCAAAAGTGGAGAGCCTGCTTAACAAGCTGGAGGCCTTCAATTCAAACTCAAGTGCTACCAAAATGGCGAGTTAAAACTAGCTTAAATTGGCTGCTGGTTGCTCATGCTTGTTATCCTAGCTACTCACATGCTGATATCTAAGAACTGTGGGTCAAAACCAGGTCAAACAGGAAAGTATGTGAGATTCTTATTTCTAACTAACCACCAAAAAACTGGAAGAGGAGCTGTAGCCCAAACAATTGAGCATTAGCCTTGAGAGAAACAAAGCAAAAAGAAAAGTTCTGGGACCTGAGTTCAAGTCCCAAGACTGGCACACACTAAAAAGAAATAAAATAAAAATAAAGTAAAAGAAGAACATAGATTTAAATCTGAGTGTTTAAAATGGGGTTATAGATATGTTTGCCTTAGTATATTATTGTTCAAATTATTTGTGTTAGTAATATATTTCTATGTCCTCATATTAAAAGAATGTCATGATTTAAGACAAATTGCAAGTTTTTCACAACCTAATGTTATTTGTATAGCATTTTATCCTTTCAAGAACTAGTAATTTTAAAAGGTGCCATTTTTTTTAATCTACTAAAGAAACATAAGAACAAACACTACAGAGCAAATCTCCCTGAGATACATCATCACCTCCTTTTCTTCTCAGGTAACCCACATTACAAACTGATGCTCAGCAGTTGAGGTAGTTTTTCTAAGTGATAGGCTGTGGTTCTCATGCACAAAAACTATTGATGGATCCCTTATCATTGAAAAACTGATCTAAGTCATGTACCTCATATATCTTCTCTTTGGAACTATGTTTTAAGTATTTGAGAAATGGCCTGAATAAATAAGAGAGCAAAATACTTCTTGAGCAGACCAGCTTAATCTTATAAACAAATCTCTCGGTGCAAAATGCTTGAATAATTATCACTACATTTTTCAGACACTTGTCACTTATTCTTGGGCAGCAATCAAAATTTTATTTATATTTTTCTTTCTATGGTAAATATTATCTCCAGATTAAGTTCTAATAATATTTTCTAAAATAATATTTGTCAAACAAATGCAAGTAGATTAATATTCATCTAGGATGTGTATAGAGCAGGGAACCTTCTCAAGTTTTCTATCACTGTCATTTCTAAAATAGGCATTAGGTAAATACTATTTTAATATAGAGGCTTGCCAAGCTTTCTGGGTAAAGAATGACTTAATGTTAAAATAAACATCAGAAAGTGATACTACTTTCAGAAAAAATATGATCAAAAACTAAATAATGAAAATGATTTTTGAAGTATGATCTTTGAGAGCTTTAAGCAGCACAACTTTAACACATAAATCTTAAAATTATGCAAATGTATAAATTATCTCTGAACAAATGCTAATCTTATAGCTGCATGAGTCTCCCTAAGATTTTCCTAAAAGTTCTAGAAAGGTTCAGTATCTAAAAACAACAAAAGAGAGTCACAGATCTTTGACATGGCTGCCCTCTACTGACCCAAGATTTGTCACATTTAATAAAGTAATTGTATAGAATATTATTATCTAAACATTTCTAGTCTTGTAAAATGTTTAATCTAATCAAAGTACTCAGGTAACATTATTTCTATGCTTGAAAGGAGCCTATAACATTATTTAAAATAACTACTTGTGTGACTGGTAATAAAATGGAAAAATGCAAAAATTGTACATAGGAAATATACTAATGTAAAAATGATAGAAAAATCGATCAACCCAAGCAGAGATATGCTGTGATTTTGCCACTAACTCAAAGCTTCTGAATAAATAGTCGTTTGGGTTCCAGAATGTATAGAAATGCCATTATTAGAAATTCAGAAGTAGGCCCGGCGCCGGTGGCTCATGCCTGTAATCCTAGCTACTCAGGAGGCTAAGATCTGAGGATAGCAGTTCAAAGCCAACCCGGGCAGGAAAGTCCATGAGACTCCTATCTCCAATAAACCACTCAGAAAATCAGAAGTGTCGCTGCGGCTCAAGCGGTAGAGTGCTCGCCTGAGATGAAGAGGACAGGGACAGCACCCAAGCCCAGAGTTCAAGCCCCATGACCGACCAAAAAACAAGAAACTCAGAAGTAGCAAAAACTCGTCATGTGAAGAGAGAGAAGAAAGGGGTAACATTGTCCAAAAAGACATGGACTTCTTATTTGATTTATGAAACCAGAACCCCTCTGTACATCATTACAATAACATAAATAAATACATACATACATACATACATACTGTGGCTTGTCCCATGACAGAAATGGTATACATGTAACCCACACACAATCCTGACAGCTGAAAGGGAGCAAAATTGCCACCTTGAGCAAGGCAGCATCATGTTCAAAATAGATTTTTTTTTCTTAAACCACTCATATAGTGCTTTAAGGAGAAAGAAAACAGTAAGGGAGAAATATAGTTTAAGAAGATAAGAATTTATTCTAGTTATTGGTCAATCCAATATTGATGTGTGGATGAGAGGAAGATGGAGAGGAAAGAATGAAAAGGAAGAAGAAAGAGAGAGATAAGGTGACTGGGAGAGAGAGAGAGACAGAGAGACAGGCACAGAGAGAGAGAGACAAGGAATTTTGCTTTGTAGAAACAATGGAAGCCTTCAAAGGTGTTTCTTAACATAAGAGTCTTGAACAGTATCCATTCTAGAGATTTGAGAAAATCCATGCCAGGGATTATATTTCCTGTCAGCATTGAAAGCAATCCCAAATAGATAGACACTGTAATGGTAGCTGCCTGTGAAACATGTAGAGGATAATCTGTCATTTACAGATGAATTCTACTAGCACAGGACTCAGTTTTTGGTTTCAGGAAATGATAGTTCTGATGAGGGATGGAGAAGCACAGATGGGTTGGGATTAAGATGAAACTATCACAATGAAAACAAACCATCACAATGAAAACAAACTATCACAATGAAAACAAAGAATATTCAGGTCCAAGAGAGGCAGTCTTCTTGTCAGTTCTGTTTTACGTAATTTTTAAAAGTGTTCTTTAAAGAACACTTTCATGAAGTATGTATTTTTGTTTTCTCCACATTTTGGTAGAGAAATACCCATGCTGGAGTTCAAAGAGAACTTCCTCATTTTCCAGGGATGGGCTGTGACCCAGCATCAACTAAGCAATAAATTCTATCCTCAGATAGAATGAGTTGTTAAGAGCATAAGTGTGACTTAAGCCTTGCAAGTAAGTCACAGTAGATTTTCCTGGAGCAATCAGGAGAAGATAATTATCACAGGGACTGCTGGCTATGAAGATAATGTAACTACACCTGTAGCATGGGAGAATTTGCTGGAGCCAACACAGAACAATGCAGAACCAGACAATGGAAAATAGACTTTGAGTGTGATTGAATCAACTCTTGAATCTAGACATTCCTGAAAGATAATTGGCAAAACTCAGTTACATAAACCAATAAATTATTTTACTTTTAATTGTTCTCTTGCTTTGTTGAATTTGATTTCTGTCACTAACAATGCAAAGATGTCTAATAGAACTTATTAAATTTAATGCCTATTAAGCCTACTTGGAATATCTTTTGTACATTCTGAACAGTGATGGTTTTAGCAAAAAAATTCTCTTAAAGATAAATTACATATTTTTATTTTTTTGTTGGTCATGGGGCTTGAACTCAAGACCAGGGTACGATCCCTTAGTTAGCTCAAGGTTAGCTCTCTATCACTTTGAGACTCAGCTACACTTGTATTTTCTGGTGATAAATCTGAGATAAGAGTTTCATGGACTTTTCTGCCCTGACTGGCTTCAAACAATGATCCTCAGAGCTAAGTGTCCTGAGTAGCTAGTATTGCAAGCATGAGCCAGCCACCACTACCCTGCCAAGGCATGAAATCTGAATCCTAGTAAAAATGTTTTATTTCTTGTACTTCCTTAAATTAATACTGGAATTGATAATATACAAAATATTTGAATCTCCAATCAGTGGATCCATATTCAAAGCTGACTTATTCCAACACTTTCTTGTTAGACCTACTCAAGATGCTTTCACTTATGGAAAAGAATACTTTTGTGTGTTCACTTTCACTCTAATGAATTAATTGAGCTTTAGACTTTAGAAATAAATAAAGAAAACCTCCATTCTATGTTACTCTTCTTTGTGTTCCACTCTTTAACATATATAGCTCAGAGAACCCTACATTCCTGACTACTTCTACTGTTAGGGCTCCATCTTCATCTAATCTCCATAGGGAAAACTTCCAGCTAGTAAACAATCCCAGGAAGACAAAGGATTCTGCTAAATCACTCTCACAGGTGGGAGGTGAAGATAGTGCAGCACAATGTTTGATACAAATTGGTTCATAATTGAATAGGTTGCCTTGTGTTTGCAGAGAACGAATTATGTTATAAACACATTTATTTGCTTATAAGCATAGTAAATAGTTATTATATCCTAATATGAAGTCAATATATCATAATACAGAAAAATTCAGTTAATACTCTCAAGCATCAACAATCAGCAACACTTGGGTTATAAATGTTTTATAAGATATTTATTATTACATATTTTACATTGTCTTTCTTGTGCTTGCTAAGAAAGCATGCTACCACTTGAACACTGACCTCAGGGTTTTCACTTTTGTTATTTTTCAGATAGGCTCTCAGACTTTTGTCCAGTCTATGACTATGATCCTCTTACTCTACTTATAAGCTTACAACAATACACATGGCTTGCGTTTGTTTTTGTGCCAATTCTGGTCCTATGACTTAAACTCAGGGTCTGGGTGCTATTCCTGAGCTGCTTTCCTCAAGGCTGATACCCTACCACTTGTGCCACAGCTCCATTTCCCAGCTTTCTTGGCAGTTAATTGGATGTAAGAGTCTCATGAACTTTTCTGCTTAGGTTGGCTTCTAACAGTAATCCTCAAATTTCAGCCCCCTCATTAGTTAAAGTCATGGGCACCTAGCTGCCCATTTGTTCTTTATAATAGGGTCTTGCTAATCTTCTTTTTCTTAAACCTGGTCTGGTCTTGAACCAGGAAATTCCTAATTCACAAGTAGCTTGAATTACGGGCAGTTAAGCATAATATAAATTATAGAGTTACAAAACTAAGTATTTGGAGAGTTCTTATAAATTTTTGCTAAAATTTACTTTTTTGGGGGGCGGGGTTGGTTGTGGGGCCTGAACTCTGGGCCTGGGTGCTGTCCCTCAGCAATTCAGCTCAAGGCAAACCACTGAGCCACCTTCCCAGCCCCTAAAATTTACTATTCACTGAACTAAATGACATGATAATCCATCATTTCTATTGATTAAAATATTTGTATATTTGGTTTAGTGAAAAAATGAAATTTATTTTCATATGTTTTGGTGTTAAAATGTCAGAAAATAGTGTTATGCCATCTTTTTTTCAAAAATAGGCAGAAATGCACTTTTAAAAGAAAAGAGAACATCAAAAGTTAAATGCAATAGTCAGAAATATAATTTTTTCATTAGAATGTGAAAGAGATGGTGGTAATTTGTGAGACTAAACAGACGTAGATGAAACTCTCACCTTATTAAGAGCTTCAGCATTTGCCTGTTTTGGCTCATGTAAATGTTTATTTACTCATGGGAAATTTTCATATTTTATTATTAAAATATGTTTAATTGTGTCCTATTTACTTCCAGGGGATTTGAATTAATTAAATAAATACTTAATTCATTTTAATTTAATTACACCTTAGGAGCTGAAATATATTTAAATCACTAGTGATTACTTTTTACTTTATATGACTATTTAGCATACGATTCATCTTATCCTACTATTAAACAGTGAGCTAAGTTCTGGGTGAGAAGTTAAATTATGCATTTTTGCAAACCATTCAAACCTGAATAAATAATTTGTCTAATTTTAAAATCAATTGGAAATGAAATCTATAGTTTCATACTGCATGACTTGTCAGTTTCTTATGGTTGGGACAACTGCAAACTAAAGGAATTAAAGAATAGAGAATGAGAAAGAGAAAGAGAGGAAGGAAGGAAAGAAGGAAGGAAGGAAGAGGGAGGGAGGGGGGAATGGGAAGGGGAAGGAAGGGAAGAAAGAAAGAAATTAAGAAATTAAGAAAGAAAGAATGAAAGAAAGGAAAGAGAAAGAAAGGAAGAAAGGAGAAAGAAAGTTTCTTCTCTCATGGTTTTACAGGTTCAATGTATGAAGATATTAATGAGCAGAATCTCTTTTCCTTTTCTAGATTCTTTTTTTTTTAATTGTGAAAATCCCGTACAGAGGGGTTACAATTACATGAGCAAGGTAATGAGTATATTTCTTATCAAGCATTGTAGCCTCCTCCTTTGTTTCCCCTTCCCATCCCTCCCATCTTTCCCACCCCCCAACCCACCACCCCTTGCCCCCCCCACCAAAGTTGTAAAGTTCGTTTTTCGAACATAATGTCTTGTACATCTCATTGTTGCAATGCGTCCACATGTATCCCTATTTAAACAACTCGTTTTTTCCCTTTCCTTCCACAAAGTATACCAGCACCTCTTTTCTAGATGCTGTTGGCTGCTTCCATGCCTTGAGATCCCTTGCCTTCTGAATACATCATTTCAATACGTTCTTGTTTTTGTGTGGCCTTCTCCTCTGAGCCTAAGCCTATCTGCATCTTCTGATCCATGTGGTGACACACTGGGTCCACCTGGATAGTTCCAGTGGAATTATCTTTAGTTCTTGTAATTGACACTTTGCCACATAACACTCATTATTTATCAAATGAGTATGTATTTTCAAATTCACAATTAGCAAGTCAAGATATCACAGGGGGATAATTTTATGCCTATCACAGGATGAATAGTATAATCTAATTTATAATATTGGAATTTATATGAATCAAGCTGTTCAAATATTTGTAATTTTTTCAAGCATGTGCTTCATAGTTATAAATTTTTCTCTTCTGGTTTGTTGTGATTTGATTTTTTCATATGATTATAAGAATGAAGGATCTAAGAGGTTTTTTTTATTTCTCCTGTATTGCTTCATTGACCCACTTGATTATTCAAAAGTGAATTGTTCAGTTTTTCGGTGATTGAATATTTATGTAGTGTCTGTTCTTGATTCCTTTTCTAGTCCTAGTTTACTTTTCTTGTATTTGTAAAGACTTGTTTATGTCTAAAATATAATCTCTCATTTTGAAAGAGCTATGTGAACTCCCTAGCAAGTGTATTCTCTATGTTTTGTGAAATATTATGTAGATGTTTGTTAAGTATATTGGATCCATAATATCTTTTGATCTTGAATGACCTCACAATTGATGGGAAGAGGGGAGGACATTGAGGCCACCCACAAGTGCTGTTGTTAGCTTTTATGTCTAGTATTGTTTATTTTACAAAACTGAGTGTGTTGGCACTCAGTGAATAGGTTTACAATTGTCATAATCTCTTGATAATTTTTTTCTCAGTTGAACAGAACTTCTTTATCTCTTCTGATTAATTTTGTTTTAAAGTTTGGTATTTTAGATGCAAGAATTCCAGTGGCGGTTCCATTGGAAAAATCTGCCATACTTTCCCTTGAAACCTCTGTTTATGTTTACCAGTAATGTACATTTCTTGTGGGCAAACAATATTTTTTTAAAAACTTCAATCCAGTAATCTATTTCCTTTTATTAGATATTAGAACCAATAACATTCAGTTATTCTTAGTGTGTACATGTCAATTCTTTGTTAAGTGTTTTATTTCTCTCTAGTAATCTTTTATCTACCATGAAGTTAATTTGATGTGTGTATAAATGTATACCTATATGTATGTATATATACAATTTGATGTATGTATAAATGTATATCTATATGTATACATATATGTATACACATGTATGTATTTAAATCATTTATATGTATGAAGAGTTGATGAATAAATTAAACTAGTTGTATTTTCCACACAGCAACTGGGAAGACTCTGATGTGATACAAGCTAAAATGGCTGAAGTTACTAGTAACATCATAGACATTCATGATGTTCATGCTCCCATGGTAAATAAAGCAAAAGTAAGAAGACTTAAGAATTTAACAAAGGAAATAGAGCCAAGAATAAGCTTTGGTTATTTCAGAGACTGTCAAGGATTAATTCTAAACTCTATTAAGCTTTGAAATAACTAACAAAATCCCTATGAAACTTTATCCAATATACATTCCTGAAATAAGATCAAAATACACATGATTATGCTTTATAAATCATACTCCTGCTAATTTTAAGCCCAGATTATGAAAATATAATTTGAGTTACATCCTCTGCATTTTCTGATAATAATTCAATATAAATCATGAATGGGAAAAGTATTATATTTGATCCTTTTCTGAGATAGCAATTTTGTCACTTCCATTGAAGAAAATTAGATCATTGTCACAGAACATATTCTTCACTTTGGAATGTTATTTGGTTATTTATTTTTGCGGGGGGGGGCGGGCAGGGAGCTGCTTGTTTTAGTTCTCTCTATTTTTCTTAATTTGACTGCCTTCTATTTATTTATTCATTATTTTATATTTTATTATCTATTTATATTTTATGACTTTGACAAAGGGGTTTCACATAAACATAACAGTTCATGAGTTCAATGTCATTCTTTCCATTGTGTTCCCCCATCTTTTCCAACTCTATCAATCCTCTTTTTACCTAGTTCTCATGTTTTATTATTTTAAGTAATTGTACAGAGGAGTTGCCATTTAAGAAACAGTTTATAAATATAACATATATTGATCAATGTCATCCTTTCAATAGTCTCCCAACCCACCCCATCCCTCACTTTCTTAATTTTATAAGGTATACATCAATTTTAAACTACATTTTCCCATGTTCTTTTCCCATGTTTTTTTAAACACAGGTACATTGGATATTAGGACTGTATTCGCCCATCCTTCCTTTCTCTAGTAGGTTGCATCTCTTGATTCACACACCAGCAAAAGATATCTAACCTTCCTTATGTCAGTTGTTCAATGGCCCTGTTTAGTCCTAGGATGGGAGGAATGCTTTTGGTAAGAAGAGTACCACAAGAATGAAAAGAGGCTTAAATGGTATTCAGATAAACTTGCCATTCTGCTCTAAGCAGGATATTTCCTGAGGTTATGTGACTATGAGCATCATTCATTCATATGTCTGGGAATCAGAGAAAAGTATTTCTCTTCTACTTATTCATTATAACAACAAGTTATCCAATGGAAGATATAATTTCACAGACACTTCTGTTGCTTTTCAAGACATTTCCCATCCAAAATGGCAATTGAAGTCAGTAATAGACTAAGTAAAAATGTGCGAGGTGCAGTATCGTTTTAGCTCTCAAAGGCTAAATGGAAGTTTTTTACATAGATATTAGACACATAGAGATAGATACTGTGGATCTTCTGATGTTAGTGGGCAGTGTTTAGATGGTTATCTTTGGTGCACACTTAAGATCAGGATGTCACCTACATTTTTAGTGAAAGCACCTCAGGAAATCCACATGCCTTTTCCATGCTTAATACTGAGGTTCTTCGGTGCTTATTTTCTCTTATCTAAGCCTCCATTATTCTATGTACAGGTGAGTTTGCCTAATCTAAATGATTAAAAATCCAAAATTAAAAAAAATCTCAAGGCCAACATAATTTCACAAACAGAAAATTTCACCTCTTGATCTCATGTGAAAGTGCACAACACAAATACACTAAAAATGTTACCTAAAATTACATACTCCATGAATGCATTTGAAATATAAGTAAACTGTATGTTGAAATGAGTACATTCTCCAAGATACTTCATTATACATATAAAATATTTCAAAATTTTAAGAATCAAAATCTGAGTTTATTTTTTGCAAAAGTTTTGCATAAGGGTTACTCAATCTGTAATTGTTATTTTTCTCATTGGTAATATTAGCACAGTTATAGGTTAACAAATGATGCTTAGTTTTCCAATCAGAAGAACTGGGAAAATGACCATAACATTTTTTAAAAATTTTTCTTTTCAGTTTGTCTACCACTGGAACATCCAGGTTGGGCAAGAAGACCAGGTTGAAAGAAATTAAGAGATAATCAAACCAGTGTAATAGCACTATTATTTTTCCATAATCAAAATACCTAATTCAATATTAATCAATAGGTAAGTTAGAAAACAGCTAATAAACCATTATGATTTAAATATTGAAATTATGACAATTTATAAATTCCAAAATCATATTATAATGTAAAGAAAAATTATCTAAAATTAAACTCACCATGATCTGGAGGAAATTTTTTCCATTTAATGAATGAAGTTAATTCATATATGGATAAAGTAGGCCAGTTTTCATAATAAGGACACTTACGAATCAGTTTCATCTTTTGCATTTTATCATACTTTGAATTTTCCTGAAAGAGAATGTAATTTCAAACTTCTAGTATTAGGTAGTGAAGAAGTAGGAGAAAAAGAAAAGAAAAAAACATTAAAAATAAATGAGTACAAAATACATTTCAACTTTATTGAGAAATTTTAATATAGAAATTTTAATCTTCAGACATGCTTTTTAAAACTCTATTTTCCATCTTTCTTTCAAAACATTTATGCTTCTATAAACATAAGCATTTTAAACCCTGTCACATTCAAGACTGCATTCAAAATGTATATCTGATAGTATCATGTGGGTGATACTACTGGAGAAATAAAAACAAAAATAATTTTAAGTCAGCCATTTTAAAAATCAAAACAAATTAAAAATTTGTACTTGGAATAGAGTTGAACTCTAAGAAAAATATCACATTATTATTAAAAATAATACTATAAATATAATTTCCTTACTACAGATGAAAAGTAGGAATAAGAATATTTTATATTCTCTGATATTAGCACTGGACATGCCAGCACCCTGCAGGATCTGTACAAGGGTTAAGGCCTTGCCAAAAAAACTGAAAGCAGAACCATGGAGATTCTCCTCTACCATTCAGAGAAACTGAAACAGAGAGGGACATTTTATAATATCAGATTAATTATTTTGCATAAATGAATCATCTTAAAGTAGCAGAATTAGGAGACCAGAATTCAGTTGATTACATACTCATGCAACTCTGAGATTGTATGTCTGTTATAATTTTGAAATACCATTCCTTTACTCCAAAATAAGACTAAGATAGAAGGGAAGTAGAAATTCTAGTCATTCGATCATTTAGTATAATTTTGCTTTGATAGCCAGCATGCTTTGATAGCCAAACACCCACTTGCTGATTTACTGAATAAATAAATAAGTTTAAAATTCAAGGGAAAAATAGGCAAAAATATATAGATGCATCCAAAGAGAATTTGCTTTCTTCTCAAGTGCTCACTACCAACAGAAGCTTCTTACAATGAACGTCATCAAATAAACCAAATCTTTATGTCTCAAGGTTACATAAAAATTTAAGAATAAAAAGATGTGGACAACATACAGACTTAAAGTTGGCATAATCCTTGGCTGAGATTTTCAGAATTTCACAATCTTCTTCTGTCACCACAGATAATGGAAATATTTCTGTATCAGAACCAGATGTTTCTTCAAGGGATCCAAAGGTATTCCATTGTCTGAGCTGTAAAAATACCAAATGGAGTAAGCTTCATTAACACTTACTAACAGAGAATATGTCAGTAAGAGCGATAAGAACACACTAAGTGAGTCTGCAAGGTGATTATAATACAAACAAGCTCCAATCCTATGAAATAAGAGGCCCCAAATAGTGTTTTCATGGATAGCTAACTTCTCTCTGATGTTACATTTTTAGGCAAGAAGAATTTCTATTCTTTGCCAAGATGAAAAAAAATAGCCTAATAAATAAATGACCTTTTTTTATATTCTCTGATTCATTTAAGTGTCAAGATAACAGTGTGCATACAGACATCTTAGTAACTTTTGATAAACAAATGGAGAACAATGGTGCATTTGCCTACATGGTCTTCATTTTTGTCATTACCCATTGCTGTTGTTGGTGAAACAAAATAAAAGTAGTGAAGAAAGTGTTACATGGTACATTAATCATTGATATATACATGTGTTTGTGTGGATTCCTAAGCTAACATGTGAAAGATAAATACCAAACTTGGAAAAAAGTGCTATCACTACAATATATAATGCACACTATGATGTTATAGTCTACATACATAGCTAAATAGAAGGTCTATGCTCATGCTTACCTGTAAAAATCTAGTGAGTATGTGAAGTGTGAGAGGCATATGCGAAAAAGATAAAGGAGCTTTTTAGAGAGCTTCATCTCTATTCAAGATGATCTGAAATAACATCCTCAAGATGATTCAAGATCAAGCCCTCTAACTAAAACTACACAAGATTTGAATTTGTTTCTGTTTTGCCTCCACAGAGAACTGAGCATGATCTGCAAGTCCATAAGACATTTAAAATGGACTTACTACTGACGTCCAAGTGCTATCAAACTGGGCCAGCATGCTGAGGAACTGGAATCTGAGGGCTTGTCAGATAAAAGAGCAGACAATAAGAGTCCTTATTCACACAAGGTGAGGACCCAGGATGAAACCTCTTTCCAAAAGCCTAGGAACTTAGAGGGGATATAATCCCTGGGGAAGGTTGACTAGAAAACCTCTATACCTAAAAGGTAGGCACACGGAAGTTTGGTTTGTAGCTGTCAAAATGGACAGAATTCTCACAAAATCAGGAATTGAGTTCTGCAATAGATATGTTTATTTAGATACAAACATGATTGAAGTTGAAAATTAATATTTAACCACTGTCAGAATTCCTGGGATCTAGAAAGATGCAATCTTTAAAACATCATTTTAAGCCAGGGAGAAAGGATTTCTTCCTAGAATGCAATCCTTGCTGGTGACAAAATCATATTAAAAAATTATAAGCCCCATAAGTAAAGAGACCAGCTGAGGAAAGTCATGACCAAACAGGAATAAAAAGATCAACCCAACTCCAGACATTTAATATAATTACACTATAAGAGGGATGACATATTGGGACAAAAAAGGCATGGACAAAAAAAGATATGGAATTTAAAAAAGATTTATTACAGAAGGAAAACATGTGGAGACTATTCAGCATATATATATATATATATATATATATATATGTATATATATGTAGTAGAAAGTTCAGAAGAAGCCACACAAGTATGAGAAAAATAATGCATAAATGACAATGCATATAAATTTTCCAGAATTGACCAAAGTGAATCTTTAAAATGATAGAAAATACAAAATTTAAAGGTACAGTTTATTAAATTTTCCAACTGAGGAACTGGAATACTTCCTTATTCTTTCTCCCTTTCTAGTTCCTCCTCTAATATTTCTTATGGATCAATAGTACCAAGTAGATTTATTTCTACATATGTGTTCTGCAAATTTCAAAAATTTACCCAAATTACCCAATAAACCATAATAAAAGTAGGTAACTTCTATGACTTTTAATATCGTTCCTAAAGCTTTTGTTTTTGATTCATCAACCAGTATCACCAAACATCCTAATATTTATAATTATGAACTTATATAAATTTTAGTGCTTTTTGTATGCCTAATTATTTAATGAATTATTGTGTATGATACTAGTAATTGTAATTTTTCTATTTTCTTCTTTAATCATCCTTAAAGTACTCAGAAAAATTAACATTAAACCTGGATTCCATATTAAATTAAAACAGCAATTTACAGTTAGAAGAAAACAAGATATTGATGGTAGTCATTTTGTGATACAAATTACTTAAAGATGTATTTCAGTTAGATTAATTCTATACCCAAGGAGAAGTGCAAGGAATTTGATTTGGTAGACATAAATATGATTGTTGATGAATAATTTTGAAATAACTAATATAAAATATCTTTAAGAGATTAAAAATGCTTTTACAATAGTAACTCAGCAAAAAGTGGAAGATAGAATTAAGACATTTAAAAATACATTCTGAGACTAAAAATGAAAACTACTTTTATAGATTTTCTTAATTTAAATTACAATGTTAATTGTTAAGAAACTCTAACTTTCTAGATGAATAAAATTAATGACAAAATCATGGGGGTGAAGTAAAGGACATTTGTTACAAATATGGCAAATAAAAAAGGTTAATATTTCCATTGTCTAATTTCAGGCCTAGAGTCTCAGTCCTGTATTCCAAGCTACTTAGGAGGCTGAGATCAGAGGTTTGCAATTGGAAGGCAGCTCAGAAAGAAAAGTCCTAAGAGGGTGAGGGTCTGAGTTCAAGCCACAGTACTAACATGCACTCACACACACACACACATACACACACACATGCACACTCACACACATACACACACTTTATAAACCTGTTAAATAATAAACACAAAAACAGTTATACAAAAAGTCAAAAATATTCAAACAAACCAATGATTGATTTCCAAAAAAGAACCAAAGTCATTTGCTTCTTTGTCAAAACAAAAGAAACCACTTCAGTCTCAACATGAATACAAGAAAATGCAATGACAGTTTCAAAGCCATGCTTTTTAATCTATTAAATTGACAATATTAAAGTACTCCTATCTTATGGATATATATATATATATA
>NW_012267233.1:21012332-21090638 GCF_000151885.1 Dipodomys ordii
ATATATATATATATATATATATATATATATATATATATATAAAACACTCATACATTTCTCTAGAGGCTGTAAACACTTTAAAACTGGGAAAAAGACATACAATATTTCATCAAGAAACTTTTCTCAGAATCTATCATAAAAATAAATTTATTTAATATATTTTAAAGTTTATTCATATATACATGAAAGGAAATTATATACATAAATTACATATAATATATAATCATATAATATAAATTACATAATATATATGGTTTGTGTATTTTAGCATGGAGAATTCTTAACATAAAAAATCATATATTAAAAATCAACTGTTATTAAGTCAACAATTACAACAGCCATCCAAACTAATATATTTGCTTACATACTAAATCAGTTCACAGAAAAGTATTTCAGTGTGTATTCCAAGCTGTTGAAGCTCATGTTGATGTATTCAAGAATAAGAATTAGAGCTAAACTGTAATATTAATTTTTTTCAAATATTCTGTTCTTTACTAAATAGCAATTGAGAATATTATATATCAAATTTGCAAACTTTATAACATTCAAAGATGCCATTTTCAATTGACAGTTAAATCATTTCCAATCCATGTACAAAGTCTTTCAATATTTTTATATTACACAAAAACAGCTAAAATGACATAATCATATGTTTATAGTTGTTATTTCTGGAAAATGCAGATAATTATCTTTGTCTGCTTTATACCTCTACATTATCAGAATTTTTCTGTACATACAGAAAATTTTAAATCTGACAATACAGTTACTTAAATGAATGTTAGCTCATTTTTTTCCAGTTCTTTAAAAAGCATCATGTGTGAAGACAATATAGATATCTTGTTTTGGTAGAAACTATTTGTCCCATTTCTAAAATCTTTTGTTATTTTACCAAAAATAAATGTATAGCTGACTTCGTTGAAAATTATGTATTCTTTTTTTTTAATTTTATTTTATTTGTGAAGATACTGTACAGAGGGGTTACAATTACATGGGCAGGATAGTGCGTACATTTCTTACCAAGCATTGCAGCCTCTTCCTTTTGTTTACCCTTCACATCCCTTCCCAGCCTCCCCCCTCTTCCCCAATCCCAATCCTTCTCCTTTCCCCCCTTACCCCCCCTCCCGCACCGACGTTGTTAAGCTCGTTTTGGACATGACAACTTGTACTTCTCATTGTTGCAACAGGTCCACCTGTATCTTTAAACAACTGGTTTTTCCCCATCTCCTCCTCAAGTTATACTGACATCAAATATAGTGAAAGCATGGGTTATACTGTGGGGGAGGGACATACAAAACAACAATGAATAATCTTATAAATGCATTAGAAACACATGCATGAAAAAAACATTAAAATACATATCTAAGTGTTCATTTTCCTGACATCATGTTTTAAACTGTCACAATACTACATGACATAGATCACCTGCTTCTGAATAAGTGTCCATTCTTTAAGTATTTCTCTTGAACAAAACCATCTCTAGATTTATTTTAAACTGCTACTACAAAAATAAACTTTTTTAAAAAACAAAGAAGAATTTCTTAAGCACATTTTTCTGCTTGCATTAGGTTTTCCATTGCTTCTAGCTTCCAGGCATCCACACATTAAGCAAGATCAATAACTAAAATTAGGGCTGCTATTTTTAAACCAAAGAAAGGTCTTGCTCTAAATCCTGTGGAATATATTTTCATTTTCTTAAGTGTCTGAAGAGGCAGACAGAATATATAAAGCTATTCTAGACCTTAGGCTTATAACCCAGGTCCATGGATTGATGTTTTGGAAAACTCAAACCTTAAATACACTATTGCCAGGCAAATTTATGATTATTTTATTTTTTTTGGAAATTTTTCTATATATTTTTATTTTATTCTCAAAGTGATCTGTATACTCCTCATAAGATCAATGAACCTTCACCAGGTGCACAAGCCTTATTTTTTCTGCTATGATTTAGACAGGTGTAGGTAGACAGTGCACTCATAGCTGACATGGTGCCACATGTTTCTATCATCATAGCTTATGGGAATTTCAGGCAAGAGGATCAAAAGCTTGAGACCAGCATAGGCTATAGGAAGAAACAGTTTCACATAAAACAGAACAAACAAAACCCAACAAAATAGACGGATGCATCATAAAATAGTTAGGAACATACTGAGTTTTACATATATCACATACTTATTTGGAATTTGGATCATAATGGGATGAAGTTGTGATATCTGGAGGATAGGTTCAGAAGCAAACTGGATGTGAGGATGCTCTATTAGGGAGCTTCTGCACACACCACCTCTAGGGAACTGGTAGGTGTGCTTCAAAACGAATAGCTACGGTATATTTGTTCCAGATCTATAATCTGAGCCAAACATGAATATATGTTGAATTAGAGGAAAATAACTGATCTCTCAGGATAATATGAGTGACTATATATTTTCAGCCAATATGGTGTTCAAGTCTTTTCTCACAAAAGGTAGAGATAGGGTAGAAATTCTTTTAAGGTAATAGAAAAAATGTCAAAATAAATGTCTATTAGAGAATATCTTGATTCTGGTTTCAATTTGCCAAGAAAGAATGAAAGAAAGAAGGAAGGAAGAAGGAAAGAAAAGAAGAAAGGAAGAAAGGAAGGAAGGAAGGAAGAAAGGAAGGAAGAAAGAAAGAAAGAAAGAAAGAAAGAAAGAAAGAAAGAAAGAAAGAAGGAAAGGAAGGAAGGAAGGAAGGAAGAAAAAAAGAAAGAAAGAAAGAAAGAGCAAGCACCAAAGAAAGGAATCAGGATTTCAGCCTCTTAACAGAAGAATGAATGAATACATAAAGAAAAGGGATATGTATACTTGTATTCATTTTGAAACAGGCTCTCAGGCTGTATTTAAAACAGGCTTTGAAACAGGTTTTGAACTCACTCTGTTTCCCAGGCACTCTTCATTATCTCAATGATGGTCTTGTAGCTATGTGCTACCACACTTGGCTTATATATGTATTTGTTATTGTAGTTGGCAGGCAAGTTAACTGACATTAATGTATTGGTAATTGAGAGCTCCAGTACCTATGCTGTTCACATGCATCACATACATTCATCTGTGTCAGTTTACATTGTAAGTAAAATACAAATGATTTTACTCCTTAGTATTGAAGATATTCCCAGGTGTGTGGAAACAGGAGTTGGGTAGCACAGTCATGTTTCTATAGAATTTTCCCAGAAAACTCATAGCAACTGTGAATGTGGCATGGATGTCACAATGTAAAAGTGTCTGGAAAAGCCTAGTGTCCTGGGTCGAGTAACACATGAAATCAGATGAATTGAATCTTAGGTAAATATTCCATTCTGGTTTTTCCTTTTTTTTTTTTTTGGTCAGTCATAGGGCTTGAACTCTGAGCCTGGGCGCTTTCCCTCAGCTCTTCAGCTCAAAGAAAGCATTCTACTACTTGAGCCACAGCTCCACTTCTGGTTTTCTGGTGGTTAATTGGAGACAAGAGTCTCATGGGCTTTCCTGCCCAGGCTGTTTTTGAACTGTGATCCTCATCTCAGCCTCCTGAGTAGTGAAAATTACAGGTGTCCACCACAGGCACCCAGCCTTCTTTCTTTTTTTGTATTTTTTTTATGTTTTTAAAAGACAAAGCCTTCAAAAGTAGCTAGAGGACCATTCTCTTTATCATTCTGATGGGTTTCATCTTTCCTATGACACCAGATGGTCTTAAATTAAATTAATTGCAAGGGCATCACCCAGTATGATTCAACACAAATATACATCATGATTGACAAGATGTATATTTCAAATTTTAAACCAACTCAATAAAAACATTTGAGCACATAAAATATATAACAATTTTCTAAATACTATTGCACTTAATTATTATTCTGACTCCATATGTAGACAGAAAAAAATCAGTTTTCATGAATTTGGGATCTTTTGATTATCCTCTTTATTAGAGAAAAATTAATCTATCTGAAATGTAGAAAATCATCATCCACAGAGAATAATCATTCCAACATTTCAATTGGTGGAACTGCTCTTCCCTGCCTACATTTTATACTGTACATATATATCTGTAAGTAGAACATTCACAACAAATTGAGGAAAAGGAAGCACTATTTCAGAAAGATGTGAAAATTATCATCAATTAAAGAAAAATGTTAGTGTCTAAATAATGATAAACTTAAAAATATGTGTATAAGTTAATAAGAATAAAAAAACTTTATGGAAATGGTGTTGAAATGCACATGTTAAGTGCATCAAAACACAAGGTCTCTTCATGCATTCATTTAGCCACTGCAGTTAGAAACCCTAAGATTTGTGAATTAGTATATTGTTTAATATATATATATGTATATTTTATGACATATTCATTTATAAATTGACTTCTCTGGTATAATTTGAATTTTAGGTAATTTGACACATTTTAATAACATTAAATACTAGATTTTAGTAGAGTGCTAGTAGCTAGTGGCTTATGCCTGTCAACCTAACTACCCAGGAGGCTTAGATCTGAGGATGGCAGTTTGAACCCATCCCAGGGAAGAAAGTCTATGACTCTATCTCTAATAAAGTACTCAAAAAGCTTGAAGTAGTAGAACACTAGCCTTGAATTTAAAAAAAGCAGCTCAGGGACAGAGTCCAGGCCTTGAATTCAAGCTCCAAGTTCAAGACTGGCAAAAAAAAAAAAAAAAGGGATTCCTGAGAAAGATGGCAGAGAAGTTGGGGGGGGGGGAGGGCTAAACAACGTTCTTGCATAGAAACCAGTTTTAGTGTTCCAGTGAAAATCCAAAGCTAAAGAATCACACCAAGTGTGCCATCATAGTACAGAGAATTTGGCCAGAAAGGAAATATCCAGGCAGCTTGGTAAAGGAGACAGATTTGAGCACTTGCCTGTGTTCACAGTGGTGGCAGCAGCTGCTGCCATGGCCACCATATCAACAGAGAGAGCCTGGGACAAAGGCGCCAGAGGTGGTATGCGTAAAGATTCTACTCATTGAAAGAAAGAACTGACAAGGAGCTGAAATCTTCATCCTGCTTAGCACAGACAATTGCAGACTGTGAATGTCCCAAAAACCAAGGTAAAGGTGAGAGCACCCCCAAGATATACACACTCCTTATCAGGGAGCAGCGATGGGAAGGTAACGCCTCTCCCACTACCAAGAGAAGAACTCCACCTTTGAAACTGACAAAGACCTAGCCAGGACAGCTAGCTCATAAATCAGGCCTTGGAAGAAGACAACAGGAGCCATTCAATAGGACAAACAAACCTGACCTGAGGGGCTCAGCTCCATGCCTGGGGAAAGTTGCCCTTCCCAGGCAGAGAAAGCTCTGCCCATGAAGGAGTGACTTTCTTCTCTGGGTAAACAGAGCCAGAGGCTGCCCCTCCCCACTGCAGCCTAGGCACCATATCCAAATCAGGAGGGGTAAAAGAAACACAATTGAAACTCAGTAAACATAAATCCTGGAGAATGGCTCCAGGCTGGGCTGCATGAGTGTCTCAGGAGCTAGCTCCTCAGAGAAAAGCTGGTTGCTAACAGACCTCAACCCTACCCACAACCTAGCCCCATCACAGCAACTCCAAGCTCGAGGAAACAGTCATCTTCTTTTGTGCTATTCAAAGCAGATCACCCTCCCACAGAACTAGCCTGGGAGGAGGGAAATAAAGTCCTTGGTAAGGCAGAGCTTCTTTCTTCCTGCTCAAACAGATTTAAGAAATCAAGCCACAGGCAAATACAACAAGCAAACCAGACTACACCAAGAGACTGGTTATGGACACAGGGGAGACACAAGATTCCCCACCCCACACCCCCCCAAAAAATAGAAGAATACTTTTATCTACCTAATTTTGAAAAAATGTTTTTAAAAACTGTTTTCTATTTTTTTCATCATTCTTATTTTAGGTATTTGTGGGTTACTTTTAATTTATTTTTACTCTTTGTCCTTTTGATCTTTTTGTGTTTTTTTTTTTGTGCATGACTTAATTGCTGTTCTGTTCATCCGCAGATATAGACCTTATCCCTTCATTGGGTGCATACTAAATTCACAACCTTAACTCTCAATCTTAACTCCTTTAATTGTAGTATTATTTTATATTTACATAATTTTTTAAATTTCATTTTTTTAATTTTATTTTTCATTTTTCTTTATCTCTCCCCCTTTCCTTCTATTTTTTTCCTCACTGGATTTAGGTCTTCTTTTCCCTTCTCACATTCCTCTAATCTTATTTTCTCCCCACAATTCTACCTAAACTTTTTAATTTCTGCTCTGCTGACTCCTTCTTTGACTTTTTTAGTCCACTGATTCATAGGTGTTTGTTGTTGAACTAGATTATATGTGCTGAACTAGATTGAATCTGTACTCATTTTGACTGCATTAAACAATCTGTGCAACTATAGGGCTCTGTTTGATGCTTGCCTTAAAATAGGGTTCAAGCATGGAATTGGTTTTGCTTTCATACTCAAATGGGCAGAACAAGCCAGAGAAACACAAGCAAAATGGCAAGTCCGGGTATCTCAACTCCTGCTCATGATAATCAGGCAACAGAGCACTAATGAATAATCCAGAAGAGAGTTCCCAAAATGTTCTACAAACACTACTGGTAAACATGCTGAATGAAAAGATTAAAAGCCTGAAATTGTCTCTGTGTGAGTGTGATAGGGAAACACATGAGCATGATGAGGCTAACCAAAGATTAATACAGGCATTCATGAGTATGAGGAAGTTAATCAAAGATTAATAAAGGAATGGAGTGAAAGGGATGAGAATAAACAAAGATTAATAGAAGCATTGGAGGCCACAAGAGGAATGCTGAATGAAGCCCAACAGAAAGAAAGGGAGTCCAATGAGGCTATAAACAATCAACTAAGGGATTGGAAATGAACAATGAAAACCAAATTAAGGAGGTAAAGAAATCTGTACAAGATCTAAAACAAAGCTCCAACAAACAATTTGCAGCCATCAAATCTGACCGATTAGAAGGAAAGGAAATGAAAACAAAGCAGAAAATCTTGACAGTAGGTTAGACCATGCAGAAGACCTAATCTCTGGGATTTAAGACAGACTAGACATAGAGAAAAAACAAAAAGGTATTCAAGACATATCCAAGAAACATGGTAGATCTATACAACATTTAGAAGACACGATCAGAAGGCCTAACTTAAGGCTAATGTGTATAGAGGAGGGCCTAGAGACAGAAGTTAAAGGTCTAGGAAATTTATTTAAAAGGATCCTTGCAGAGAACTTCCCAAACTTGAAAAAAGATAGGCCCATTAATATACAAGAATCCTTTCCAACCCCAAATAGACCAGACAAGAACAGGGTAATCCCACCATCACATTGTAATCTGCACAGACAAATGAGACCAAGGAAAGGATTGTAAAAGCTGTCAGGGAGAAAAGATCAATCACCTATAAAGTGAACCAAACAGAATAATTTCAGATTTCTCAGCAGAGACCATGAAAGCAAGAAGAGCCTGGAATGGTGTATGCCATACTCTAAAGACAAACAACTATCAACCAAGAATACTGTACCCAGATAAAATCTCCTTCATAACAGAAAGACAAATAAAAACCTTCCAGGAGGCTACAATGCTTGATAAGGAATATACTCATTATCTTGCCCATGTAATTGTAACCCCTCTGTACAGTATTTTCACAATAAAAAAAGAAATATAAAAATTAAAAATTAAAAAAAAACCTTCTACAGCAAAGAAATTTTGAAACAATATATCTCCACCAAACCAGCCCTGCAAAAAGATACTTAAAGATGTCCTACACATTGAAAACCAAATAAAGGCCACAAATTAGCCCCCAAACACAAAATCCACGGATCATATGAAGAAGACCCCAAGAAGGTGGATAATATGGCAGGAACTACCAAACACCTCTCAGTCCTAACTCTCAATATTAAAGGCTTTAACTCTCCAATTAAGTGTCATAGATGGTCTAGTTGGATCAAAAAGAAAGATGCTTCTATATGTGGCCTTCAGAACAAACATATTCTGAAAGTGAAAGGCTAGAATAAAATCTACCAAGCAGACAGCCCCCATAAATAGGTAGGAGTTGCCATTCTAATATCAGATAAAATAGACTTCAAATTAAAATTAGCAATTAGAAATAAAAAGGTCATTACATACTAATTAAGGGATCTCTCCTTCAGGAGGATATTACAATTCTAAATATATATTCACCAAATAATGGAGCACCCAAATTTATCCAGGAAACACTACTTTCCCTAAAATCTCACAGCTCAAAAGACATTAATTAATTGTTGGGGACGTTAACCCACCACTATCCCCACTGGATAAATCAACCCAGCAAAAACTCAACAGAGAAACCTTGGATCTCAACAACTGCATAGATCAACTACACTTAACAGACATGTACAGAATATTAAACTTAGCATCATCAGAATACACATTCTTCTCAGCTGCACACGAACATTCTTCAAAATAAACATTTTAGGTCACAAAGCAAATTTGCCCAAACTCAGAAACATTTAAATTATGCCCCACATTCTCTCAGACTACAGGGGAAAAAATGAAAATTCAACACCAAAAGCCACCAAAGAAAATCCTGTAACACATAGAGTCTGAACAACACACTGATGAACCACCAGTGGGTCATGGAAGAGATTAGAAAGGAAATTCAAATGATCATGATATTTAACAAAAATGAACACACAAATTACCAGCTTCTGTGGGACACAGCAAAGGCAGTACTCAGAGGCAAGTTTACAGCTCTGAGTTCCTACATCAACAAATTGGTGAGATCTCAAACCAAGAATTAATGAGGAACCTGGGAGCTCCTTGAAAAATACCAAAAAGCTAAACCCCAATCCAGTAGACAGAAACAGATAATCAAAATTAAAATTAATTTAATCAGAATTAAATGAATTAGATCCAAAGCATCATAGAAAGAAAGAGTTGGTTCTTCGAAAAAATGAACAAAACTGACAGACTCTTAGCAAATCTTATCAGAAATAGAAGAGAACATACCCAAATAAACAAACTCAGATATGAGAATGGAAACATCACCACAGAAACAACCAAGATTCAGTACATTATAAGGGAATGCTTCTAAAAACTTTATACTATTAAGTTTGAGAATCTGGAAGAAATGGACAAATTTCCAGCAAATATTGACATGCCCAAACTAAACCAAGATGATTTAAACCAACTTAACAGACCAGTATCAAGCATAGAAATAGAAACAGAAATAAGATACCTCCCACCCAAGAAAAACCCAGGACCAGATGGTTTTACAGCTAAATTCTCCAAGGCCTTCAAAGCAGAACTCACACCAATACTCCTAGAACTCTTCAATGAAATTGAAAGTGAAAGTTCACTACCAAATTCTTTCTATGAACTCATCATAACCTTCATCCCCAAACCAGCCAGGGACTCATCAAAGAAAGAGAAGTATAGACCCATTTCTTCAGAGACTATTGATGCAAAACTTCTCAACAAAATTTTGGCCAATTGACTTCAACAACTCATTAAAAATAAAAACATACAATACAATCAAACAGGATTTATTTCAGAGATGCAAAATCAATTAATATAATTCATCACAACAAGAGCAAGGATAAGAATCACATGATTATCTCAATAGAGGTAGAAAAAGCATTTGACAAGACCCAACACCCTTTATGACAAAAGCTCTAGAAAAACTAGAAATCCATGAAAAGTTCCTGAATACAATAACAGCTTTGTATGACCAACCTACAGCCAGCATCATGCTTAATGGTGAAAAGCTAAAGCCATTTCCTCTAAACTCATTAAGAAGACAAGGCTGTCCATTCTCTCCACACTTCTTCAATTTAGTATTAAAATGCCTAGCTACAACAATAAGACAAGATGCAAACATAAAGGGAAAGATGAGTAAAACTCTCCCTTGCAGATGACCTGATCTTGTCTTTAAAGAACCCCATGGACTCCACTCCCAAATTACTCCAGCTTCTGCATGGCATAGAACATAGCTAGCAAGATCAATAGAAAGCCCATGGATTGGGAGAAGATCTTCACTAGCCATACAATGGACAAGGGATTCATATCTAAAATATACTTAGAACTCAAAAAATTGAATCCCCCAACAACAAATCCTCAAAGAAACAACTGCCTGATGAATAAGTGGACTAAAGACTTAAAGAGAAACTTCTCTGAAGAGGAAATAAGAATGGCCAATATGGGCTGGGAAGGTGGCTCAGTGGTAGATCGCTTGACTTTCCTGCATGAAGCCCTGGGTTCGATTCCTCAGCACCATATAAGCAAAAAGAAAAAAGCCAGAAGTGGCGCTGTGGCTCAAGTGGTAGAGCGCTAGCCTTGAGCTGAAGAGCTGAGGGACAGCGCTCAGGTCCAGCATTCAGGCCCCACAACTGGACCCCCCACACACACAAAAAAGAATGGCCAATACACACATGAAGAAATCCTCAACTACTCTAATCATAAAAGAAACATAAATTCAAGACAACATTGAGATTCCACCTCACTCAAGTTAGAATGGTAATAATAAAGAAATCTAATAACACCACCAGATGCTGGAGGCGAGGGGGGCCAAAAGGGAATCCTACTGCATTGTTGATGGGACTGTAAACTTGTTCAATCAGTTTGGAAAGCAGTATGGATGTTCCTCAAAAGAATACACAGAGTTCTCCTATGACTCAGCAATCCCACTTTTGGGCATTTACCTAAACGATTACAAGCAAGGCTATACTAAAGCTATGTCTATCACAACAATATTTACCATAGCTAAGGTATGGAACCAACCCAGATGCCTCTCAGTAGACGAATGGATAAAGAAAATGTAATATGTCTATCTATCTATCTATCTATCTATCTATCTATCTATCTATCTATCTATCTATCTATCTATCTATCTATACACACATACATACATACATATATATACACATATATACATAAACACATATATACATATACATTATAATATATATAATGAAAGTCTATGCCTCCATCAGAAAGAATGACACTGTCCCATTTGTTAGGAAATGGAAAGTCTTGGAAAAAAATTAAGTGAAGTAAGCCAGGCGCAAAGGAACATAGGTCCCATAGTTTCCCTCATTTGCAATAACTAGTATGTGTCTTGGACAAGCCGAAAAGCTAAAAAGCTATGTACATATGACCATATAAGATGATGTTAAGCAAAATGAACCCCAAAATAGAGACACAAGAGGGTTTATCTTTCTTGCTATTGTTTTTAATGCATTTATAATGTACCATGTGATTTTTTTATGCTCCTCCCCTATGTTATAATCCCTGTTTTCACTGTATTTGATTCTGGTGCCCTTCATCTTGTATATAAGTTTTTCTAATTTGGGGAGGGGAAGGGAAATAACAAAATACTGAAATAGGGATACATGTTCACCCATTGTAACAAGGAGATTTACAAGACATTATTTTGAAAACGAACTTTACAACTTCCGGGCTGGGGAGGAGAAGTTGGGAAAGCAGGGAGGGAAGGGATGGTAAGGGAAAAACAGAGGAGGAGGTAACAAAGCTCATAGGAAATGTATTCATTACCTTGCTCATGTAACTGTAACCCATCTACACAATATTTTTACAATAAAAATATGTACAAAAATAGAAAAAATAGATTATTTTCTTTTACATATAAATAAGAAATACTGCTTTGGGCTTCATATTCAAAATAGAACATTTCTTTCACATAATATTGAAGTCTGTGGTGCATATACATGTTCATCCAGCATTTAATGTGTTCCTATAAAACATTTCAGATGCATAATCTTAAACATAAAGTGTCAATCCAATATCATTGTAAACATGAAAATATTTTTTTATTTTTACTTATGCTTAAAATAAGTACTTTATTGTATTTGGCCTTTTGTCATGTTTAGCATTAAAATGATTATTTCTTAATTATATTCTTTAACTTTTATGATTAAATTTTGAAAACATGCAAAATAACATAATACAGTTTTGATTTGCATTTCTTTTACAGCCAAAGATGTTGGACATTTCTTCATGTGTCTACTGGACAAATGCTTATTCCTCTGAGAACTGTCTCTTTAAGTCTTTGCATCATTTATTGATTGGATCATTAACTTTTGAGGGTTGATTTGAGGGGGGTAATTTTTTGAATCATAAATATATTATAGATATGAGGCCCTTTTCTGACATATAGGTGTTTTCAGTCTTCCATTTTTTGGCTATCTATATATCTTGCTACCTAAGTCTTTTGTGTACAGAAGCTCTTCAGTTTATACAGTCCCATTTATCCATTTTTCCTTTGATTTGTTGTGATCTTGGATCTCAGGAAGTTCTGACCCATGCCCTTCCTATAATATTTTCATGGTATCTGGCCTTACAATGAGGTCTTCGATCTGTTTAGAATTGAATCTGGTGCAGACAGACATGTGAGAGTCCAGCTTCAGTTACCTGCATGTGGATAGCCAATTTTACCAGTACCAGTCTCCCAGCCTGTGCTTCTGGCTTCCTTACCAAACATTAGGTGACTATATGTTTGTGGACCTATTTCTGTTCTATTCCATTGGTCATCAGGCATATTCTTGTGCTGATAACAAGCTGTTTGTATTACTAGAACTTTGTAATCAAATTTGAAATTTGGAATTGATATTCCTCCAGCACTGCTATTTCTGCTAAGGATTGTTTTTGCTATTCTGGATCTTTTACTATTCTATATGAATATGGTAATAAAATGAACGCTGGTGTGTCCAGTAACAGGTCATATAAACTAAATTTAAAAAAGTTACCAATTTATTATACTTATTAGTATATTTTGTTTTTAAAAGTTTATGTTGGCACAATTTTATGTAAGATTAAAATACAGGATAATTTTACCTATTACATCATATAAAGTTCCACTAAAATAAACATTAATAGGTATTTTGCTAAACATTATAGTTTACATTGAAATATAACCATGTTAGTGTACCCATTTTATTTTCAATGTATGTGACTATACTCAAAATTATCTATCCATTCTCTTCTTGGTAAGCATTTGTATTCTTTTTGTTTCACTTAGCATTTGTATTCTTATGAGTATTTTGCTGTACAACAATAACTACGTAAGTGTTAAAACATATTATCTCCTCACTTCATACATTGTAGTTTTTCTGAAATAAATTAAGCACAAAATTTTGATGAAAAACATTGTGTTAGCTCTTTATCTAATGTCAAACTGTTTACCAAAATGTAAATTTTAACTTATACTTCTATCTGTAGTATAGATACAATGTTCTTCTCTTCTCAATTTCTCCAGCATTACATTTTGTCAAACTGTATTTTTCAAGTCACTTATAAAAATATTGTATTATAAATTTTATTATTTATATTTACTATTAAATATGTTTAATAGTAAATATTCTTTGTTCTCCTGGATTAAGTGAAAGGTTAAAGTTTGAGGCAGTGACCATCACATGTTGCTTGTTTCTGTCTAGCAAAGCAACACGTGGTGATAATCAAAACACCTGGTTGATTGTGTGCCTATATAAGACCTACAAATCCTGAGCTCAGGGCTCTCCTCCTAAGCTCTGCTGTGTTGGAGTGTAGGAGGAGGCCCGAGCTGCAGCCCGTTTAAATAAAACAGCTATAGAGTCTGACTCTTGGTGGTCTTCTTGTGGGGGGGGGGTCCTGCGACCGTGGCATTACATTAAGTAGTTGAGTAATCTTTCTAAAAAGCTATACTATTTGAGCTTTCCATAGAGTCTAATATACTTGTGTTAATTCATTTGTAACCACTTGCATATCAACCAACCTGCTTACTTATAGGCTTAAAGAAGAAAAAAACTAAAATTCATTTTTATGTTTTTGTCATTGCTTCTGGCTTTTAAAATAAGCTAATAAAAATAATGTTTAACTATCACTTATACTGTGCTTTAATAAGATACGATTTAAGGACCTTGTATTCTTACTTAAGTATGAGTAAATGTACTTGGAATTTCTGCCATCAACATTTCAGAAAGCAGTACCAACCTCCGGCCTCAGTATTTTAACTATCTCCAAACCCGTGGCAATATATAATCTATGAGAAATACCTTAGTTATCATAATAATCCTTTCTGGTCAAATCTACCTAGACTGGTAAAAAAGAAAAACATAAACAAGCTGTTTGGTGTTTAGAGACTATCCACTCCCAGTATGTGCTTGTATATACCCTATCTCTACATACACACATACTATCCCTAATAGAGTAAATCTACATAAAGGTATAGACTTAGTGCATCTATACACTCTCAAATAATTTGTGTTTTAATTTCAAATGCTTCCAAAGTACACAGAGATATCAAAAGCACCCTGGAGATGAACTGAAATGTCAAAATGCATTTGAATAAAACATTGAGTCATTTGTTGCTTGAACAATCAGGAATCAAATAAAACTTGGAAAACAGAGCCCTATCTAGGCAACAGGCAGGGGGAACTTGTACTAAAATAGAAAGGCAACTTCAAGGAATTTGTTATTATAGGTTTTCAGAAACTGTCAAGTATCTCAGGGAAAAAAAAACTTGAAAGATTCATGAAGCTAGCACAAAAAAAATGCTGTATGGAACAAAATAATAAAACAGGTTGTATTTTTTTTCAAAACTATTGATCTTTAGACATAGGAAGGGGAAATCTTGGTAATCAAAGTCTGTGGCTCAAGGAGGAATAGGTAGGATGAATTTGTTGAAAAATACATAAGCTGTTGGCAAATACTGTAGAGGCTTCATTTCTACTGGGGTCAGTCCACTCCACAGCCTGGGGTTGGGAGAAGTTCAGGCACTATTCTAATTCTCAGAGCTTATCAGTGGAGCACCACCAATATACTTGAGTTCAAAACTCACTATATTCTTCCAAACTGTGTGGTTATTCAAATAATTTCTTCTTTTTTTCCAGAAAGGGACACTGTTCTCTTAAAGGTGTGGTTTCGTAGCTACGTATAAAATGGGCATTTTTTACATTCATTTGTCTTATGATATAAACCTATTTTTGCTTTATTTCAGTTAATAAAAAAACATAAAATGCTTTATGCTCAGGCCCTTAAAAATATTATCTCTGAGATGCAGAAGGCTAAGTAACTTTCAGAAGGTCACATAGTTGATAATAAGCTGAGTCAACTGGGAAGTTAAGCGATCTATTTCTAGAACTTTATGTGACTCACTCCTCCTCATTGTTCCTACTGTGTATATCAGAGTCAAGTACAGCGTAGCCAAAATTTTCCTTTATTTCTATGATTCCTCTCTCTCAAATAACCATCAGTTCTTCTCCCTTTATTGTTTCACTCTATTTCCATGAACAGGTGTAATCTGAACAGGACATTAACTAGACATAAAAATGTTAACTACTCTAAAATTTTAACACATAGAGGGTTTATTTCCTGAAAATTTATCCTCATTTTCTGTGACCCTTTCTCTCTTTTCTACATTACCTTTTATTTCATCAGATTTCTGGTAGTCTCCTAGGTCCCTTGAGTCTCCACAAAGTTGTTTCCATTTACTTAAGTCTTTGACATTGTAATCTACTATAGTTTCAAGGATCTAAGTGACTCTCTGCCACACCAGTGACCCACAGCTCACAAGCAGCAAGACTAGGATTTGATTTCAGATCCATTAATACTATTATTTTTACTTAGTAAAAATATGTTGCTTGTGACTATCATCTCTTTGGTTGGATTTTAAAAAGTAAAATTAACATTAATCTATGTGCTAAAACCTTTGGCAGAACAGTTCTATCTCAGTATGATCCTGAAGCCACTCCTTTGCCAAACTGTGGCCACACAGGAGATGCTGATCTTATTCAAGGTCGGGAGACAATATATTCTTTTACTGGATGCAGCAGATTTAAAAAAAAAAAAAACAGGCCAACTTTCCCTTTACTTTTTCCGAAGTTCTTGCCCTCCCGCCCCTCCCCCACTCAATGCAGAGACAGATCCAACATCAAAAACACTGAATGCTAAGCAAAGATGGTACTGGGGAAGAAGCTTAAAAATGTCAAGGGTCAGTTAAGGATACAGTTACTCTAAAATTCACATATGGCTTGAAATTCTGATGCTGGGAAATGTACATGACTGATATTTCTCCATCGAAAAATTACATTGTAAACAATTAAAATAAATAAAATAAAATCTTTCCTATATCAGACTTATATATATTGACTCACAATTGGATTTTATTCCACTGAATAATTACAGTCTTAACTATACTATCTTGGGGGGAAAAAAACTAGAAAGTCATAAGATTCATCTGGGACTTTCCTAATTTAAATGTCTTTATTTGTTTGGCACTTCATAAAAATATATCAGTTTATATGAAAAAAACTTGCATCTGTCCATCAGACTAATTAAGGTATTTTCCACAGTAACCGTCTTAAATCTACCTATTCTTACCAGCTCAAAATAGAACTTTCTTCAAAGAAAACTTGAATAGATATATACTTCTTCCATTAAGAAAGGTAAATTTAGAAGAATTCTTTACAATATAAGAAATGAGTGCCTGTGAATTAGCTAGCATGAGTGTGTGACATATTCCACCTTAAACTTCTCATTGGCATGATGGCTCTAAAATGACAAAGGATGCTTCCAGATAATATAATATAATACCATTTGTGGCTGTGTGACTTTCTGTCCACAGCATTTGGACAAAATAAATGCTAAATATTACCAAGGCAAAAATAGTCAATCCAACTTTTTTAAGATTTTTCCTATAACCTAGCCAGGACAAAGGGAGTCTTTTTATCTCCACTGATAAAAGACAGGGTGCTGAACCATGCTTACCCTTATTTAGAAAAGTCACAACAATTCAGGGTCAAATCAAGAGGCAAAGTCCATCATTCTAAGGAGAATAAGACAAGACGTTATAGAAGTATCTGTGTCAAGTGGACATTGTTGCAGTCCTAATGGCCTAATCCCCATGCCTTCTATGTTCAGGCTTTACAGAAGGTATCTATTTTAAGACAATTATCAGAAATTAAAGGTCAAATTCACTAACCAAGTTTCAAAAAAAAAGATTCTTAACTCTAAGAAGTATTCAAAACAGTATTCAAAAAGTTACAGGCTGCTCTTGAATTATGCTGACTTCAAAAATTTTGATGTAGATATTTGCACCATCTATTTTGGATTTTGCAAACCCAAACAGTAACCACTACAAAACTTCTTATTTATAATATGATCGCTGACAGAAAAAGACCATGGAAATTATGACCTGGGAAATGAGAAGTATAAACTTATTCCAGAAATACTTTTAAAACATTCAGAGCTGGATTGCCTATAGAAAAGTCTTGCCCTTTCTTGTGTCATCTTTTTGACACTTCACTTTGTTTGAAAACTTTAAAATACTTAAAAGCCTAAGGTAATTGTATGAAATAATGAGAAATCTAAAAGAATGATAATCATAAATAGTATTTCTAGAAAATTTCAGAAAGATAAAATGAGCACTTGAATAAAGCAAATCAACAAACATGGTAGTCAAAAAATCTGGTGGGCTTTACATGAACTTAGCATGTAGCATTATTCTTTCTGATAGGTAACAATTCCTTTTTTTTTTTTTTTGGTCGGTCATGAGGACTGAACTCTGGGTCTGGGTTCTGTCCCTCAGCTCTTCAGCTCAAAGCTAGCACTCGACCACTTGAACCATAGTGCGACTTCTGGCTTTTTCTGGTGCTGAGGAATCGAACCCAGGGCCTCATGAATGCAAGGCAAGCACTCTACCACTGAGCCACCTCCCCGGCCCCTCCATCGTTTTATGTAGAACATTTTCTTGATCCACTCATCTACCATAGGGAATCTAGGCTATTTCTACAATCTGGCTATTGTGAATAGTGTAGCAATGAACACTTACGGGTAGGGGAAAGTGGGGGGAAAACAAAAGTGACATTGCATTGCCCAAGAAGTATTATATTCATAACCAGATCTATGAAATGTTAGCTCCTTTGTACAACTCTTTAAAATAGCAATTTCAAAGAAGAATAAAGTTAGTGTATACAAAGCAGATATTGATCAAAATGCACTGTATTCATATATGGCAATTTCTTTGTACAACTATATGAAGATAACTGAAAAAATGTTAACTTCTTACAACAAATGCTTATACTTATGAGAAACCAAATATTACTAAGTAAATAGAATGAAAATTCTCCAAAATACATTTTAAGATAAAGGAAAAATTTTAAATGGTCAATCTAAGAGTATACAGCCTAAGGTAAAAGCCCTTAAAACAATGAGTACGGTTTTACTATATCATAGTCTCATTTGGATCAATTCAATGTTTTCAAATTTTTACACATCCAACAGACAAATCAACATGCAATAATGGAGAATTTAATGTTGCAATTAATAATTACCTTTTAAAAGTAATTTAATGAGGAAATGAATCTAACTTAAAATATTTATATAGTTATTATTATTGTCTAAGTCAGATTCACAAATGTAAACTATATAGTCTCATTATAAGTGACATGAAAGGGGCTGGGATGTAGCTCAGTGGCAAAGCGCTTGCCTAGCAAGTGCAACGTCCTGGGTTGGATCCCCATTACCACAAAAGAAAAGACAAAAAAATACAGTTAAAAAATGACATGAAAGTATAATTCAGATTTTCAAAAATCTAAGCCAATAACAGTGTGAATTAAATTATTTTAAAACATATTTTAATATAATCATTGTTTTGTTTTGTTTTGTGTTAGTCATGGGGCTTGAACTCTGGGCCTGGGTGCTGTCCCTCAGCTCTTTAGCTTAAGGCAACACTCTACCACTTCTGGTTTTCCAGTGGTTTATTTGAGATAAGAATTTCACGTACTTTCCTGCCCAGGCTCAGTCCTCAGATCTCAGCCTCCTGAGTAGCTAGGATTACAGGTGTGAGCCACTAGTGCCCAGCCTTCATAGTATAGATTTTTGTAGTTACAAATATTCATGTCAAAATGAAACTCCCTGTACAATTGCTTGATTCTAATAAAATATGAAAAATAAGCAAACTTATCCTAGTGACAAAGAAACTCAGATGGCATTAAAAGATATTTGCAGTGATATAAGACCATACATGGAAACATAGACAACATAATATGTTAAAATATCATACTATAACATATTCAATAGGGGAAAGGCAAGTCAACAGTATTCTTATTATAACTAAGTACACAGAAGACAGAACACATTGAACAAAATATGTAGCAGACATTTCAAGGAAGATAAATGAACATTCATGAACCAGAAACTGCACTTACTCTCTTATCTCTAAACGTAATATAATTTCAATCTTAGGTAAACTTATAATGGTTTAAACTGTGGAAATCCCCTTTATAACAGCAAGTTACACAAGAGCAAATGAACCATTTGGTAAGTTTGGTCTTCTTCACAAATAAAGAAGTCAAATGAAAAACAGCCTTTTAAAACAAAGATTGAGGAAAATACAAAATGTTGATTACAAGCTTAAATGTAATTAAGTGTATGTTTTTGAAGCGTAATGTATTTGAATAATGGTTGTAAGCATAGTCCTCTTGTTTTATGATGTTTTTTTCCAAAGGCATTGACAAACAGATTTAACACAAACCAATAAACATCTCTCCTTTATTACTTTTATAATAGGAAAGCTATAAAAACATCTTATACACAGTATAATTTTTACTTCCTCTAATTTATTTTCAACTGATAGTAAGTTTGCTTTAAGAGTATTTATTTTTAGGTGCATCACATGTTTTAATTATGTGCAGAAATAAAAGGCTACTATATGTAAAAATGATGAGATATATTTGGGGCTGGAGTTGTGGTCCAATGGGAGAGTGCTTGCCTGGCATCTGTGGGCCCCTAAAGAAGAATCTTCTCATTTTAAATATATTACAAGCTGTATTTACTATTTTTTTAATGACCGGAGAGACAATTAATAGATATATCCCCATTCCATTACATAGAAGAAATACAGATTTACTTTGTGGTTGTGAACTTTTAAATATCCCAGTGCTAATATTTAACTTCAAATTACTATATCTTAAACATGCCAATTTGTACAGAATAAATATGGTATAGAAAATAGGATCTTGCAATTGATACAGATTAAAATTCTCTGTCCTTGCAGTTAAGTTGAACCAAAACTCATTTCACAGTTCATCTCTGACATTTTTAAAAGCTCTTTCTAATTAATTTAAAGTGGGTTTAATTTAATTTATTCTTATTGAACACTTTAAAACACTTTATTGATACCAGGCTCTCTGACTCTCAGAGGTCACCTTGACCCTGGGGGTTGAGATGTCAGTCAAAGAAAGACTCACATTTAAGTTCTGCATAGAACCATTAAAACAGTATATGAAGAAGTGAGAGGAGAAACAGAGGCAGCGTACTGAAAGAAGGCCTGACTCAGAAAGAGTCCTTGAGGATTCCAAAGACACATCTCCTTCAAGTATGCATGCAGCAAATTGGATTTGCCTAATTACCCTCTCTGCCCATTCCCTTCTTACACAGATTGTTATTAACTAAATGGTTAAGAATTGACATAGAACAACAAAAAGATCTTTGAGGTGTGACTTTGTCTCATAAGACAAAAAATTAAAAATGAACAATTAAATGTATGCAGCAAGCAATAAAATTATGAACACATGTCTATAATCTCTGACTCTCTAGTTTATACAGTTAGAAAGAAAGGTGAAAAGCAGTGCTTTTTCCTATATGGACAAGAACACAGATGATAGAATGTATTGCTACCAAAATAATTGCAAATAAGCATAATGTTCTAATCTTTATACAAGGCTTCTGAGATCATATTACTTAGGCTAATTTAGTTACACAATCACAACTAAGAATTGAATCTCTGTGAATTCCATGCTCTTACAGTGTCACTCACAGATCACAGTACTGATCGCATAACTAATTTTCATTCTTCACATATGAGACATGATACTGGGCACCATTATTAGTACTGTACTTCCATTTTTTCCTCAGGATGAAATTGTTATATTAAATGCAATTATGAGACAGTGAACTTCTTAAAACTCACCCTAAAAATTCTCTATTTTCCTGTTTTTAAGCCCTACCTCAAAAATATTAACTTAGATCAATTTCCTAATCTAATTTTAACTGTATTTATTGATATCTAAAATCTTTTCTATGTCTGGCTGAGCCTTCCTTGGGCTTTTATCACTATTTTGAATATCTTCTCTAATCTGCTCTTACACATTTTAAAATTCAAGGTTTTCATTCTACTTTCTTTATACTTGACCTGCCCAAACATCTCTTTCCTTTCTTTTCCTACATCTATTTCCATTCTTTCCTCTAAAAATTACCTATTAATCACTGCCTCTAAAGTATATATGGCAATTTTTATCTATTGCTAGTGTGTAATAACCCAAATGTGACATTTACAGACTCCTACTTTTGATAAGTGAACTCATGACTCATATTTAATCACCAAAGTAGTTCTATGAGTGGGACAGTATTAGAATTATTATTACCATCATGTCTATCTTAAAAAATAAGAAATTATGTAAGGAATGTATCCAAGGACAAATAACTAGAAAGCCAAGCCAGGATTCAAGCCTACATCTAGACGTTTTATACAAGAGAAATAGAATCATTTTTAATAAAAAGGCCTCTATGATTAATTTCCTTATTTTGAGAACAACTCAAATGTCTGTAAATAGAATAATGGATGCTTATTGTGTAACTACTATTCTTCAATTAATTGTAATAAACAGTGTTATGTGCAACAATAAGGATATATTAGGAAACTATAATACTAAGAGTAGAAATAGAATTACACAAAGAATATACCTGCTAGATTCTACTTATATGGAATTTTGGAATAAATAAAATGGTCCTCACAATCAGATCAAATCTGACAAAGCTTTCATAACTTGCATTGGATTGAATGATTCAAACTCATGTCGAAATCCCAGTTCCCAAGGAGTTTGTTTTAGGAGGTGAGAACATCTCCAGGTGATTTAAGGTTAGTAGCCTCAGCAAATAAATCTAAGGGAGCAGGTTGAGCCCTTCCACTGTACAAGGACATACTTGACTATGAACCTGAATGCAGGCATCATCAGACACTGACTGTTCTAAAAACTTGACTTTAAGTTTCCCAGTCATCATAAATGTGAGAAATGAATCTCTAGTGTTGACAGATGAATCAGTTTATGATTTTGTTATAGCAACTTAAAGAGGCTGCAACAGAAGAGATAAGTGGCTAAACATTGATCAAGATGAATTGTACTCACAAACTGACATGTTGAATTGACACCCTTATATACAACTAAAGACAATAAATAAATGAAATCTGTTATAATGAAAATTTGCCAGGGTATATATCATATATCCTTTGCCAAAACTGACTGAAGAACTAAGCATTTCAACACACATTCATTATTGCCTCTCGACTTTTTTTAGTTTATAGATATGAATTCTTTTACAACTAAAATTCAAATGAAAATATCAATGTGAGTTTGGTGTTCTCCACCAAAAGATAATTAAACATATTTTAACAAGATATTTCCTAAATTCTCCCTCTCTCTGCTTTCTTTAAAAATAGAAAGGGTAAAAAGAATATTAAAATACAGAATTTACATGAATAATGTAATGTTACACTATGGTAAGCAGCCCAATACTTGCTTCTGTGGTTTATATATTTTATTCACTTTTAAAATCAGTGTTCATAAACTTTTAATTTTTAGAAAAGCATTTGAAAAAAATATCTTTCACCTCATCAACAAAAGAGAAGAAATCACACACACACATACTCACACACACACACACTCACACACACTCACACACACACAAAGTCATGCTGTTCCAGAAATCAAAAATAAACTTCACATAAAATTATAAGTATTGAATGAATATTTAGACAGACTTTATACTTTGTTATTTTAATTCAATAATTACACCAAATAAATTTCAATCTAATTTGTAATTTTAGTGGTATATGACGTTCAATTATCTAGGAACATTTGGATTTGTGTATCTAATAACCAGTTGATGGATTCATAAGTTGAAGTCAGCCATTAATAAACTTTTATAACAAGTCAGCCAGTACAAATTGTTTACTATTTGATCTAGTTAATCTTCATTAAAACTATCTTACATGAAAATGAAAATTATTTTAGTTTATTAGGATTTTATAGTCTTCTCAATATCTTTCCATAGATTCAAAATAAACTACAAAATATTTACTATGTTAATACAGCAAGAATATTGTCCTTAAATCTAGAAACTATCTTGGAAACATCATCATTGTTTAATTTTATTCATCCCTGTTTTACTATAAAGTATCCCTTGAACCTTTTCAACTATCCATTTCCTTGAATCGGGCACTTACCTTCATCAAAGAACATTTTAATACCTTCCTTTATTACCCCTGTCTCCCGCCTTCTAATGAAATACATAATTCACATTAACCAAAGTTAACTTTCTTTTTTAGTACATTTTTGTTGTAAGAATACTGTACAGAGGGGTTACAGTTACATTCACAAGGTAATGAGTACATTTCCTACCAAACATTTTAAAGTACGCATCCACTTATGTCACGCTTCTCAGGGACTTTTAAACAAACATTTAAATACTAAACTTGATTAACAAGGATTTTGTTTTGTTTTGTTTTAATTAGGGATAAATCTACCTCACAAGCTGTATTTATCTTACCACCTCTTTATCTCTCTGCCTTTCCTTATGTTATTCATTAATCTGGAATGCTTTTTCCTTCTCCACTGAAAATTTCCCTGTTTAGGCCCATTGTTTCCTTCCCATTTAGGAATCCGCTAGAGCTCTTTGCATACATTTAACTGGGGCACAAAAATTAACTGGAATTTTGCATGAATCTCCCTCATTAGAGTGCAAGTGATAGTAAGCATAGCTATCTTTCTTTATTCCTGAAGGTCTTCATAAAAATTAGATGACATAATTTATTAACAATGACTAAAATGGTGCACTATCATTAATAAGTAATAGTCAGCTTGAGGTTAAAATGCTGTGAGATATAAAATGCTGTGATAGACAAAAGAATAGGGGATAGTGGACATTTGGTAGAGTTACATTTATGTCAGACTAAAATTTCAGCAAAAATCTCAAGTGTCATTTTTGCTGAGGTTTTTTTTAGCATTAGGCAAATTCTTAATGATGCAGAGGGGCAGAATATACAAAATGGTACCAAAGGTTATTATGGCTGGAGTGAGAAATGTAAGAGGAGACAGAAGACTGTAAAAGCAGACAGCCCATAGGAAATCATTAAGACAGGTAACCCTTGTATTCTAAAGCTCAAGGGAAATAGGGAAAAACTTAAAAAACAAGGAAATAGACATGAAAAGGTTCAACCAGTTTCATAATTCCATGCAGATTATAGATTTAAAGTAGATAACACTATCCTGTCCTCATAAGCCACAGTGAACTTGTTCTTCCTCTGATCACCATATTTTCTTCCTTAGGACCAGCTCCATCTAGCTGTGTCCTACTTCCTCTGTTATTCTTCTCCCTGTCTTATGTTCCATTCACAAGGTCTAAAGGTCCTGTCTTATATCTATTCATTAGGTCTAAAGATTTGTTTTACATTGCATTCAAATGATCCTCCTGATCTACCATCTTATCAGATAATAGTGTGTGTGTGTGTGTGTGTGTGTGTGTGTGTGTGTGTGTGTGTGTGTGTGTGTGTATTGATATGAGTGGACCATTGCCAGTTTGAAGAATTGTTTATCAATACTAAACAAAGAATCAGAGATCTGACTACCATATCATTATGGGACATATTAAGATTATTATTATGATGTTAAAAGTTTTTTATTATCAGTTAAAAGTTTTAACTGCATTAGTTAAGTGACATGACATAGTGAAAATTAGGATACTGTCAGATCTGCTTGATCATGAAGAACTAAGGTCTTAACATTTGAGGTAGTGGTGTTAAATTCTTGGTAAATAAAATGTCAGGTGACCTGTTGCAAGCAAAAAAAAAATATGAAGAATACATAAAAGTCAAGTTTTGGTCCTGATCTGATGCACATGTTGTAAATAAGGTGAATTATCCCAGAAGCCACATTTTGGTAGATGGAATATTTGAGTCTTTATTACACATTTAGCAGCCTGCATGTAGCCAGTTGATACAAAGGCATGAAACTCCCAAATACACATAAGACCATAAGATGCTTAGGAAACAGGCCAGAAAGGAAAGGAACAAAAACAATACCAACAAACCAATTCAGCTCCAATGGAGAGCTGAATTTGTCAGGCCAGGGGGATGGATCACAGGACACTCCCAGTCCCAGGCACAAGTTCAGCAACCTATCAACCACATGCCCACCCCTGCCTCCAGGGGTCCAGGTATGCCCATCACCTGAGGGAGGTGAGGGGGCCACCCTTCCCACCATGAAAACAAGATAACATATGCTTTTCTCTAAAGCAAAGCCCTCCTAGCTCACCCTGAGCTAGGCATGTGCATTTCAAAGGATCGCTTGTCTCACCTCTGGGTCTTGGACCAGGGTGAACAGCTTCCCATCTCCTGACTAGGTACCAGGATGTCTGCAAGAAATTATTTGGTCTCAGCCACCTCACTTCACACATTTGGTGGCACTAGGTCTTTATACCACCACAAAGCAACTCAGACACTCCCTAGATGGAAAATCAATAACTTGTTGGTTCATCTTTTCCGAAAGGCCTAAATATAGAATGCAAAGATAACGGTTTTCATAGTGTGCCATTTAATTCACAAGTCTGAACCTCAAAAAAATGGTTTAGAGAAGATTCAATTACCACAAACTCCACCAAAAACAGCCATAGTTATAGCTGCTGTGCCATCTGTGGTATTTTTGCTAAAACAGATTAAATTGGTCTTAAGTACTTGGTACTCACCCCTTGGTATGGCTTCAAAGATATAGAACTTTTTGACCAGCTAATAATCTTGAAATATTATGTCCTGTCAGATTTTTAAAATCAGAATTATTTATTTTAATGCAATCAGATTATATTAACATTGCTTTTAAGACAAATATGATGGGTGCATATTCTTATTTTGATTGTAAAGGCTCATTGTAATCAGCCGTCTATCTTCCCCTCCTTAGTTATCTATTTCCTTCTGAAGTCACCTATTTGCTCCTCTTCACTCCAAACTGTCATCCATCTCCTTCCAGGGAACCAGGAATGTTGGTCTTCTCTCAGTTATCAAATACCCAACACAAACATTGTGAGTAGATAAGAAAAATTGCAAAGCATACTTCTTTAATTTTTTAAAATCAAGTCAAGTTCAATATTAGCAGTAAAACCTATTTTAAGGGAATATATTGTCTTGAATATTTTAGAACTCTGAAACTGTTTGCATGTACAAAGTTTATAATTCTGATACATTAGTGCTTATAGTGAAAGCAAATTTTCATCTCTTACCACTATATTTCCTTTAGGTACATAAAGCTCAGCAAGTGTAGAACTTTTTAACTGCAGATCAAAAATAGTGTTGTTCTCAGGTAGGAAGGACACTGAGCCAGTTTTATCAGTCAGATTTGTACATATCTTCGTACGAGGTCGAGCTATGCCTTTAAGGATTACATAAAATCCATCATCTCCAATCACTGAAACCAAACAAAAACAAAACAGATGCAGAAAGGACTGACACAAGTGTTTGCTGTATTTTTGGCAAACTTTTTCTAGTTTATTCTATGGCAACACATTCAGTGCAGCAGTCTGTGTTGAAGAATCAAATAACAAATGTAAATAACAAAAATTAAAAAGGCATATTTAATGGCTTCTCTTCAGACAGATATGCATAACATGTCTATTCTTGGAACTTCTAGATTCAAGAGGAAAAGAAGAAAGCAGGGCAGAATATCAATGATAATGTATTTAAGACATTATGAACTGGATATCAATGGTTATGCCTGAAATCCTAGTTACTTAGTGGGATGAGATTTGAAGATTATGGCTCAAAATTAGCTTAGGTAAGAATGTTCCAGATAACTTATATCCAATTAACCAGCAAAAACATGGAAGTGGAATATGGCTCAAGTGTTACTCCAGCTTTGACCAAAAGAGCTAAGAGACAACACTGAGACAGTGCAGGCGGGAACACACACACACACACACACACACACACACACACACATGCATGCATGCACACACACAAACAATGGAAAAATAAAACAACAACAACAAAACCTTAAACTTTGCCTCCCAATCAGATTTGGCATTATCCTATTTTATATAAGCAAAAATACATACAGAGGAAGTGTGTAAGCTTAGCTGTATCTCTGGCAGGTATTCCCTTGGTAACTTAAAATCATTGTAAGCACTCCTGGAGAGTCCCATTTTGAAGAAGCAGGCATAGGAACTACAAGGGACCTTTTACCATGTCTCAGGTGTACATATCACTTTATAGTATCAGAACAAATTAAGCGTAGTGAGATCATTTCTTATGCTTTACTCGTTGGAAATGAATAAAAGTGAAGTTACAGATAAAAATGCTCTATAATATTTGTATTAGTTAATAGCCATGCTCAAGACCTAGTATATTAAATAATGCTACTGTAGATAAACTACTGTCTTGTTATGACAATACTCGAGTTTGAACCTTAAATCTCACACTTGCAACAAGACATTCTACCAATTCATCCAAACCTCCAACTCTTTTTACTTTAGGTTATTTTTTAGAAAAGATCATGTAAATATTCTCTATGGTCTCCCAATCTTTTAACAAGGCTGCCCTTGAATTACAGCCCTCCCAATCTATGCCTACTTAGCAGCTGGGATTGTAGATATGAGCTTCTACATCTGTCTAGAAAAACTACTTTTAATAGCAAGGTATGTATTTTATTCAAGCATGTCCTTTTGGTCTTATTTCCTCATCATCACTGGCCAGGGTTCTTCCATCTTCTAACACATCTGTCAACACATGTAATGCATGGCAAACTGTGAAATGCAGTCTATCATGCATCTCCATGCAAGGGAACCTCTGAAATTGTTTTCCAAGCAAGAAGTTCTGTAATAATTTGCATCACAATGAGTTGCGTTTGAATAATACCTTTACCTGTTTATTTTTAAACTTTTTAAAGCCCAATTCATTGCTAAAATGCTTTTATGAAGGTGAATTAAATGTTTTTCCTTGTGCCTTTTTATTCAGTTTCATAAACATAAAATTAAGATGATCCATACTTAGAAACATTAGTCTATTAAGTGCATTTATGTGGAAACAGAATGGGAACAAAATAATCAAAATTTAAAAAATTTGAAAGATCAAATATTGATATGGATAAGAAATTACTGAATTTACATTATGTATTACTAGATGGATTAAAATTGTATAAGTATTCTGTAAGGATGTTTGCTTCTTCTAAAAATAAGCCCCAATTTTACCCTATGTTTCAACAGTTGTTTTTCTAAGACATGGCAGGAAATGTTTAAAAGATGACTTTTGTGAAAGACTGGTACTACCAGATTTATCATAAAAGTGAGAAGCTAGAAATATCAAGGGTGTTCATTCAAGAAATAATGTACAAATAAGCTCTTTTCTGACCACATAATTGAATGCTACTCAGCCATAAAAAGGAATAAACTATTGACTTGGGCAACATGGATCAATCTCTAAAGCCTTAAGCTGATTAAAAAAATATTTTCACAAAAGGATACATGCTATTTGATTTCATTGCAAAGATCTAAACACTTCATGCAAGACTAATTTCTAGTGAGGAATAAAAGAAAGAAAACATAGAAAACTCAGGTGTTCAGGGGTGAAAAGTTGTGATGTGATAGAATAGATTATAATTCTGACATTAGAGGGAAAAATTAGTATCTATGGATGGCAGTAAATATTTTTGAGTATTTGGAGCATACTTTTATGCCAAATACCTCTGTAAACATATTACATATAAAAACCTTTTGCATCAAATAACATCCATTGGAGTCAAGAATGACTGAAGGCAGTGAGAAATTAAGCATCCTTCCCCAAGATAAGAGAACCAGTAGTGACACATTCAGTACCAGATGCAGCTCTCAGCACCTGCTGATCTTTGTGCAACTATGTGGCTTTCTGTCAGTCTCTTTCTCTTTTACTCAACTTTCCTTCATGTATAGTCTATAGTGATATTGTTTCAATTAGGATAAAGAAAAACTAGGAATATAATCTACACAGATATCAGGCTTAGCTCAGAATACTATATGTGTGCTTAAAAAGATAAAAATCAAACATAAATATATGAGTGCCTATGGATACATATTTATGATGTGATCATTATATAATAAATCTAGGCCAAATATTTGTTTGGTAGTATGATGCAAGATATGAATTTATTTTTTCCTATATTATCTCTGTAAAATACCGACATAGTGTATTTAAATGTTAAAATATTTAATTGATTCTAAAAAGTGACTAATTTAAGAAATGATATTTTATCTGGATTTCCAATTCTAGAAAAATAGCAATTTCTTTTTTTAACCATTGTTTTATTGGTATGTAAAGATGATGCACCTGTCAGAAAATGAGTACATTCCTTATGAACAGTATCACTTCTTCCCTAATTTTCTCCCAGTTTTTCACTCCAAACCCCCTTCCCCAAAAGTTGTGCAGTTCATTTTTACACATTATCTAGTATCACTGTTGCATTTGTTCACTCTCCCTTAAGTGCCCCCACTTATGCTCCCCAAGACAAATAAACTTACATACAAAACAAAAGACACAGAAAGCATAAACAGTGACAAAGCAGAAAAGAAAAATCAAACCAGCAAACACAAACAACAAAACCCACTTATTAACGGGGCAGTTTTTCCTTTGAGGATTTGTTGTTGGGGGATTTAATTTTTTGAGTTCTAAGTGTATTTTAGATATGAGGCCCTTGTCTGTTATAGGACTAGTGAGGATCTCCCAATCCGTGGGCTTTCTATATATCTTGCTACTATGTTGTTTGCCATGCAGAAGCTCTGAAGTTTAATGCAATCCCATTTGTCCAACCTTTCTTTGATTTCTTGTGTTTCTTTTGTCAACAAGCCCTAGTGTTTCTCCTATTCCTTTCTGCATTGTTTTCAGAGTATCTGCTTTAACCTTGAGATCTTTGATCCATTTGAAATTGATTTTGGTTCAGGGTGATACATAAGGAACTAACTTTAGTTTTTTACAAGTGTTTAAACAATTTTGTTAGCAGCATTTGATGAAGAGTCTGTCTTCTTCCTTTCATCCTATTTTTTTTTTTTGCAGATTCATTTCTGGGTCTTCAGTTCTATTCCATTGGCCCTCAAGCCTGTTCTTGTGCCGAAGACTTAAGGGAGACTTCTCTGAACAGGAAATAAGAATAGCCAATAGTGACATGAAGAAATGTTCAACATCTCTGACCATAAAAGAAATGCATATCAAAACAACATTGAGATTCCACCTCACCCAAGTTAGAATGGCTATTATCAAGAAATCTAATAACAACAGATGTTGCAGGAATGTGCCCAAAAGTGAACTCTACTACACTCACTGTTGGTGGGAGTGTAAACTTGCTCAACCACTCTGGAAAACAGTATGGAAGTTCCTCAAAAGACTAAACATAGTGGGACACCGGTGACTCATACCTGTACTCCTAGCTACTCAGGAGGCTGAGATCTGAGGATGGCAGTTCAAAACCAGCCTGGGCAGGAAAAGTTCCTGAGACTCTTATCTCCAATAAACCACCAGAAAACCGGAAGCGGCTCTATTGCTCTATGGCTCACATGGTAGCATGCTCTCTTTGAGCTGAAAAGCTGAGGGACAGTGCCCAAGCCCAGAGTTCAAGCCCACAACACACACACACACACACACACACACAAATAAAACTAAACATGGAGCAATCCCACTTCCCAGAATTTACTCAAATGACCACAAACAAGCCCACCATAAAGCTACCAGCTCATCTATGTTTATTGCAGTTATTTAACATAGCTAAAATATTGAAGCAACCTAGATGCCACTCAATATAAGAAAATGTGATTTATATACACAATGGAATTCTATGTTTCCATCAAAAAGAATGGCATAGCCCCATTCATAAGGAAATGGAAAGAGTTGGAAAAACTCATATTAAGTGAGGTAAGCCAGACCCAAAGAAACATAATTCCCATGTTTTCCCTCATTTGCAATGATTAGTATAGGTCTAGGATAGTCCTAGCAAATGAGTAGAATAGCTCAATTTGCCCAATATGACATATGACCACATAAGATGATACTAAGCAAAATGAATTCCAAGATATGGCAACAAGAGATTTTTCTTTGTTGTTGTTGTTTTTAATGTACTATATTATTTCTTTTTGCTTTTGTACTTTTCTTCCTATGGTTTATCCCCTGTTGTCACTGTATTTGATTTTGGTATGCTGGGTATTTTATATATGTTTATCTGAATTAGGGAAGAGTAGGGAAACAACAAAATGGTGAGACAAAGGACAAAGGGGGAACTAACACAATGGCTATACTCACAAGATAATATGTTGGAAATGAACTGTGTAACTTGAGGAGCATGGGGGAGAGAAAGTAAGAGAAAAATTAGGTGGGGGGTAGCAAATTTGAAAAAAATGTACCCACTACATAACATGTGTAACTGTAACCCGTCTATACATCACCTTGACAATAAAATTAAATTTTAAAAAACCACTCTGGTCTCCATTTCTTGGAGTTCATTTGAATTTCTTTTTCTCAAATACACCAAACTTGCTATGAAGAGTCAAATATAAGATATTAAATATTTCTTATACACTATGCTTGGTGTTCAAACACTAATCATGCCAATACTTCCAAAAGTCTTACATCGTTAGACTGTTTCTCAGATGGATAAACCAAGCTCAGAAGAGTTGTCAAATATAGTGCAACATATGAAGGACATACATGCACACAAATAAAAGCTCATAAACATAAATATGTATATATGTATGTGTGCTAATAAGACTTGTCTAAAGGTATGTACATTACATCATATCTGTGTGGTAAGTATATAAGAATATAAACAAACCAATGTAAACATATTAGTTTTGTTTGGGACCAGAACTCAAAAACTAAGTATCTGACACATTAGCTCATTGGCTGCCACTCTACCACCTGAATCACATCTCCAACCCTAGGTAGATTTGTATATATGTTTGACAGATCTTAGAAAGCATAACATGAAAGAGTCCATGAAGTGTTAATACTCATAACAAAATTCAGAAAGTGATATTCAATTACTTATTATTATTGACTTATATCAGCTATCGTGGGGTAGGATGGGATTTTACTGTTTCATTTTCACAAATTTACTCTGTATTCCAATCAGTTTCAAAATTTCATCTCAATTAGTTTTCTAAATTAGTACAGCTTATATATTTGAGAATCTATCAAAACTATTCTAATAGGAAGTTGAAAATTTTGTTAAAATTTAAAAGGAGGTTAGACACATAGGCAGAGTTAGAGAAAATTTGAAATTATTTCTGGATACAAATACTTGAGAGAAAAAATAATAGTCTTTAGATCAGTAACAGACTCAATGTTTTAATCTTAGCTTCATGAAAAGCTGAAAGTAGGAAGACTGTGAATTCACTCTATGCTGGGCAGAAAAGTATATGAGTTCAATGAGAGTTTAGTGTGGTAGTATAGGAATTGCAATTAAGTGGATCATGGTCCAGGATCTACCTTGGGCAAAACAGATTTCAGCTCTAAAATAATCATCACAAAAAGGCACTTGGGATGAGATTTAGCATTAGAGTACCTATATAAAAAGCACATAGCCCTAGTTTCAAACCCTAGTACATTAATAACTAACTAAATAAATAAATAGATAAAATCTTCACTCAAACAAGGAATTACAAACTACAAATAGATTTTATGTGAAAAATCCAGGCAAAAGTGTTAGACATACCAGAGACTGAATTAACCAAATCGTCTCAGAACTTAAGGAATATATGTTACTAGCCCTAAGGTACATAGACAAATTAAACATTATCACAACTATATGAAAAAATTCAATGGAAATAAGCTCTCAAAAACAGCTAATATGTTATCGACAAATAAAAATGGTTAATTTCTGGGCACCAATGGCTCATGCCTGTAATCCTGGCTATTCGGGAGGCTGATATCTAAAAAACATGGTTCTAAGGTAGCCCAAATAGGAAAACTGAATATGGAGCTGTGGTTCAAGTGGTTCAGCACTAGTCTTGAGCAAAAATGCTCAAGGTCAGTACTCAATCTCTGAGTTCAAACCTCAGGACTAGAACAACAATAAGAAAAAAAGGTAAATTTATGAGCTGCGATAAAAATCTTTGTTGACCCTGTAATCTGGGAATTTTTAGCCAATAGAAAGCAAAAATTAAGATTCTTTGTTTGCTGTTTCATATAAATTTAAAGAAATGCAAGTGCCAACAAAAGTCTTAGAAAATACTGATTTCAAAATATAAAATATTGATTTCCAGACCACAAAAGTAGAGTAGTTAATCAAAATCAAGGTGATTAGAAAACAATTTCACTGGAAGTTTTTTATATTTATCTTTCATTACAGGAAAAGCTCCCCAGGAATCATGTTCGCAAGGACTAGATAAAGACTCCTATTGCAACATTTCTTAGTTTAAAATGTCTCCTGACTAAACATACATTGCATGAACAAAAGGCTTTAAAAGAAATTAAAAATTCTAATACAGGAAATATTAATCATTTTGTTTGTGACTTTTCAAAAGTTTAAAGGTCAAACAAAAACTTAATTAAAGCAAAGGTTTGTAAATTACTAAGTATATCCCCTCTTTGTTACACAGACCTTTAACTAAACCATTTCAGAAGACTTTAAATATTTCAAAGATCTATAATTGGGCAAATAAGGTCATGTTGTCAGTTGGCTAATCCCCTTTGGCCTATAAAATTGAGTTTAAGTGTTATCTAGCAGGAGAGCTTTTCCTGACCTCTGGCCTGCTTTCATGCAGCATAATTAACACCATCCTTGGGGAATTCTCTTCACAGAATTCTGTCATGGCACTTTTCATTGTCAATTCCTGCCAAATAGCCTAAGTTTATGAGAGAAGGGACTCTTTGTACTTACTGCTTTCAGCCCCAAGCCAATGAAATCCTAGATGATTTGGGGCATTCTGCAGATACTTGATGAATGAATCAGAGTTTACTAATTTCTCTCCAAAGAAGTTTATCAGATATTTGGAGACCAATTCACTGGTTTTGGTTTGTTTTTACTTAGAATTTCTCTGTGAAGAATGAGATAAAGTCTTTGTGCAGCAATTTCCTCCTCATTACATTATTTGGGAACAGAGTCAAATACAAAAATTATATAAATTTTAGATAGAATCCTTTTTATAGGGATAAATAAATAATTCCAGAGAAAACATAATAAAAAACAACAAAGGGCTTTTTCATGGCTTTTAGTTTTTTTAAAACATCGTGAGGCATAGGGTTATTGCCCTTAAAAACCATATTGCAAGCAACATTTTAAGGCACAAGTTGAATAATCTTTCTTAAAATATTGCTCTACTTTGTGGAAAACAATCCACAAACAAAGTTGGATATATATCTTAAGAATAAAAAAATACACATAGTATCATCTTAAAGTGAGCAAGAACGGGTATAAAATATTTTATTTTATTTTGAACATAGACTTTGCATGGGAAGAGTTTTATAACAATACTTCCTGTCCCTTGAACAAAAATATCTACTACTCAACAGAAATCACTAGGCATTCAATCAAGCTAAAAGAGATCACAAGGCAAGTATCCTCAAATACGTATAAAGAATGATATAAGGAAAGATTTTAGTCCTTAGGAGAAGTATATAAAATTATTTTATGGAAAAGATGGCATTCCTAATGGATCTTAAAATGTACAAAAATTTTGACTGATAGATATTGGAAGGAGCATTTGTAATATAGAAAGTAGTATAAAACACTACAAAAAAGCCTAGGGGAATGGATTCAATGATAGAGGGCTTGTCAAGCATAGGTGAGGACTTAGGTTCAATGCCTAGTACTACTTCACACACAAATGACATAAAGGCAAATAACATAAATGTTCCTAATTATCTCCAACCGTGTATGGAAAATGACAAGCAATAGTGAACAATAAAGTTCATTAGAAACACAGTATAAGAAAAAATATTAAGAAATCCCGTTAAAGTCAGCTTAGCACTTGCTTAACAAAGCCATTAGAAACTGGAACTATGTTTTCAATATCCAATGAAAAAATAGTCAGTCTTAAATTAAAAGGACAATGTATATTATTAAAAGTAAGCCATAATTTTTCAGTATTTAAATTATTGATGATTAAAATTTAGAAGGAAGAGATACTGACATTCTTATATAATGCTAATATGAAACGCTTTCTATAATTTCTCAGCATAGATCATAAGACATGAATATGTCCACAGGTTTTAATTTTAGAAGTCTAACATACACTCAAAGTAAAGGTAAAAATTAGTATAGGCAAGAATTTATTTAGTACCACACTGTTAAGAGTAGGGAAAACTAAAAAACCTTAAAGGGTATCAATAATATCAACATATCTTGCAAAATGTCATATCAAAAATAATATACTACTATTAAAGAAGTTAAGCCTAAGAAATTGTGAATTGAGTAATCAATTTCTGAATTAAGTATGTACACAATGAAGGATAAGGTCTAATAATCATCAACGGGTATATGTCTGGGGATGAGCAGAACAGCAATTAGGCGAAATGATCTCCAGGACAGGAACACAAGTGGTTTTTTCTTTCTTGATATTGTTTCTAATGTATTTATAATGTACCATGTGATTTTGTTTGTTTATTTGTATGTTCCTCCCCATAGTATAATCCTGTTTTCACTGTATTTGATGGCAGTGCCCTGCATCTTATATATATACTTCTCTAATTTAGGGAGGGGAAGGGAAAAAACAAAATTCTTAAATAGGGATACAGCTTGATCCATTATAACAATGAGATGTACAAGACACTACGTTGAAAAGCAAACTGTACAATTTTTGAAGGGGAGTGTAGTTGTGAAGTGGGAGGGAAGGGATGGTAGGGAAAAAACAAAGGAAGAGGTAACCAAGCTTGATAGGAAACATATTCATTACCTTGTTCATATAACTGTAACCCCTCTGTACAGTATTTTTACAATAAAAGTATTAAAAATAATATATAAATAAATACATGTGTATAAACAGTATATAAAACACTGCTCAGAGCTAGGCATCCTGGCTCATGCCTGTACCCCTAGGTAGGCTGAGATCAGGAGGATTAAAGTTTAAGACTAGCCTTGGCAAAATATTCAAAATCCCTCATCTCAACCAATAAAAATGAAACATGGTGTCACACATCTACCATCCCAGTAATACCAGAAGGCAGATCATAGTCAAGGTTGGATAGAAACAAAAGCAAGACACTACTGAAAACATAGTGGAAGCAAATGTGTTGGAACCATGGCTCAAATTGTAAAGCAAGTATAAGGCGCTGAATTCAACCTTAGTAACACACACACACACACACACACACACACACACACATATACACACAAAGAATCACATTGTTCTATTCCCTTACATCAACTTATCTGACCTTTTCTGCTTGTCTCAGACATACACTAGTTATTGCAAATAAGGGAAACCATGGAACGTATGTTTCTTTGGGCCTGGCTTACATCACTTAATATAAGATTTTCCAAGTCTTTCCATTTCCTAACAAATGGGGCAATGTCATTCTTTCTGATGGAGACATAGAATTCCATTGTGTATATATATCACATTTTCTTGATCCACTCATCTACTGAGGGGCATCTGAGTTGGTTCCACATCTTAGCTATGGTAAATAATGCTGCAATAAACATAGTCGTGCTGGTAGCTTTAGTGTGGTCTTGTTGTTTCTAACACATTTATAAGATTATTTCTTTGTTGCTTTGTATGTCCCTCCCCCACAGTATAACCCCTACTTTCACTGTATTTGATGTCGGTATAATTTGTGGAGGGGAAGGGAAAAAACAAATTGTTTAAATAGGGATACAGGTGGACCCATTGCAACAATGAGATGTACAAGTCATTATGTAGAAAACCAACTTTACAACTTTGGTGGGGGGGCGGGGAGAATTGGATGAGGGGGGCGGGGGGAGGATGGAAGGGATGGGAAGGGGAAACAAAGGAGGAGGCTACAATGCTTGATAAGAAATGTACTCATTATCTTGCCCATGTATTTGTAACCCCTCTGTACAGTATTTTCACAATTAAAAAAAAAGAATCACATTGTTCACTAATAATCTTTACTAGATGTTGAATATTCCCTGGAGATTTGTATAGTACAATTAAAAGTTCTGCTATTTCTACTTTAAGAAGATGACATTTAAAATATGACTTGATTAATACATAGAAAAGTTAAAGGTGATGCTGAAATATATAAAAAATTTTCAGCATTAAAATTAGATATAACATTTTATTCAAATAAGAAATCATAGGGTTCTGAGATATAGCATCACAAAAGAAGAATAAGGGAGGTTAAAATTTAAAAACAGAGCTGGGCATCAGTGGCTCACACCAGTAATCCTGGCTACTCAGGAGGCTGAGATCTGAGGATTGCCATTCAAAGCCAGCCCAGGCAGGAAATTCCGTGAGACTTATCTCCAATAAACCACTCAGAAAACTGGAAGTGGCACTGTGGCTCAAGCACTTGCCTTGGGCTGAAGAACTGAGGGATGGCACCCAAGCCCAGAGTTCAAGCCCCACGATTGACCAAAAAAATAAAATAAAAATAAAAACAGAACAGAAATAATACTATAACGAATAATCGGTTTTGAAGAAACAGTAATGTTAGCGTAGACAGGAAAGAGAAAAGCTTATAAGAATGGGCTTCCACTATAGCATGAACGTAAAAGATGAAATTTGGATGTGGAATCCAGTGAAGCCTCAAGAAAGTTAACTTTTTTAGTTTTCAAGAGGTTATGAACCTTATAATAATGTCCTGTATCATCACCCTGGCCATGAAATAAGAGATTCAATGAAACCATTTGTTCTTAGCAATGAATGTATCTATAGCTAATATAACATATACAGAAGATGCCTGTGTGCAATGAATACTAGTTTGTCATTTTAATATAGTTATATAAGTATTTTTATAGATAACAATCTTATATAATAATATGTTCTAGTACCATAATTACTTAAACAGGTGCTATGTATATATTTGATTGACTATAAAAATCATGATATTGTTTCTTCAGATTTTTATTGCAAAATCAATGGGTAGGAGGCTGAGGGGAAAATGGTAAGTTTGAGAAACTTTCCTCTTATTAATAAAGCATTTCTAAAGACCTAGTAGTCAGACAGGAGACCAGAAAGTAAGAACAGCTGTGTGGGATTGCACCAGAGAAAGGATCGCCCCTGAAGCAGATTGAAGGCAGCAGCCTGGTGATGAGGGGCTACTGGGGGGATAATTTAAATAATACCAGAGGGAGGGAAATGGCATACATGAATAAAGGAGAAAGGAGTGAGACAGATACCTAATTTGGCTTGTTCAGTAAGTTGAATGAACAAAGAGCTCAGGTATTTAATGAGTTGACAGCTTTGATAGTGAAACTGATCTGTGCTGTCAGAACTACATATCTTAAAAACTCAAGAGAAAGATTGTGCAATATAGAGGAGTAAATGCACACTTGGTAATTTCTAAAGGTGTTGAAATGCAAGTTGAAATATTCTACTTGATATAATCAAGTTAAGGTTCATAAATTTTGTTATTGAAATTTCATGTTTCAATAGTAAATGGATTAGTAAAATGTTATCAGAAAAGACTGTTGCGGCCAATTGGAATTTTAGAACTTCCTTAGGAAAAAAAGCCAAATGGGTAATTACAAATACTAATACATGAATCTACAGTTGTTGTGGAAAATTAAACCAAAAGGATTTGTAGAAGGGGTGAGTATTGCCCTCATGTCAGCTTTCATTACTACAACAAAATACCTGAAACTTTTACCTTTTAAGAGAATATGTGTGTGTGTATATATATATATATATATATATATATACATATATATATATGTAAAACACAATGTGTAGACTTGATGTCTCAAGGCTGGACATCCCCATATTATTGGCCTCTAGGAAGGCACATTGTGATGGCACATCATGGGGGAACAGTGTGACATAGATGAGAGTGGAAATGATGTCCAAATATAAGTAGGGAGAAAGATGGGAGAGGCCAGGTTTCTCCTTTGGTAATGATCCTGAAGTGGCCTGAGAACTACCCTATGCCCCAATGACCTAAGGACCTCCCAAAGTTATCCACTTCCCCGAGTTCCACCACCTCCCTAGGGACTAAACCTTTAATCACATTATATCCTTGAGGGACATTCAAATTATAGCATCCTCAAGTCTTCTCTCCTCTATAAGGCAACAATTTAAAATGTGTAGTCTTGTAATGTCTTTCTGGATCCACTCTTAGATAACTTATATATTGCATATGAATAGTATATATATTTATAATGTACATATTTAATGTATACATACTTTTAGATTTTTATATTTATATAATTCTACAGTTGTTCTATTTTAATTTGTTGTCTTTAGGGTTTGTTCATGGTACATATAGATCCATTGAAACGCCAGTTCTGCCAGAGAAAGTGAAGGAGAGACAGACAGACAGACAGACAAAGAAAGAGACAGAGAGAAAGATATTCTATCCCATCACTGCCTAGAATTCCATAGAATGGACTGAAGGCCATGCAGGTTGCTCCAATATTGCTCCCATTATAAACATTGGGCATATCTGTGTTAAGATTCTCACATCTAATGAGTTTTGTCATTGCAGAATATTTCTTGGTAATTCTTGATAAGGACCAGGTAAGCTCTATTCTATTTGATCTCCTTGTTGGAAATAATAAAGGGATTTTTTTGTGGCAAAGATTGCAGTTCAAAGCCACTCTGGGCTGAAAAGTTCCTAAGACTCCATCTCCCAACTAACCTGCAAAGAGCCAGGCTGGAAGCATGGCTCAAGACTCTTATCTCTCATTAACCAGCAAACACTGCAAGTGGTACTATAACTCAAAGTGGTTCAGTGCTAGCCTTGAGCAGAAGTGTTCAGGGACAGTGCCCAGGCCTTGAGTTCAAACCTTCTTGAATACCAACTGGGACAAGCCATCCCAGCAACGAGCACCTAGACTCAGCCAGTCTGGGGAACAAGGGAACATGAAGAGGAGTAAGAGGAGATGATGTCACATCAGCTACTTTGTGCCTGCCCTTTCAAAATTAACCAGAGCCAGGAGGTCAATAGAAGTAAGAAGCCTGCCCATCTAGTGTCCATACCTGTCTACCTATTAACTGGACAGGAATTTATATACTTGCCTTTGTTACCTGACTTCTCTACCTAGTTACCAGATGTCAGAAGTAGCTAGGGACATTTCTACCAACATTTTTCAGTCCCAAGTCCTTCCTCTTGCCATTTATTTGCTCTCTAGTATTTTTTTTTTCTAGCCCATTCTCTAGACTTCATCTAAGGACTCACGCCACCAAGGGACAGCTGCTGCTCACTGCCCTCTCTGGGAGGGGACCAAATTCCAGCCTTTTACCCCTAAATGTCAATGCCTCTTGTCAGCAGGAAGTAGCCAGAGAGAATCTGTGTCCTATTTCATGATTAAGGCTAGAATGTAAGGTCCGCTCCTGGGTGGCGAGCAGACTGCACCCTTCTCACAGCAAAGTCTCCACCCAGTACCAGCATTACTTAGGCAATTGGGACACCTGGAAGAGGTCACATCTGCATCCGCTGATGTCACATCTGAATTTGATGTGGCCACACCTTTCTCCTCCCATACCCTAGATAAGGCCTAGCCCAGGCCCAGATGCCCTCTTTTCTAGCTCTTTCCCAGCTCTTTCCCAGCTCTCTCTTCTCTTTCCCAGCTCTCTTCTCTTTCTAGGCTCTCTTCTCTTTCCCAACTCTCTCTCTTTCCCAGCTCTCTTTCCTAGGTCTTTCCCAGCTGTGTGGAGGGCCAACATGACCTGGTGCCAGCCAGAACGATGAATAAACCTACCCCTTATGTGAAAATAAATAAATATTAATTGCAGTAAAAACTGCTCAAAATGTGGTTCACATGCTAGTACACCACTGCTGGATTATTGGAAATTAATTTGAATCTCATCTCAGGCTTCCTTAAACCAGGACTTGTCAGAGTTGAGCCTAGCAGTAAGAGTGTCAATGCATACCCTGCCAATCTGAATGTGTGGTGAAAGTGTTTAACATAATCTTTACATAATAGAGTGAGCGATGCTATCCATTTCTTTTACAACCTTGTAGATGAAGAAAATCCACATAATACATTTTCAACACATCAAGTGAAATGGTGAATATATTGATAGAGAAATTGACACAGATACATGCATTTCAATTGCCAATACATTCATCATACTCTACATTCATCTGTTTGTTACCTGTGCTGCCTTTGACCCAGGTTTGGGAAGTGACTTTCCTACTAAGTTTTTTCAGATGTTCATCATCTAGGTGAGAGCTTAAATCAGGAACTGTCTTTAACATATTCCACACAATGTTGTGCTCATGCGTTGTTCTGTGAACAGGCCTTAAAAAAAAAAAAAGAAGATTATGTATTCAGAGACCACAAAACCAACACCTTTTAAAATTTTTGTTTCCAATTTTGTATCTTCTTTTTCTTTAAAAGTTATTTAAGGAGAACTATGATGGTATTCTACTTTGTCCTACTAATCAACTCGAAGAGTTTGTTTTCTTTAAGATATTTTTTCTTCATGGTACTTTACACCTTAGGAAATTACCTGGTACCTTTAACTTAATTGAAAATTAGCTACTTCACTTGCAAGCTGCTGTCTTTTATTAGTAGTACTTAAAATTATAAAGATCTTTCATAGACAAATAGAAAATACTACTGTTATTACTGTTTATTGTAAATCCTTAAATACTATTAAATTTAAATCAAACTGTAATTTAACTGAGAGTGTACATTTTAATAAATAAAGCTTACTAGATGACATCAAATATAATGCATAGTTATCACAGATGGTATATTTATTATTTACTTTTGTTCATATGTTTGTTTTTGAGAAAATGTCTTATGTAAGATGTAGCTCAGCCTAGTCTTTCTGCCTCAGCCTGGCATACACTGTGAATAAATAGATGTGCCACCATACCTTGTTCCTACTTAATCATTAAGGCCACTACTTAGTAAATGAAACACCATAAGCAGGATATGAAATTCATTTTACTCTAAGTTCTCAAGATATTATCTGTGCTTTCACATAGGTCATTACTAATGTCCAGTACTTAGAAATCTAACGTGAAAATGTGCCCACCCCACAAATACAATTTTGCAGTTTTCTCTTGGTTTAGACATCATGTCCTGTTGGCCTATCTGATATGTATGTTAGTAAATGGGGGTGTGGGGGCTAGCATATACATTGTGCTTTTCCTACAGATTGTAGAAAAAAACGACATTGAATTAGTAGAGAAACAGTCATAAGAAAACTGGCCTTCTATCTAATAAAAATTAAAAAAAATATGCTTCAGGTGCAACAATAAGGAATTAGTACCTAAGTTAAATGACATAGGGCTGAGTATGGTAGCTTATGCCCATGATCCCATCCATGTGAGAGGTAGGGAGGATTTGGGTTCTATATAAGTGTAGGCAAAAGTTAATGAAATTTTATCTCATACAATAAGCCAGGCTGTAATTCCAATTTCATGAAAAATGAAAGTAGAAAGACTTTATTCATACCTGCCCCAATTTCAGGGCAAATGAAGGTAGAAAAAACACATTCATTCTGGCTCCAAGTAAAATTGCAAGATTCATTTTGAAAAATAAAAACTGAACTAAAACAGGGCTGGAGGAATAGTGTAAGTAGTAGAGTACTTATGCAGCAAGCACAAGGCTGTGCATTCAAACCTCAGTAGTGTCAAAAAAAAAAGGAAAAGAAATACACAATAGGGTTCTATGCTTTCATCAGAAAGGATGACATTGCCCCATTTATTTTTTTTTCAAATTTTTTATTGTGAAAATACTGTACAGAGGGGTTACAATTACATGGGCAAGATAATGAGTACATTTCTTATCAAGCATTGTCGCCTCCTCCTTTGTTTCCCCTTCCCATCCCTTCCCATCCTCCCCTCGCCCCCCCCCCACCTAATCCATTTATAAGGAATTGGAAAGATCTGGAAAAAATCATAGTAAGCAAAGTAAGCCCAGCCCAAAGAAAATAAGTTGCATGGTTTCCCTCATTTGTAATAGATTGGATATGTCTGTGATATTCTTAACAAGGGATCACAATAGCCTAACTGCTAAGTGCATAGGACCATATACAATGAAGCTTAGAAACATGAACTCCAAGAATTGGAAACAAGACGTTCTTATTATATCCTGTAAGCAGTTATTTCTATATTTTTCTGTTTTCGTTTTCTGTATACTTTGTCTTGTATATAAGTATCTGTTCCATGGGAGGGAAAGGGGAATCACAGAAAGACAAAGGATGAATTAATGAAACAACAATACTCACTTGACACTATGTTGGAATGAACTATACAACTTGGGGGGGGTGAGGGAAGTAGGGAGGGGTAAGTGGGAGAAAAGTGTTTAAAAAGAAATGTACTCATTATCTTACTTATATAACTGTAATCCCCGTGTTCATCACCTTTGCAATAAAGATCTATATAAAAAAAGAAAAGAAATAATTTGCATATAACAAATGTCTAACACATGTTACCTGATTTTGTCATAAATAATATCAAAGATGTAAAAAGATTTTATATGTATGTATATTTAGTGGTAAAACTTTAGTTGTTGGAACAGGCAAGTCCGATGGAGAGAACTCTGTACACATAAATGGACACTTTGAAATGAAATCCCTTAGACAACTAAAGAAGGTAATTTAAAAACAGACATTAGTTCCTATAATGATATCAAAAGTAGACCAAGTGCTTAGGAAACTTGTTACTTTATAGAAAGCAGTCCCAAAGAGCCAGAAAGTAACTGTTGAGTATGCTTGATTTAGCACAGTGTCTTACTGAATAAAGCTGACCAATTTTCAATTATCGATCAAAGAAAGTAGAAAGAATACAGCCACATGGATTATTGTAAGGCCAGGTGTTTAATAATTCCCTTTAGCCTCTCTTTAAGGGAGAGACAGGAACAGAGAGAATAAACATGGAAAGATTTTAAAACAATGTTTGCAACATAACTTTGCTTTGGGAACTGGAATAGACACAAATTGAAGTTTACTATGTTTTCACTGGATTTTTACCACTGAAGAATACAGTATTATGTTCCCAGTTTTGTTGCTGTTGTTTGGTTGGTGTTGTTTTTGTGTTGATACTAGAGTTTTGACTCAGGGCATCAAACTTGCTTAGGGGCACACTATGCCTGAGCTATGCCTCCAGCCCTTTTTATTTTGTGCTGGTGATTGCAAAGAAGGCTTCATCTTTTGCCTTACTTTCACTGAGATTGAGATTCTCCAATTTATGCTTTCCCATCAGTACAAAAACAAATATGCAATTCACACCAAGATTTCTTCCGTTGAGATGAAGGTAAACATTTTTGCCTCAATTGGACAAAAATAGGAATCTTCCTGATTTCATCCTCCAGCTGTTTCTGTCTCCTGAAGAAGTTTTTGAATTTTCAAACCAAAAATAATGAGCAGTATTTCTTTCTTATCACTGAAGTTACACACTTGCCAATGTTCTCATTGAATTTGTTCATTGGGATAAGACATAAGAAGAAACATTCCAGGTTATAAAAGAGATTTAAGCCAGGGGCCAATGACTCATACCTGTAATACTAGTTATTCTGGAGGCTTAGATCTGAGAATAGTAATTCAAAGCCAGGTGAGCAGGAATGTCCATGAGATTTTTATTTCCAATTAACCTCAAAAGGCCAGAAGTGGAGCTGTTGGTCAAATGGCAGAGTGCTAGCCTTGAGCACAAAAGGTCAGGAATAGTGGCAGGCCCAGTGTTCAAGCCATAGCACTGTGGGGTGAAATGATAGAAAGAGAGAGAGACAGAGAGACAAACAGAGACAGACAGAAAGAGAGAAAGAAAGAAAGAAAAAAAGAAGAAAGAAAGAGAGAGACAGGGAGGGAGGGAGGGAAGGGAAGCAGAGGGAAGAGGAGAGGGAGATGGGGGAAATAGAGGGGAGGAGAGAGGAAAGATAAGGAACAGAAAAAAGAAAATAAAAAAAGAACAAGTAACATTTAAGATCTGATTTTAAAATCTGCTAACACTCAGGGTAAAGTTTTTCTTTCTCATTTTATGAAACAACATTATTGGGGTCAGTCAGTGACTTCAATGTGTTTCCATTTCCTCCTTTTTCTGAATGTGATTCCTTTTTAAAGATAAATAGGCTCTTCCAGGCTGTATGATTGGGCATTGAGTAAGATGAGAGCAACAAATAGTGTCTTTATGATTTTTATGTTATTGGACCAGAAATGGCCATATTTGTTCTTGATGAAAAAAAGATATATCCTTCAAGATCCTTGACTTTGTGATATAGTATTGGATAAAAGTTTCATCTTTGTGTTTTGGTGACAAAATGAATGTTAGTTTTGTAAAACAAAAAAATATTCACAGATGGAAACCGAGAAGAATAAAGTAAAAAAAGGATTCTAACCTCCCAAAAATGGTTCCCCTATTTCCAAGTATTTGGATGGAAGATATTTGCCAGGCACTCTTGTGGTCATATGACTGACTCCTAGCCAATGTGAAGTGAACAGAGACATTTGAAGCGTGGCTTGCTACATGATCAAATTTTATAATACTCCACTTTATAACATTCCATTTGATGGAAAGACTTGGAAAAATTATATTAAGTGAAGTAAGCCACGCCCAAAGAAGCATAGGTCCCATGATTTCCCTTATTTGCAATATCTAGTATATGTATGAGTCAAGCAGAAAAGGCCAGATAAGGTGATGTTAGGAAAATGAAGCCTAAGATATGTATTTTAAATGTTTTTTTTCTTTCATGCATTTGTTTCTAACGCAATTATAAGATTATTTCTTTGTTGCTTTGTATGTCCCTCCCCCACACTATAACCCATGTTTTCATTGTATTTGATGTCAGTATAATTTGTGGAGGGGAAGGGGAAAAACAAGTGGTTTAAATAAGGATATAGGTGGACCTGTTGCAACAATGAGAGGTACAAGTTGTCATGTCAAAAACGAACTTTACAACTTGGGGCTGGGGAGGATTGGGTGGAGTGGGGGAGGGAGGATGGGAAGGGATGGGAAGGGTAAACAAAGGAGGAGGCTACAATGCTTGATAAGAAATGTACTCACTATCTGGCCCATGTAATTGTAACCCCTCTGTACAGTATGTTCACAATAAAAAAAGAAAAAAACATTGCATTTGAATATAAGAAGAATGCATACATTCATCTGTTAGATGCAAAAATCACACATGTGTGCACATGTATATATGTGAATATATATATACAAATACATCAAAATTCATGAAAACTATGTATATACATTTCTATATGCAATCTATAGGAGGATACTTGCAAGTAGGTGTTGTGTTTCTGCCTCTCTATATGTGCGAGCATAAACAAATACAACATGTATTTAGTGTCATATACTCTTTCTATATATAAAATATATTAATATGCTTCCTTATAGCAAACTTATTTACATTTAGCAAAAAAGAAAAACTAATGGCAGAACTGTTGATCAGTCACTCACTCACAGTCCACTGCTAATCTGGGTCAGAGCTAAGGAGTGTGGTAAAAATCCAAGCAGTTTGACTCTGGGCTACATGCTTAAGAATTTCAGGGCATACTAAATAACTTAGCATAATCAATCAGTTCTTTGTGACACCTTTCCCTTCCTTTTCCCTCACAGCAGTGTTTAGATCAACCTAACTGTGTGAGCCTTGAGTTTCTCAACTGTGAGACAACTACTGTGTTTGCGCTGGTCCACCTGACCCTTGGGTAGAACATTATTCTGTGGTAGAGGAGGAATGGAACATGCAACAATTGGTGCTGTCTGCAGTTTTAGACTTTTTTATATACCATGTCTGTAAAAGATTAAAGGCCTCACTTATAGCTATTTCCAGGTAGTCTTGTTGCTTTAATCAATGATTCTGTGACCAGCTGCTCAGTCTTCTTTATCTCTGGACATCCCCCAAACTTGGAATTGCTCTTCATCACTTTCCTATGATTAAGCTCACTACTCATTAATATTCCGATCAGCTATAGGTCTCCTCATATTTGATTTATCATTTTTAGTAGCCTGGGTTAGGTCTCCAATTTCAATGATTGATTTATCTATTGCACAGAATTCTGTCAGATACTGTGCTAGATATTTGAAGACTATGTTATTGATGAAAACAAATGTCTGCCCGTCCCAGTATACAAACTCCTTGCCTTCTTTCTGAATTATCCTTTATAAGCAATTCTAGCTTTTCTTGGTTTATAATTGCTTAATCAAATTTTTGATATAATTTCATTTTCAAAATAGTATATATCCTGTATTTTTAGGAAGGTGGTACATGTGTGCAATGTATGTGCACCAATATCAGGAACTGAGCTCAAGGCCTTGTGCTTGTGCTGACTTTAGTCTGGTATTTCACTGGTTAATAAGGAATAAGGATCTCTAAGATTTTTTCTGTCCTAGATGGCTTTAAACCACATCCTCAAATGTCAGCCTTTCAAGTAGCTAGGATTACAGGTATGAACCACCCAGTGTCTGTCTGTATTTAGTATTTTAAATAGAAGCCATCTATCATGCAATTTAACTTGGATTTCTGTTGACAACACCATACAATGATTTTCAATTAATGAATATGAGCTATTATTTCTATTTTTATATCTCCCTTACTTTCAACATTTTTATAAATTTTAATAAGTCTTACACTTATTCCTTATATTCATAAGTTTTTGAGGATATTCTAAATGGTTTGTGTACTAAACTTCATTTTGGAAGGTTTATATTTGGCAATCACTGTATAATATTTATATCTGTATGGATCCTGTATCTTACAACTTTATAGATTTTTTTTACTATTTGAGTTTAATCTATCTGGATCTTGCCATTTTCAGGCATAGTCTAAGTTTTGCTTTCTAGGTAAATTTTATGTTTTTTCTCATGATCAGTTTTCCTGTCTGGAACATGCCCTATAATGCTGAATATAAGAGGACCAATAGGCATTCTGTCTTTTACTGATTTTAAGGAAGAAATATTGCTTTTGCAATATTAACTCTGATTTTCTCATTGATACACTTTATCAGATTGAGGAAGTCACCTTTTGTTACTATGCTGGCTATGTGTTTATTTTATTTTTGCTTCAATTTCTGTTGGACTTTTTAGATGACTATGGCCTTTTTCTTTTCTTTGTATGATGAATAAATATGGTATATTACATTTGTTGGTTACTGGATGATAGATTACCCTTATATTTCAGAGGTAAATTTCACGTAGTTGTGGTGGATAACATGTTCTACATATTTGTGAATTCTTGTGGCACATTCTTGATGAGAACATTTGTTTTCATAAAGTTTTATAAAGTATATTGCTTTGTAGTTCTTTTCTTATATTTTTTATGCTTTGGATATAAGAATAATCACTAAATCATAAAATTAGTTGGAAAGCAGTTTAACTTTTTCTATAGTTCATAGATTTTGTGAGGAATTTTTACCAATTCTTCTGTAAAAGACTGACAGAAATTACTAGTGAAGCCATTTATGAGTAGAATTGTCTTTGTAAGAGTTCCTTTTTCTAATTAAATCTTCTAGTGAGTCTATATTTTATCTTCTCAGATTGAAATTTTATTTTCTTTTGGGAATATGTCTTTTAGCTATAAGTTAACATTGGCATACTGTGTCATAAGATTCCCTTCCAATGTCTTTATATTTAAAACACTATTCCACTTATATGTCCTATAACTCCCCTTACATCTATTTCTAGCCCCAAATCTAACTAATGGTCAAAAGGAAAATGTTAATATATTACCGGTATTGCTAGAAATTCATTAGGGAATAAAATATTCTAGAATTTTTTCCTAGAGGCCAAGGTAAGCATTTGGCTCTGATAATTAGTTGATGTAGAATGGCAATTTCTGCCTGTCATTGTCATCAATGCTAAAATGAATTCCTCACTGCTCCTTGCTACAGGCAGATCTGAACTTGGCAAAACTTTTGTTAATCTGCTGACTTTTCTTGCTAAGCTAACTCCTCGTATTTCTTGCTGACAAAAAGGAATAAAACCACATCTGATACAGGCATTTTAGTATTGTCCTTTAGGTTCTCCTTTCCAAATTTATCTTCCTGTGAGAGGCAGGATTTGTCCTGTGGCAGTGGCTACAGTAACGGTTTGTTTGCATGTGCTGAAGCAATGTAATCAACCTATATAAGAGAACATGTAAGCAAAGCCATTAAACATAGGTAGGATCTTTGCCAGTAAAACAGTAAATCAGAACACTCAGGTACAAATGTGAAGAGAAAGTCATTGTAGAGGATGCTACAAGAAGCAATATTTAAGACCAATGAGTTTAATATCTTGAAGAACACATAGCTAATAGTGACAAAAATTAAAATATCAAAAATTACTAAGTAAAAAGCAAATTATGTCCTTAACACTCCTGTTCAACTGTACATTATTGTAAACACATCTAAAACCTATATTTCAGACCATCTGGATAGATTTATAAAATAGGAAGGAAAAAAAGTATATCATTATCTCATTTGAAACAAAGCCAAAATATTTCATGTAGAAAGACTTACATGAGAGCATTAGTCAAAATACTAAAACCTTAAAAGAGCATTTATGAATAAAGAAATAAAGTGTTTCATTGACATAAAGGGTATCATCTAGATTATTACAGATGTCAGGAGAATAATGCAAAATTTGATTGGAAACAGAAATCCTCTAAATAGGTGACATGCTACTAAGAACACATTTACATAAGTACAAATACATTAAAACACTTATCCCAAGAACAAGAGTATAAATGATCCTTAATTATCTTTTTATTATTAAGAATGCAGAATTAAATTATTCTCATTTGTTTTATGATTCTTGACTCAATGATTCAGAACTGATGCCTTCTTAGAGTTCCCTTCCACGGTTTGTAAAGTCAGAGTATCCTCCCAGTTATTCCAATCATCCATCCTCTCCATTCATCTAAGAAAATTGTATACCAGGCTCTAGATAAAACGATAATTTTGATTTTTATCTTATTAATAAATTCTCTTGCCAAATGTGTCTTAGTAAAGGTGCTAGCCTTTCTGTATGCTGATAATTTGCTCAATGATGTTGAATTTAAGACACCTGAACTACTTAAACACACCTTTAAGGACACCTGAACTATTTAACTGTTAAGCAATGCTAGACATTCTGTGAAGAAAAGCTTCAAACAAACAGAAACGAAAATAAATAAAGCAAGAGTAATTCTGATAACAAGTAAGATGCTGTCCTAGGAGAGCTGCCAAAGGCCAGTGAAAGGCTTGATAAGAAATGTACTCATTATTTTGCCTATGTAATTGTAACTCCTCTGTACAGTATTTTCACAATAAAAAAATTTAAAAAATTAAAAAAACTAAAAAAGAAATGTACTCATTATCTTGCCCATGTAATTGTAACCCCTCTGTACAGTATTTTCACAATAAAAAAAAAGAATGACCCACTAAAGCCAAAGAATAAAATATCTAGCTCTTGTCATGAAGCAACCAGTTTTATCTATTTATTTAGTTGTTTGTTTGTTTTTGGTTCTAGTTCTGGGACTTGAATACAGACCCTGAGTGCCGTCTCTGAGCATTTTTACTCCTATCTGGCAGTGCTCTATTGCTTAGACATAACAGATCCACTTCTGCCTTTTTGTTGGAGGTAAGAGTCTCACAAACTTCCCTGCCAGGGCTAGCTTTGAACCATGATTTTCAGAATTCAGTTTCCTGAGTAGATAGGATTATAAACTTGAACCACCAGCACGTGGCAAAACAATCAATTTCTAATTGGAAATGATGATATGTGAGAAAAAAGTAACTGATCCATATATCTACACTACTGTCAAAGACAGATTAACTTTATTCTGTCCTGCAATTATGAGTAGAAGGCATGAATCTATCAGTTTTTTTTCTAATTAAAATGTTAAACAACAAAACAGGGAGAAACAATTCAAGTGTTAGTTTGCTGTCCAAGTGTTCCTGCTGTTTCAGTCCATACTTTCTTTAAATGTTGGTCAAAAGTAAACAACTAAAACAAAAACAAAAACTAAAATTATATTTCATGTGCCATAAAAAACTCAAGAATCCTCTAAAATCTTTGAAAATCGGAGGATACTTACTTTCTCCCAATCAGTTCTTGTTGGTTTCCATTTTCACCAAACAATTAATCTCTGATTTAACTGTAGACATTGCTCTAGTGGTAATGCACTTTGTCAAGCAAGCTCCAGGACCTGAGTTTAATCCCCAGTAGTGCCAAGACTTTTCTGCATTAATTGAGATGATTATGTGATTCTTTTCCTTAGTTCTGTTAATTTGTTGTAGTGTGTTTATTGCTTTTCTGTACTACAGAGCTATAATAACAGAAACAGCTTCATAGTGGCACAAAAATTTGCCTGGAAACCACTGAAACAGACTAGATAACCCAAAAATATACCTCAATGCTTTCAACCAGCTGATATTTGCTGAGGGACCAAAGATACATGTTGGAAAGAGAATTTCTTCTTAAACAAATGGCATTGTGAAAGCTAGAAATGTACTAGCAAAAGACATAAACTGGATCCCTTTCTGTATCCTTGTATAAATATCAACTCAAAATTGATCAAAGACCTCACTGTAAGATCTGAAATCTTGAAATTACTACAGAATGAAATAAGAGAAACATTAGATCTTATTGGCCCAGACAGGACCTTTTTGAATAGATTTCTAGGGCTTCAGCAATTGGAGAGAGAACTGACAAATGTAGCATCAAGACATAATGTCTCTGCACAGTGAAAGACATAATAACTAAGCTAAAGACAGCCTACAAAAATGGCAACAATGCTTGATAGGAAATGTACTCATTACCTTACTCATGTAACTGTAACCCTCTGTAGAGTAGTTTACAAAAAAAAAAAAACCTTCTAAAAAATGGGAGATTTTTTTCCAGCTATATGTCAGAGAAGGGCCCAATATGCATAATATATAAAAATTCAAAGAACTAAACCCTCAAAGAATCAATAACTCATTTAATAAATTGGTAAAGGACCAAAATATCAACTTCTCATGTAAAGTAAAAATGACTAACAGGTACATAAAAAATACTCAACATTTGTGGCCATGAAAGAAATGCAAATAATACTGAGTTTCCCTCTCATCCCAGTAAAAATGGCCATCATTACATAAATGAACAATAAGTACTGGCAGAAATGTAGAAAAAAGGAATTCTAGTATACTATGGATGGGAATGTAAACTGCTTCAACCACTCTGGAAAGCAGTTTGGAAATATCTCCAAAAATTAAGCATAAAACTAACCTATGTTCCAATGATATCACTTCGGGACATTTATCCAACAGATTACAAGTTAGAAAATCCTTCTGCAAAACTATGTTCACAGATGTATTCTTTGCCATTGCCAAGTTGCAGTAACAACCCAGATGCCCTTAAAATGAATAAAGGAAATGTAATGTATGTGTGCACATGTGTGTATATGATTTTACTTATCCACCATGAAAAATAATAGCACATTATCTGTAGGGAAAATAAATGGATATGAAAATAAAATGATGTTAAGTGAAGTGTCAGGGTCAGAGAGTCAAGGGATGCATGTTTTCTCACATATGTGGAAATTAGGATTAAATTATAAGCATATGCAAACATACAGAATCATATGCATACATGCACAAATATATTGACTGAAATTTGCATGCACAGGGGAGGATTGCAATGGTGTAACTTATAGTTTGACAAAATGAATACCAAGAAAAAAAAAACATGTTGTTGGTAGGGAGAGGTCAATTGGAGAAAGGGAAACTGAATAGAGAAGAAAATGGTGAGCAAATGTAATCATAATATTCAGTGTATAGCTGGGTGTTAGATACTCATGCTTGTAATCCTAGCTACTCAGGAGGTTGAAATCTGAGGATCACAGTTTTAAGCTAGCCTAAGCAGGGAAGTCTGTGAGACTCTTATCTCTAATTAACCCCTCAAAAGCCAGAAGTGGACCTGTGGCTCAAAGTGGTAGACCATTAGTCTTGAATGAAAAAGCTAAGGGACAGCGCCCCACAATGGACAAAATAAATCCTTTAACCCAGATGAAGATGAGACATGTTAATTCTGTTCACATTTTATGGACTAAAATGAAGCACCTGCCATGCTTTAATTCAGAAGGGGCAGGGATTGCATTCACCATGATTTCAGAAGTAGAATATTATATACATTGAAAATTGCAAATACTGTAAAAACTGAGAATTGATAAATTCCTATGTCCAACTTTTCACATTTTTGCTAAACTGATAGGTGAAAAAAATGTCCACAGTAGCTCAGCATGGAGTCAGAGGTCTGTACTCTTGGCTCCTTGGCAGGCAGAGGCAGGAGGAACTCTAATTCCAGACAAAAGGTAGTTAACTCTAATTCCAGACAAAAGGTAGTTAAACTTTCTCAAAAACAAAAGAAATATAACCCCTGCTTTCACTGTATTTGATGTCTGTACAATTTGTGGAGGGGAAGGGGAAAAACAAATCGTTTAAATAGGGATACAGGTGGACCCATGTCGAAAACGAACTTTACAACTTTGGTGGGGGGGGAAGAACTGGGTGGTCGAGGGGGGGAGGATGGGAAGGGATGAAGAGGAGACAAAGGAGGAGGCTACAATGCTTGATAAGAAATGTACTCATTATCTTGACCATGTAATTGTAACCCCTCTGTACAGTATTTTCACAATAAAAAATAAGAAATTCATGTGCTTATGCCTGTAATCCTAACTACGCAGGAGGCTGAGAGCTGAAGATCACAATTCAAAACCAGCCAGTGCAGGAAAGTCCATGAGACTCTTATCTTCAATTAACCACCAGAAAAATGAAAGTGGCGCTGTGACTCAAGTCGTACAACATTTGCCTTGAACTGAAGAGCTCAAGGACCCAGAGTTCAAGCCCACTACCAACCAAAAAAAAAAAAGTCTCAAGGATGAGACTCTTATCTCCAGTTAACCACCAGACAACTAAAAGTGGCACTGGGCCTCACAGTGCCAGAGTGTTAGCCTTGAGAAAAAGAGGAGTTTGAGCCCCATGGCATACAAAAAAAGATAGAGAAAAGAAAATACATTTTTAGGACATCTCCAAGGGTCTGCAAAGGGACCAGCACAAATTTGTTGATAAGCTTTCTAGTTTAAACTTTGGGTTAAGGAAAGTGATTCGGGGCTTGGGATCCTGAGTTTGATTCCCAGCTGTACAAATTAAATAAATAAATAAACAAATATATAAATCTTAAGCTTCATTATCTTACCTCCACTTAAAGTCGGGTTATTAATTAAGCAATGAAACAATAAGAAAACAGTTACAGTAATCAAGCTGGATTGAAAACACAAGACTCAGTTGGAATAAGAAGATGTAGAACAAGGAGAACAAAAAGTAAGAAATATATAGTTAAGTAATACATATGAAAATCCAAATAGAAGCAGAATATCTAGGAGTCTCTTACATTTGGCTATATTGGTCCCTGACAGAGTTACCCTGAACAACCAACACATGAATGCCTGAAAGATCCAAAATACTTACGGTAATTTGAGGGCCTAATGGTTAAGATACATGAACATTTTCAGAAACTGCACAGCTGAAATCCCTGGGCCTTGAGCAAATGATCTGTGAACCACAGATTACTATGATTGAAAAATAGAGCTAAAATGTTCATTGAAATTACATGATGCACACATGGATACTCTTGGACCACTTTAATAGTTTTATAAGCACCTTTATGACAGCTTTACAATTATTTAAAACTGTTAAAAATATGATTATCCTTCCCTATATCATTTTTTTCTATTTGTCCTTGTTTGCTACAGGTTTACAAGCAACTTGCTATAAAATTATTTTCCTAGAATCTAGTGTGCAGTTGAAATACTTCCTGAATCATTACTCATTAATATGCACATCACCTCCTGTCTGACTTCTCCTCATTTGAATTGCCTAATCAGTCAAGGATGAATGAACAGAATAACAATTGATTTTATTTGATCATCCAAATTCATATGACAAATGCTGAACATTATCAGCTTTTCCAGCAATTGGGCTTGGTCATTTATGCAGAGGACATAAGAGGACCTGCACGATTGAATTTTCTTTGTTATTCTTTCACACTAGCTAATTTAGCTTTTTGTATTTCAGAGCTTTAAAAATAAAACTATTTGCAGGACCTAAAAATAGATTATTAGTTTTAATTTTAATATATTAGCATATATTATTTGCCGCAAAAGGTTGTTAGTGTCATCTCCGTACATATAGTATATACTAATCAAAATCACCTTCCATGTCTTTCCCATTATTCCATCTGAAAACAGTTTCAGAAGGCTTCATTGTGTGATTTTCACACAAATATATGTGTGTATGTGTATATATATGAAAACAATTCTTTGATTTTATGATTTATCTTCCCCTTTATTCCTCAGCACTTTCTGATACCCACCTGCCAACAGAACTTGTTTTACTTTCTCTGTGGCTCAATTTTTTCAGCACCTATTAATTATACAAAGCAGTTTCACAATGATAATTATTACTTTTAAATGTTTTAAATATTATTTTTAATTGTTACCTCTCCTGAATGAGGAGGATGACTGGGCTATTTCTTTTCTTAATACTTTTTTAATTATAAAAATACTGTACAGAGGGGTTACAGCTACATGAGTAAGGTAATGAGTGCATTTCCTATCAAGCATTGTTACCTCCTCCTTTATTTTTCCCCTACCATCCCTTCCCTCCTCACCTCCCCAATTCCTCCCTCCCTCCACCCCACAAATTGTAAAGTTCATTTTCAACATAGTGTCTTGTATATCTCATTGTTACAATGGGTAAACCTGTATCCCTATTTAAGCATTTTGTTTTTTTCCTTTCCCCTCCCCAAATTAGAAAAGTGGCTATTTCTTGCAGAGAAAAAGGAATTTGAAGATATAATGCATCACCTATATCCTATGATACCTTATTTCCTTTCACTTCAAAGTAAAGAATTGAAGGAAATGAACTCGTTGTTTACTAAATTTTGGAGAAAAATGATCATAAAACAATGCTGTACTTCCACAGACAAACTTGCAATTTTTTTAATCTTTAGATGATGTACTTTCATCTAAGACAACTAATTAGTATTTTCACAAACATAGTGTTTAAGATATAGGTGGTTTAAAATAGCTACACTGGGGAAAAAAGACTCCTTAAGTAATTTCAGATAAAGATTCACCTGTAACTTTTTTTCTAGAACACAATAGCAAAGATAATCATATATCACTGAAATACACAATGATGTATATTTCACCCATCCTCGGATTTTTTTAAATTTTTTTATTTTTGCTGTCGTGGGGCTTGAACTCTACGCCTGGGCACTGTCCCTCAGCTCATCAGCTCAAGGCTAGCACTCTACCACTTGAGCCACAGTAACACTTCCAGTTTTCTGGTGGTTTATTGGAGATAAGAGTCTCACAGACCTTCCTGCCCAGGCTGGCTTTGAACCATGATCCTAATATCTCAGCCTCCTGAGTAGCTACCATTACAGGCATGAGCCAGGGGCACTCGGCTCCTAGGATTAATTTTATCGAAGGTTTTCTGCATCTTTTATGCTTAGACATTTGAAAAAGTTGTTTCTAAGACACAAAACTGAAGCTAGGTGCCTGTGGGCTCAAGCCTGTAATCGTAGCTACTCAGGAGGCTGAGATCTGAGGATCACGGTTCAAAGCCAGCCCAGACAAGAAAGTGTGTGAGACTCTTTATCTCCAATAAACCACTAGAAAACTGGAAATGGTGCTGTAGCTCCAGCGGTAGAGCGCTCGCTTTGAGCTGAAGAGCGCAGGGACAGCATCCAAGCCCAGAGTTCAAACCCCACGACTGACAAAAAAAAAAAAACAAAACTGATATGATGGATTTCTCTGTAAGAGAAACTGATAGGCAATTTTGTTGGGAATCTTAATTATTCTTCACTTAATCACACAATTTTCTGTGTTTATATGTGCTCAACAGAAAATAATCGCTACATGTCAAATTCAGATGGCAAGTAGTAGCTTCTACCTACTTTTTGAAGTCAAACAGGGAAGTCAAACAGATTCAGATGGCAAGTGGTAGGTAGCTTCAACCTAATTTTTGAAGTCAAAAAGGGAAGCACTGTCTGAACAATATTGCATTTATCTATTTTCACATGTATATTATGCACATAATGTTGTACAATGGTTGATTTTCACATGCTAGCATCCAAGAAAGGAAACAAAAGATACAAACTTTTTCTTATTCAATTTAAAATTCAGAGAGCAGTCAAACACTACTCATCATGTGTATGTCTGGCCGTGTAATAAAAGGTAAAATGGTCTGTGCCATTGAAAGTAACCTAGATTGGAGGCAGGAGATGAAAACTACTTCACAGATGATGGTATGTAAAGTAAATAAGTTAACAGTGGGAAATGAAAGATATCAGTGCTTCAGGAATAAAGAAATATCCAAACTTCCAGAGTTATGTGTTCAAGAACCACTGTAAGAAGAAAGCCCAGTTAGTTGTAGCAATGAGAGCAATACAGAAACTAGACACCAACTGGAGCTAAAATGTAGGGAAGGAAAATTCTATTAAGAATTTGACATTTTGTTATCAGGAAAGGCAAAATCAGCCAGGCTTCATTAAGAGGAGTAAATGAACATGGTTAAAGTTTTGTAAACTCTGACTAGAATGGAAAGGACAGATCAGAGTATTAGGAAACTAATGCCCTGAGATCAGTTAGAATGATATTAAAGTAGGGTGAACAAGTCCATCTAGTATGTCAAGTTTTATGAAGTAGTTTGGAGTACATATAATGAAGGTAATGGGTCAAGAGAGAGATAGCATAAATCAGAAATAGGAGCCATATATCTTTCCACAGAAGAATCACTGTTACCACTGGTGGTGTCAGTAATCACAACTGGAAGGACTTTCACTATCAAGAAAACTGATGAATAATATTGTCATGAAAATTTTTCCAAATATAATAAAATAATTTGGTAAGCTACTTGGGAGCCTGATTTGAGGATCCTGGTTCAAAGCCAGCTCAGGCAGGAAAGTCTGTAAGACTGTGATCTCCAATAAACAACAACAAAAAGAAACCATAATTGGAGTTGTAACTCAGGTGGGAGAGCACGATCCTTGAGCATAAAAGCCTGGCACAGTGCTCAGGTGCTGAGTTCAAGTCCCAGGCCCAATAAACACACACATACACACACACACACACACACACACACACACACACACACAATCTGTTACATTTAGTGGCTTGAATTGATAACTTTAATTGCTGTCAAAATGTTTGCCAGAAAAATACTGATATCTAAGAAATGTTTTGTTAGCCCATTACCATTCCTTAGACTGTATTCTATCCTCATACAAAGTTCAAACCATAAAAGTAAACAAAATCAAATTTTACTAATTTAGTTTTAACCTTTCCATCATTTGTGAGGAAATTTATACATAGCAAGGGCACAAAATAGATCAATTTACCTAACCCCATCATTGAATTAAAGAGAAATTGTATATGCATATGTTTATCATGTAGTGATATTTAATTATGTCATTTATTTACTATGAAGATAATCCTTTTGCATATTGATGAGAAAATGGTGATATAGAGAATCTGTCAGACATTAAGTTTAAAAATACTGAAATGTAACATAGTATTCAGTTATATGCTTCAATATTAGTTCCTTAGCAGGAAAAATCTGATGCTTGAACTAGTTTATAAGGTGATAATAATGCATTTCTCAGATGACCAAAAATCTGAGATACAAAAATCTTCTTGGTGTCTGCCAACTTTGAAAAAAATCTGAACTGCATTTTGAATACTAATGAAGATTAGATTAGCTAAGGTTGTGATTTCTTCCACTTCTATATGCTCTGTGCTTTCTTGTTTCTGTTTTAAAACTTCTGTCTCATATATGTTATAATGATGGAACACTAACCCTGGTAAAAACCATATCTTTCCTAATACACAAGAAGAAAACATTGACATACTACAGCATGGGGTGTAGGATATACAGATAGATCTTGAAATTGAAGTTTTATATGTGGGGGTGGCAATTGCAAGAGCTCACAGAGGAAATTATTATAGAGGAAAAAAGCAGAAATGGGAGAAAGCTAAAGAGGGATCCAAGCATCTGATAAAAAGTACTAACAGAGTCTTTAATAAGTATATCTTGTGGCCTTACAGTCCTATGAAATAGCAAGTGATCCTACCCAACTTGTGTGTCTTGAGACAGCTCCAGAGGAGCTTACTCTGTGGAGTGCAACCTGCAGAAGAGCCCACCCAGGAAAAATTGGAGCAGCTGAAGGCTCTTCTTACCAAGAGACATTCAGGCACCCCTGCCCATGCTCCTATCTATGACTTAAATGAATATCCAGGTAGAACAATGCACCTTTCTGCTGCTGTATATGCATGAGAGTGAGTCTGCCAGTAAAGTTATCTCTGAGAAGCTAAACTTCCCACATCTTACAAGGAGCAGCCAGGAAGCCCTGTCTACCTGGTCCAACGTCCACTATGCAGTTTTCTCTGAGCAACTCAGTCCACAAAAGCATAAGGAAGTAGATAAGCAGGCATAGCGCACATGCACACACACACACACACACACACACACAAAACCCCTTAAAAGGCAGCTGAGTTGCATTTCCTGAGGGCTTAACCTACCTAGACCCCTGCGTTGCAGCCATGTATACCTATTCATCCCCCTATGCTTCCCCCAAAAGCAGTCAGGCAACACTTCTTAGAATCTACAAATCCTGAGAAGTAGATACCCAACCTACCCATCCTGATCCCTTATTAATAGCTAGGCAAAGCTTCTTGAGAAGGATAGCTCCCTAGAGGCTCTTCAAAGTCACCTATGTACTGTTCAGACCTTGGCAGAAGGCCAGGGTATCCTATAACATACCCTACCTAGATAACTATGATAGTCCTATCCTAATACAGCTCTCTGAAGTTGATAGGAAGCTGGCTTCAATATGTGTAGAGTCACCGGGGAACCCATCCCACCTAAAGGAAATACATTCTAGCTAGCTATACAATTATTCAGCCCCTGAAGCCTGGACACTGAAATAACTTCAGATTTCACCAGCATTGATTCTAATGGAAGAAAACACACAAACCACACACTAAAACAATCACTTGGAACTGAAGCTAACATAGAATACTATTTGAGCTCTCCATAGAGTCTAACTCAATTGTAATCACTTAGATACTACCTGATATGTTTACTTATAGATTTACAGGAATATTCTAGCCCCACAAAATGAGGGAAACAATGCAAACTGTATTTCTTTGGATCTGTCTTACTTCATTTTTCCAAATCTTTCCATTGTTTATGCATGGTAAAATATCATTCTTTCTGATGGGTGAGTAGAATTTCACTGTGTATATGTACCACATTTTCTTGATCCATTCAGCCACTGAGGAGCAATTGGGCTGATTCCATATTGTGTCTATGGAAAACAATGCTGCAATGAACATGGCTGTACTGGTAGCATTAGTATAGCTTTGTTTTCGTTCTGTTAGATAAATGTCCAGGAGTGGAATTGCTGGGTAAAAATTGTGAAAATAAGTGAAGGGATGGGCCAAAGGGGAAGTGAAGATGTTGAAGAGATGACACAACTCAAGACACATTGTATATCTTGTATATACAAACTGCTGTATAAAATGACAACAAAAATCAATACACAAATTAAAAATTAAGAAAAGTGAGGAAGGAGTGGGTTAAGAAGGTAGGTGAGAATATTGAATATTGAAAGGAACAACACTGATATCAGTGACAAGTCTTTTGTACCAGATAATTGTGCTGTAGATCTCTTGGACAATATCCAAAGAATCAGTCAAAATACAACAAAATTAACTGTATATCTGTATTTATTATTGCTATAGAAAGTTATACACTCAGTCTGTGACCATCTATGCATGAATGGAAACAAAATTATTGTATAATTATACAATAGGACACTATTCAGCCATAAAGAAGAAATTATGTTATTTGTAGGAAAAGAGATGGAAATGGAAATTACTATGTTAAGTAAAATTAGGAGAGTAAATATTTCATAAGTAGAATCTAGATATACCTACAAACAGACAAAAATGTCACGAATGGGCAGAGGGATCTACTTTTAATCCAATACTAGTAAGAGAGAGAGGAACTTATTTTGTAGAAGGATTCCACTGACCAGTGTAGTGCTAGGAAAGGTAGCTGCAGAAGAGGACATAAAGTAGCCTGATATTTGTTTTCCTTCACCTATTTCAGGAGTAGACATAGCATCTATAAGTCTGTACCTGCATGCCATATGCTGTATTTGCAGACAAATGACTTTGAGAATTAAGTTTTTGCTTTTAATTTCTCTTTTGGGACTCTTTTACAGAATTTTCTGCTTAGATATTGACAGCACACATAAACGTATACATCCTTTCTATTAACTCTGAATTTTCCTTTTAAGGCTATTCAAACATCATGTTTTCCTTTTCTCCACATTGAATGAAACTAGATTTAAAATTTCTTTAAAAGAGCAAAAGTTAAATATATCCCTTTTAAAAAATCCTCAAAAATAATTTCTATATCCCTTTTAAAAATAATATCCTCAAAAATAATTTTCTCCCAAGCCACAATCTTATTTAATAATAGCACTCATAGTTATATCTAACATTTTAAAAATGCAATTTCCAAAGCAATTCAGAACATAAACTTATGAAGCTTATCTTTCCAATTAACCCCAACTGTAATAAAATTATGTCTCCAATTTTTCCAACATATTTAAACTCAATTATTTGACTAAAGTCTTTAAGTTGATCTGTCTTATGAAAACTATTTTTTCAGAGATTTAATTATTATTCTCTGGGATAAATGTTCAAGACTTTAGTTCTAGTTCTCTAGTGTATTAAAGGTGAACCAAGGTCCTGAAATTCTGAGAAAACTTGCATATTCTGCATACATTTTGAAGGTAAGGTCAAGAAATTATGAATACTTCTCATTCTTCTGTTTGTAAGTGTGGTTCCATCCTCATCTTTTCCCTGGATTAATGCATTAATCTCCTAAGTGAGCCTCCTATTATTAACCTTGCAACAGCAATTTATATTCCTTGTAGCCAAGAGATATAAATCAGATTTGGCCTCTGGTCTTTTGCCACTTTTTTATTGATAAGAAAGTCTTTCATTTTCAGAACTTGCTCAACCCTGCCATCATCAGAACTAGATCAACCTGGTAAGGAAAAAAAAACTCTGCTAATTATACAGAAACTGTGACCATGAGGGTAAACTGAAATTCATCTGGGATCATCCTGGTACTATGAAAGGATCACACTCTTTAGTTGGGGCTCAGACTTTGTAGGAAGAATTGATCTGGAATATTCTCCTGCTGTCTGGGAGCTGCTTGCTTTTTCCATAGTAGTTTCTGCAACACTGTGTACACCACACTGTCTGTCTAATCTCACCTAAACTATTTATTCCCACATGGTCATGTTGACTTTCTTAACTTTAAACACACCAAGCATACTCTGAGCTTCTGATTTTTGCATTTTCTATTTTCTGACTTGCATAATTCTTCCTCCCAAATTGGAATTGTTCCTCTCACTTCCTTCATGTTTCTGCTCAAATTTCACTTGTCCTGTGAGATCTTTATGAAGTACTTCTAAATACAGCCAAATTATCCACACTGTAGCCCAACAAAGCCTCAGTATTATTTCTCAATAAAATTTATCTTCTGTCAACACATTATGCATTTTGTTCTTTATAATTGTTAAGCCCCCTACTACATTAAAAGCCAAATAAAGATATAAATTCTATACAGTGAATAATGATTGGCATTTTTTTGGGGGGGAGGTCCAGTTGTGGGGCCTGAACTCTGGGCCTGGGCGCTGTCCCTCAGTTCTTCAACTCAAGGCTAGCGCTCTACCACTTGAGCTACAGCACCACTTCTGGTTTTCTGGTGGTTGATTGGAGATAAAGAGTCTCACAGTCATTCTTGCCTGGGCTGGCTTTGAACCGTGATCCTCAGATCTCAGCCTCCTGAGTAGCTAGGATTACAGGCATGAGCCACCATCCTTGGGCCAAAAGATTGGCATTTTTTGGGGGGGGGTCCAGTCGTGGGGCCTGAACTCTGGGCCTGGGCGCTGTCTCTCAGTTCTTCAACTCAAGGCTAGCGCTCTACCACTTGAGCCACAGTGTCACTTCTGGCTTTTTTCTTTTTGCTTATGTGGTGCTGAGGAATCGAACCCACGGCCTCAGGCATTCAAAGCAAGTGCTCTACCACTGAGCCACCTTCCCAGCCCCATGATTGGCATTTTTTTAAGTGCTCAAGAAATAATTAATTGTTGGACAAACTCACTTTTTGTTTAAGCCATTGTTGCTTCCTAATAAATTTCCTCAAATTGCTTTCAAGCCTCATAAGCACCCATTTTCTTATAGCAAGTGGATTTTTATTTCACATTTGTTGTTGCTACATTAGGCATATTTCCATAACTACCCATACTTATGCCATTAAATCCAAACTCATTATTTGTTCAAAGTACTATCATAGTTTCTTCTTAATATATAGAAAAGTTATCATTAGCCGGGTATCAGTGGCTCACGCCTGTAATCCTAGCTACTCAGGAGGCTGAGATCTGAAGATCAAGGTTCAGAGCCAGCCCGGGCAGGAAAGTCCGTGAGACCCTTATCTCCAATAAACCACTAGAAAAGTGGTGCTGTGGCTCAAGCAATAGAGGGCTCATCTTGAGGAAGATCACAGGCACAGCACTTAAGCCAGATCTGGTTCAAGCCTCACGATCATAAAAAACAAACAAACAAATAAATATATGAAAAGGCAGAGGTAAAAACATTAAAAAATTATGTCAATCAGAGCTCATTATGCTATAAATGCTGCATGCCACCAATGTTTAAAAGAAAAGTTATCATTATTTCATAAGACATGAATTTTTCTTTAATTAAGGCATATATATGGATTAATATTACTAATTCTAATATAATGGAAGCAGAAAGGTAGAGTTCTGAGAAGAAATAAAACTTCACTTAAGAATCTTGTGCTTTGTTTTTATTTTTATTACAAAAATGTGATATAGATGAAAAGGTCTTACAATAAATACTTTATAATAAGCACAGTATTTATTTCTGTGTCAATGGCTTTACAAAAAGTGATTAATATTTAGCATATGCTTATATATATTTTGAGTGGTGGATTTGTTCAGGATTATCTAGGGTTACAAATGTGCAAAAGAAATTATAGCTATAAATAAAAGTGTAAGATCATGTTTTAAAGCAACCTGTCGTGTATCTGATCACTCACCATCTTGCCTCTATGCAGAATCCCTGTAGAGAACAATTCTCCTTAGTCAAGGGGTAACTAAGTTTGAAATTGCTTTTAATCATAAATGATATCCTATCATTAGGTGGAATAAGCCTACCTATGAGAGTAGATCAGAACTCTTGGCTAGGAGAATGCGCATAAGAAATTTGTGAAGAAAACAGATTTAAAAACTGGTAACCTGGAACAGACAGGACAACTTCAATGTCTAGACCAACTACTTCAAGTAGGTGCTTAGGTGCTATTTAGCTTACATCAGAAAACAGTCCAGAAGAGTTCTGTAGATTAGTGAACCACAGTCCAACTAAGGCAGAAAAAGGTCAGATTATTATGCCCTGAACAGATGTAGAAGTCAAAGAACACTTCCCTCCCATCCCTCCTCAGTGCCGCAAAGCTCTCTATGAGGAACCAAAATCTCTGCCCTCCACTATATCACGTATTTCATTAATACTAACTTTAGTGTTTTTCATTCTACATCCCAGAAGAGCTAGGATGAGGCTAGGTACAGTGTCACATGCCTGTAGTTCTAATTACTTTGAAGGATTAGGAGGATTACTATCCAAGGTCAATCTAGACAAAGGGATGACTTTATCTTAAAATGAACTAAAAGAACACAAAGTAGCAGGAGGCAAGCCTCAAGTAATATAGCAAGCTGAAGGTCCTGAGTTCAACACCTAGTGCAGCCAAAAACAAACAAAAAATGAGCTACAAGAATTAAATGGTTTCCCTTATTTGCAATAACTAGTATATGTCTGAGACAAGCAGAAATGGTCAGATAAGTTGATGTTAGGAGAAATGAACCCCAAGATAAGGACTCAAATGTTTTTTCTTGCTTGCTATTGTTTCTAACATATTTATAAGATATTTCTTTGTTGCTTTGTATATCCCTCCCCTATGGTATAACCCCTGCTTTCACTGTATTTGATGTTGGTATAATTTGTGGAGGGGAAGGGAAAAAACAAATTGTTTAAATAGGGATACAGGTGGACCCATTGCAACAATGAGATAGGTGGGGGAGATGGGAAAGGATGGTAAGGGGAAATAAGGAGGAGGCAGCAATGCTTGATAAGAAATGCACTCATTACCTTGCCCATGTAATTGTAACTCCTCTGTATGGTATTTTCACAATTAAAAACAAAGAATTACTGAATCAGGCAGTTTTTTATATGTCATGAAAAATATGGTGGTTGTGTGATACAGTTTTACGATCAAGGAAAAGCAGTGTTTCTCTGCTTCATATAATTCAAGGAAAAACATAAGATACAGACTGAAAAATTATACCTTGATAGAAACTATGAAAGTTAATAATAAAACACACTTCTATACTGATTTGTTACTCAGTACTTTTAAACATAATGCAAATAAACACATTGAAATGATACAAGTAAAATGATACACTCAGATTTTACTATAAAAACTAGTTTGGCAGCTTTTTAACTATGAAAGAAAAAATTACTAGGACCTTAAAAGAAAATTGAAATAAGAAATTGATACCATAACCTTCCTGAAATTCTGTAGAAACTCGATCCTCTCAAATGATAGCTAGCAGCCTATTAAACTGCTTGGCAAATGGGATGGTATTCTCTGCATAACATAACTTTCCTAACCACAAAAAGTGCTTGCTAAGGAATGGCTCTGGTTAGGCTATTGTTCATTCACTTTCCACTTCATATAAGTCACTGGACTGATGAATGCTCACATCTCGTGTATTCTCACTGTGAATTGATTAGGTTAAGCACTGGACTCTGGGTAAGAGGTTCCTGAGTAGAATACCAGAATATTTATTAATTTGCTGTAAGACTGAAGACATATACCTCCTTCTGGTAGATGCTAACATTATGAGATGCATGAAATAGAGAAATCACAGCTATTTACCTATGCCACACGTTCATGTGCATTCTAAAATCAAATAAATTCTTTTGCACAATAAAAGAGAAAATAGGCAAAAATCTACTAAGAATGAATATAGACAAATTATCTAAAGTTTAAATTCATAACCATATCCTCAGAATTTAGAGACATCTCTGCTGTGCCTGAGCCAGGTAGAGGAATCCTGGGAGGTCTACACAAAGCCTTCTATGTACCAGTACTTTAAATTAAAGATAGAAAAAGACATACATAGCTGGGCACCAGTGGCTCACTCCTGTAATCCTAAATATTTAGGAGGCTGAAATCTGAGGATGGTCATTCAAAGCCAGCCCAGGCAGGAAAGTCCATGGGACTCTTATCTCCAATTAACCACCAGAAAACTAGAAATGGTGGTGTGGCTTAAGTAGTAGAGTGTTTGCCTTGAGCTGAGACGGTGCCCAAGCCCAGAGTTCAAGCCCCATGACCACAAAAAATAAACAAACAAACAAACAAATAAACACATGAATGAATGAAAAGGCAGAGGTAAAAATATTTAAAAATTATGTCAATCAGAGCTCATTCTGCTATATATGCTGCGTGCCACCAAAGTTAAATATGTGTCTAGTTCATAAAGTTTCAGTGACAAAACACTAGAATAGCTACATAACAAGGGATAGTTTTGTGCTAGTATATCTCTTAAATTTGTTCAAAGTTGCCTATTCCTACTATTCCCATTATTCTTGCATTTCTCCATTCCAGTTTATTCATCTCTACAATTGATACTAAGATTTTCCATCTCTGCTCTTTGCCATTGTATAAATTCCTAATTATTAGACATTATTATTTTTTACTATTTTCAGATCAAAGAAACATATAGACACACAAAATCTTATAAATTAATCAACACTTAGGGCAGTGATAAAAACTTGATTGCAAATGAATCAATCAACGTTATGTCTCAGAATCAAATGGCATATATACAATACTTAATTATCTGCAATATTGGCTAACTTTGTGGAGAAGACTGCCTTTAGAAATAATGTTCTCGTGTTCATATGTTTGCTTTATGAGAGCTGATGCATTCAGAAGCTTGCCTATGATTTAGTATGCTAGTAACCTCCATTATCCAAAATTCTCTTGGGAACCACAGGATTCCAAGCCTATGCCTTAGAAGTTTTAGATGGTGTCAATTTCATTCAACATCAATCTGATTTCAAGGGAGGTAACTTTAGGTCATGGACAGCTGTTCTTCCTCCATGTACATATAAAAAATACATGTTCTCTTTTTCAAAAAAAAGAACAGAAATCCCCCTGTCTGGGTGAAATCCTAACAGAGTACTTTGCTTTCTGACTCATTAGTCTTTCAGCATACTATGGAGCTGAGGATGGTCTTTCATAGAAGGAGCAAAGAGCAAAGTAGAAGATTGTGGTTCTCTGTTGTATATTCTTGTAGCAGACCTATCCCTCCAGTTGTGATGGAAACAAATTGTCAAATAAATAAAATTATTGTAATATACATGCAATCCAAAAATAATCAAAACAGCAAACTACAAGATATATCTATGTACGTATATATACAATTTATCAAAAATTTAAAATACCATGGTAGTTATTAACAAAATTGAGTCCTTCAAAATCAAGTAGAAACAGTTCAAATACTAACATACTGGACTTTTAAATAGCATTTGAAATTGTTGATGAGTCCTTTTTTAATTTAACACCATTCCCACTCTTAATTGTCCTTTTCTTTCCAAACAAGTACCCATTACATATTAGATTTTTAGAGATGCCATTCCTAATCCTTCTTTACTTTTTTCAAGTTTCATTTGCAAAGCATTGATCATTGTATAAGATTGTTCACTTTAAATTATGGTCAGCATGAAAATGTTACCAGAAGTGATAGAGGAAACACAGGCCTCCTAGGCACAGGTTGACACTTCCTATGTAAAGATCTAGGATCACAAGTCAAAGAAAGACTAGATAAATAAGATTGTATTAAACTAAAGAGTTTGTTCATGGCAAAAGACATAGCTAACATGAATGGCAGAAGATAAAGGCCTGCATCAAAAGCCTCAAATTTAAATATACTTAGAGATCCAAAAATTAAACTCCACAAAAATAAACCCTCAAAGAAATAACAACACAATTAATAAATGGGCTAAAGCCTTAAAGAGAGACTTCTCAGAAGAAGTAAGAATGGGCAATAGACACATGAAGAGATGTTCAACATCTCTGGCAATAAAAGAAATGCAAATCAAAACAAACATGATTCTCATCCCAGTTAGAATGGACATTGTCAAGAAAACTAACAATAACAGATGCTGGCAGGGATATTGTCAAAAGGGAACACTACTACACTGTTGGTAAGAATGTAAACTTGTTCAACCATGCTGGAAAGCTGTATGGAGGTTCCCTAAAAGATTAAACATAGAGCTCCCTTATAATCTAGCAATCCTACTCCTGGGCATTTATCCCATAGACCACAAACAAGGAGACACTAAAGCCATCATCACAATCATGCTCAACACAATATTATTTACCTTAGCCAAGAGATGGAATCAACCCTGATGCCCCTCAATGGATGAATGCATTAAGAAAATGTGGTATATAAATACAAATGGAATTTACTATTCCAACAGAAAGAATGATATTCTACCATTCATAAGGAAATGCAAAAGCTTGGAACAAGTTAAGTGAAGTAAACCACACCCAAAGAACTAGGTTGTATGTTATCTCTCCTTTGTTATAACTAGAATGTGCCTATAAATCTATAAATAAACACAAAATAATTACACTTGGTCATGATAAGTTATACAGGTCTCTGGACATTCACCCAGGAGGATTTTCTTCGGAGAGGATCACAAAGGCTCAATAGCTATGTGAATATGACCATATAAAATGAGCTTCATCAAAACAAGCCTTAGGAAATGAAAATAAGAAGTGTTTTCCCCTTTGTTGCTGTTTCTCTTTTCTGGACCTATTATCTTATCTGTTTGGGGGAGGATAAAGTGAGCACAGAAATGGGGGGACCAAGGGTGAACAAATGTAGCAATGTTACTCACTAGACAGTATGCTGAAAATGAATTATAAATCTTGTGGAGAGGTGGTAGGGGAAAATTGGGAGAAAGTGAAGGTAAGGGTGACACTGTACACTAAGAAATGCACTCATTACATGATGTATATAACTGTATCCTCTCTGTACATCACTTTTACAATAAAAATTTTAAAATATATAAATGAACTACAAAAATACTGTCTAGAGGAGTATGAGAAAGTGTGTACAGTGCTCATTTACACAGAGATTGAATATATCAGGTGCTCAGCAATAACGTGGAATGGGTTTTTTCTTCTATACACATTTGTAAAAAACTAATTCAGACCATTAGTTCCGGTATCGCTAATTAATGAATGGCTCCTATGTCTGCATCTCTAAATTATCAATGACTCTGAATTTCAAAAACCATGCACAATAAAAAGCTAAACATCTCCTCTTGATTTCTTAAGACGAGATTCTCAGTATGCTTTGAATAGAGAACTCATTTACACCAAATCTGGGAGTTGTCTCAAACTTTTTATTCTTTTCATTCATATATCGAGTTTGTTAGTTGATATCTATCCTGTTCTCCAATTATTACCATAAATATAATTCATGATCTTATAATTTTCCCTTAATGTTGTCTGCTGTCTATAGATTGGTTTCTTATACTCCATTGGACTTCTAAAATTTCTTCTATACTACCAGTTAAACTTCCAAATGTAAATTTCCCTGTGGAAATAATTTAGTGACTCACAGAATAAAAATCAAATTCTTCCAATGTCTGAAGCTGTAGTAGGACAATAAATATCACCTCCTTACCTTTATAAATCACAAAAATAAAGAGAAATAAAAGGATGAATAACTAAGATACTTCCTTCACTACTGAGGAAGCTGGCTTATTTCTATAGTTAGTGTACTTCTTAATATTGATTCTTTGAATAGGAAGATTAAGCTCCCTATTACAATTGATGCTGAATTACAACAAGCCTTACCAACAGATTACAGTTAGCATCAACATTTAAAAAAGAATGGTTTACTTGTAGTTTTACAGGCACATTCCAGTTACTACAAATGAGAGAGATCATGTAGCCTATGTTTCTTTGGCTCTGACTTACTTCACTTAATATAATTTTTTCAATACCTTTCATTTTCTTTACAAATGGGACAATATCATTCTTTCTGATAGATGAGTAGTATTCCATTGTGATCAGTTTGCACACTGAGGGGCATCTAGGTTGATTCCATATCTTGCTTATGGTAAACAATACTGCAATAAACATGGCTGTGCTGGTGGCTTTAGTATGGCCTGGTTTGTGATCCATTGGATAAATGCCAAGTAGTGGAATTGTTGAGTCATGGACCTATTTTTAATCTTTTAAGGAGCCTCCATAGAATGGATAAACAAGTTTACATTCCCACCAACAGTGTAATAGGGTTAAATAAATAAATATATATATGTATATGTGCACACTAGGATATGATAAATTATATAGGACCCTAGTCATTTATCTTTAGAGGCCAAAGAAGACAATGCATAGGAGTGGTGGACAAAGACTCAATAGCTATACAGATGATCATATAAAATAATAGTCTATGAAATGAACTCCTAAGAAAAGCAAACAAGACATTCTTTCGTTGCTATTGTTGATGTTTTTATCTTTTCTTTTGTCTTATTTTTGTTTATATTTGAGAGGGCAAGGGAGGGCACGTGAAAGGTAGAACAAGGATGAACAAATGCAGCTGAGATACTTGACACGATGTGGAAAATGAACTGGATATCTTGTGAGTGGGGATGGGAGGGAAAGACTTGGAGAGAATAACAGAAGGGGAGACATGGTTCAAAATGAAGTGTGCTCATTACTCATTACCTGATTCACACAACTGAAAAATAACAATAAAAAAGCAAAGGAAAGAAATGGTGCAGCCACTTTGATATTCTCATTTAACTGGTCCTGAGTTTACCTTTACATAAATCACTCCCTGAACACTACTTAATTAAGCTGAGTGTAACCACTTGGAGTTCTGTTACCTGGGAGGAAAGGTCCAATAATTGTCTCCAAAAGATTAGCCTGGCAGACTAATGCTTTAGTGAGTCATCCTCTTCTGTAGCACTCATCCCCTAATTCTCTACCATCCCTTTTAGGATCTGCTGGGAATTTCAAAGTATGTTTTATGGATTGGTAACAAGGTTTTGAAAGGGAAATAAGTAGAAAAAAAGTCAAATAACTTGGTAAAGCACTGTATCAAGTAAAATTTAAATAGATTTCCTTGCTGTAAGTTTTTTCAGATCCCATACTTTACCTTTGCCAGAAAGGATAGAAGGTTTTCAGGTTATTTTTAGATGTTTCCTTAGACACACTTTAGAAAACAAATTGACCTTGCTGATCATACTTCTAAATGATGGGCCATTAGGCACCACTTCCCACTCTGTCTCTCAAGTTCCCCGTGACCTTTAATAGTTGAGTTAAAAGTCACCTCTCTTCTCATCAGACACTGACTTTGCTACTCTCTTTACCTTCATTATGTCTGTCTCCGCTTCCTGCTCTTCAAATCATATCACTTTGCACTCTGTTCTTTATTTGATGTTCTTTCATTTGACTTTGCAATTAGAGACACGAGAGGTTAAAAAGTAGTTCATATTTGTATCTTGGACTTCTTGAGAAGTGTAGACATTTAATTAATGAAGAAAGAGTCGGACTTATTTGGATGTCAGTTCTAAGTACACATAGTTACAAACACTTTCTGCCACCTGACCTGTCCTCCACTCATGTCTCAAGAGTTTCCATATTTCACCAACCTAGAACATCAGTTAGCTCATCCCTCTTCTTACCTCTCTGACTTTCCTCAACACTGTTTCCTACTCAAGTTTCTTAAACTTTTTGCTTGCTTAGCATCTTCTTTATTTTTATAAATTTCAGCTTATAGGGTCTCTGAAAATAAGTCAAGATGCCCATGTATAGTTTTTTAAAGAATAACTTCCTTGCATTTTAGCATCTGCTTTTTAAATTCTATACTCTGCAAACATAGAGACCATGTTTACCTAGCTTACCTAAGGTGTGTCTATTTCCTCCTAGCTTACCTAAGGTGTGTCTATTTCCTAACACAGTACCTGGCCTCCTTATAAGTGAGCAGCACCCTTTGAATGGATAAAAATTAAATACGTTTCTTATTAAGATTCTAGATACTGGGCTATAAGGACTTTTATGACTTCACTTAATAATAAATAATAATAATATCACATTGGTTGTCTACTTTTAGGCTGAATGATAAGTACATAATTTATTTTTACCTTTCTTCCTCTATCTCCAGTGCTTCTACCCACAATTTGTCACTCTGCATGCTTGAACACAACTTACAAATCAATCCCTATAGACTTTGTTTCATACTGCCATCTTTCTCTACAAATTATAGCTTAGAGGTCCCTTGGGTTAACTAGAGCATACAAAAGGCAGAGAAACTTACAAGGGCTTGTTTCTGTTGACATTAAAATAGTGGGTCACACTATATCCAGAAAATTCATGTGGAAGTGGCAGTCTGATATATTTCTTCAGAGAGCAAAACAATTACAGATAAGCAATTTTGGGTCCCAAGAGACAAGTAAAGTGCTTTCCTCCTGCCACCTTTCAATATTTTATATTGTGGTGAGTAACTACACCTTTTCTATTCAATTAAGGGAGCTATCAACAATCCAAAGAGTAAATAGCTAAGCAGTCAAGTAAAAAATATATGTGAGTATACAACCACACACCACAGTTCCTCAAAATTGACCATAAAGGAAGATTGTTTTTTAGCAAATGGAAAACAGTTCATACTGATATAATTACTTCATTGCCCCTAGTGTTTATTTACTAGAAATTGTTTTGACATTATTATAAAAGAGTAACATTGTTAGGTTAAAAGCCTTAAATGAGGTGAAACTAATAATACACAATCCCCAAATGTGTACTGATTCAATTCATCTTGAAATCTGGATTTTCAGATTATTTTCCTCTCTTTTTTTCAAACTTGATGTACATTTACTCTAGAAACTTTAAAAAATACATATAAATGGTCAAAAATTTCACAAGGAAAAGTTTAGGAGTGGAGGGTGATAAAGTTTATACAAGCATTTGAAATTTGTAAATGATAGGCAACTCAATATCAAAGGGTAACTGGGATTACTAGCTTGGAAACACAGAATCTTACTCAAAAATGCTGGGATTTAGTCCTGTGTGAAACCAGAAAGTAACTAAATTTGGCTCTGTCCATTCCAATGGGTCTCATTAACTTTATTGTTTAAGTATATTGTAATTTGTCCTTCATTCTCTAACTATACCTGTATATAATCACATGAGTAACTTTACCATCAATGCCATTGCTAACTCCACATCTTCTCTTCTCCCACTTCATCTGGAAGAAGTTAGGCTACTTCTAGACTAGAGGACCTGACCTTTTTTTGTTCTTTTTTTAAGAATGGTTACTTCAGAGATCTTGCACTATAAATTCTTTCTCTTCCCATTGAAATTTAAACTTTGTCTCAGCCTCTTTCTTCTTTCACAAGTTTGTTTATTTTCTCTTTTTAAAGAACTTGGAGCTACCCTTTTGAAATATAATAATAAATAAAGATCTCAGTCTGTAGGAAGGTAGATGTGTCGCTTTAATAAGCATCAAATCACCAAATATAAATGGCCTCATCAGAATGATAGCTATTCCTTTTAAAGATCTTGACCACTTTCTTGCTGGCTAACTCTAGCACTTAAAACTCACCTGCCTTTGTTTCAGAGAAGTTGAGTTCACTTTGTCTTCCACATAATAGTCTTGACCTCTGTTACAAATGAATAAAGTCATTCTTGTCTGCTTAATATTGTCTGGTGCACTTTTCCTTTGATATAATCTTGAAATAAATTGTGAATTTTGATTAAGCTATTCAGATTCCATTGCCTTACTTGAGAGAAAAGGAACATTAACTCAAATGAAAATAGGCCAAGAATCTCAACCTAATACTATTTTAGCCTCACAGGAAATGGAAATAGAACAAAACTTAAAATTCAAGGAACCCTACAAACTGTATTATCAGTGGAAGCCATGGAGATCTTTATAGCACTGATTTGTTTCCTAATTTGTCTTGTTACAAGCATTGCAAACACAATATTGTTTTCTTTTCCTTATGGTTTTCTACCTTATGTTTTCTACCTTATGGTTCCTTTTTATTGATTAGATACTGTTCTTGCCTAAATGTTTGCCTAATTCATGCTACAATTTTCAAGTTCTAATTTCTAAGGAAAAAATGCCTCATATCCTTTCACAAGGTCCCATTACCTGTTTTATTGCCTAATCTGTGTATTGACTTCCCTCAGACCAGAGTTTCATCCCCAAATTAAATTGTAATTGCTCACATGGATTTAAGACCTGTTTATCTCTGGCCTTCTCAGCCAGCACAATGGGGTGGCAGACACTGGGATGGGCTGCTGAAGGGTATTCCACTCTTGCATTTTCAGTGATGCACTTTCTTCCTGTGCTTACAGGATCAAAGATGCTTCTTGTCTAACTTGGCTCTTCAAGTAATAAGTGTGTGTGTGTGTGTGTGTGTGTGTGTGTGTGTGTGTTTTACCACTTACAAATAGATAATAAACAGAAGTATATATACTTGCACTAACAAAAATATCAAACTGGCCAGGTGCTGGAGGCTCATTCCTGTAATTCTAGCTATGCAGGAGGCTGAGCTCTGAGGCTTGAGGTTCAAAGCCAGCCCAGGCAAGAAAGTCCATGAGACTCTTCAATTAACTTCTATTTATCTGACTCCTTATTCCATGTATACATTCCGAGTTTTCTAAGGGACATCCCATTGGTTTTAATTGTATAGTTACTTTTGTACTTTTATACCTCTAGTATACTTTGTCTGCCTTCAGTTTGTCTGCTAAAGGTACATGCATACATTATTAATGCATTTAGCTTATGATCTCATTGTGTGTGATTACTTAAAACATGAATTCAATATAAAACTTTGGTTCAACTTCCTCAATGCTACAGACAAGCTCCTTCTCATAAACCAAATGCCAAAGGGCTCTTGTGAGAAAAATAAAACCATATTCTGAATAAATTTGTGACATATAAATTTTACTGCATTTCAAGAATTACTAAAATAAGTTCAAACTTAAAAGGTTCTGTAGTAAAATAAAGGAAGAGAAAATAATAGTTTGTCCTGAAGGAACATGAGTAATTTAGTTGTATGATGGAAAGATAAATCTATAGGAACCCAGAGGTAGAGGGAAGCTGAACTCACGTTCTTTTATGAAACTTGAGACAGTGAAGGAATCAAAGTGCATCTAGATTAATAGCATCCTCTGGAACTCAGAAAAGGTAAATTCACCTTGAAGGAAAAGCAGTCTTAATTTAGATCCCAACTAACCTCACAGATTATATTTAAAATTATGTGTTCACATTAAAAGTCATTTAGTATGCAAGAGGGCATGCCAAAAAATAATAGATTTATTTCCCTAATAAGTTCAGATATTTGGAATAATCGTGTTTAAGATATAAAGTAATTTGGCTGAGACATGTAAAGGAATAAAAGCAGTGTGTGTGTGTGTGTGTGTGTCTGTGTCTGTGTCTGTGTCTGTGTACATATTTATTGTTTTGGAAGTCTTATCCATTAGTATTATATAGTTCTTTTTTATTGAAGGAATGATTTTGTTTTATTTTTGAGAATTATTGTAAACATTCTTTTTCACCTTTTACATATGCTCATATATATATATATATATATATATATATATATATATATATATGATGTATCCCAAGAGCAATTTGATTTACTGTTAAACTACTGACTGCAGAAAATATTTTATCATTCTGAACGGTGCTCTTGCAAGTTAAATTCATGTAACTCTCTGAGACAACTTACTTTTAACCTTGTCAGGATTTAATTATTTTTCCATTTCTAATCTGGTTTTATGATAGTAATCTTAATAGGAATATTACATGTTTCAAAATGTTTCTTGCCTCCTAAGTGGTTTGACTTGTTGTTGGATTTAATGCATGTGGAATTTTTTGAGAAACATGATTCAGATTGGTTAGTAAGTCTTTTAAGAACACATAAACAAGATGAGATAGAATTACTTTTGAACTCTGAATATTCTTTGTCAGCTGGGGGGGTATTATTCTAGAAATAGGAACAGACTAGCTATCATGCTGTTATCTTCAATATAACTGTGGACCACAGAGTTCCTGTTGAGAGTGTTGACAGGCAGCCCACCAAGCTTTTGTGAGTCATGTTCTGCCAAAATTCCTGAAATCTGATGAAAAACGGTTTGGATGTAACTCACAATAATGCAATAGGGAGTTTTAGTCATATAGATAATTTTGTGACCTCAGCATAAAGCATGAAACAAATGCATTTGATCCTATATTTTCAGAAGTCTCTGTAAGTGGATGATATCATCCTGAGATAGACTGTGGTATTACAGCTGCTACTCATTGGGCATTAATAACTATGGGAAAAATTTCAAACTGATTCTTTGACCAATTTATTTTTCTGCAGCAGGAATGTGTGTCTCAAAACAAGGATATTCTTAGGAGAGGATCAAAAAGGTTCAATACTTAGGGGTATATGATCATATAAAATGATGTTTATCGAAAAAACTCCAAGAAAAGGAAACAAGAGGTTTTATGTTATTTTGCTTCTCCTTTTTTCTTTCTCCTTTGTCAGTATTTTTTTACTTCTGTATCTTTTGTCTTGTATGTAACTTTATCTGTTTGGGAGAGGGTAAGGGGAAGCATAGAAATGGTGGGTCAAACAGTGAACAAATGCATAGCATCATCTTATATGGTCATATGTACAAAGCTTTTGACCTTTTCTGCTTGTCCTAGACATATACTAGTTATTGCAAATAAGGGAAACCATAGGACCTATGTTGCTTTGGGCCTGGCTTACTTCACTTAATACATTTTTTCCAAGTTTTTCCATTTCCTAACAAATGGGGTGATGTCATTCTTTCTGATAGAGGCATAGAATTTATATTTACATATATATATATATATATATATATATATATGTATATATCACATTTTCTTGATCCATTCATCTACTAAGGTGCATCTTGGTTGGTTCCATATCATAGCTATGGTAAGCAATGCTGCAATAAACATAGTTGTGCTGGTGCTTTATTATAGCCTTGTTTGTGATCATTTGGGTAAATGTCCAAAAGTGGGATTTGAACCCCAAGATAGGGACACAAGTGGTTTTTATCTTTCTTGCTATTGTTTTTAATGTATTTATAATGTACTATGTGATTTTGTTTGTTTCTTTGGATGTTCTTCCCCCAGTATAACCCCTGTTGTCACTGTCTTTTTTCTGGTGCCATACCTCTTGTGTATACATTTTTCTGATTTGGAGAGGGGAAGGGAAATAACAAAATGCTGAAATAAGGATATGGGTTGATCCATTGTAACAGTGAGATGTACAAGACACTATGCTGAAAATGAAATTTAGAACTAGGGCAGGGGGGAGGGAGGAGTTGGGCAGGTGGGGAGGGAAGGGATGGAAGGGGAAAAAACAAATGAGGAGATAACAATGCTCAATGGGAAATGTACTCCTTACCTTACTCATAGATCTGTAACCCCTCTGTACAGTATTTTTACAATAAAATTATATATTAAAAATAATAAGACAAAGACAAAAGAGTGAAAAATGCAAGAGTGATATTAACTAGACACTATGTTGAAAATGAACTATATATCTTGTAGAGAGGGAAGATTGGGAGGGAAGAAACTAAGAGAAAATGAGGGAAGAGGTGACATTGTTCAAAAAGAAATGTACTGATTACCTGACTTATGTAACTGTAATCTCTCTGTACAGAAGTCACCTTTATGGGCTGGGAAGTTGGCTCAATAGTAGAGTGCTTGCCTTGCATGCATGAGGCCCTGAGTATGATTCCTCAGCACCACATAAGCAGAAAAAGCCAGAAGTGGTGCTGTGGCTCAAGTGGTAGGGCACCAGTCTTGAGCTGAAGAGCTGAGGGTCAGCACCCAGGCCCAGAGTTCAGCTCCCACAAACGACAAAAACAATAAAAAAAGAAGTCACCTTTATAATAACAGAAGGAGGAGGAGGAGGAGGAGGAGGAGGAAGAGGAAGAAAAAGAAGAGGAAGAGGAAGAGGAAAAAGAAGAGGAAGAGGAAGAGGAAAAAGAAGAAGAGGA
>NW_012267233.1:21094338-21117529 GCF_000151885.1 Dipodomys ordii
CTGGAAGTGGCACTGTGGCTCAAGTGGTAGAGTGCTAGTCTTGAGCTGAAGAGCTGAGGGACAGCGCCCAGGCCCAGAGTTCAGGCCCCACGACCAGACAAAAAAAAAAAAAAAAAAGAAAATATTTTGTCTTCAGGATGAAATAATAGTAGTGATATCATCTCTAATGTTTTTGTTTTACCTTATATTTCTGCTATGATCTCTCTATCTCATGACAGAACTTTAAGGATACAATCAAAATTGAACAGAAAGTTTAAGAAATAAAGGGATTACGAGGATTATAAAAGCCATAGTCTTGGCCTCTCTAGTACCATGACTTCCCACAAAGAACAAGGCGTCACAAAAAAAAATCATTACAAAAGTATGTACTACTCTAACTCACAGATAAAAGAGCCCCTACAGTAATTGAAAAATTATCTTTGTGTGTCATTATTTTAAGGACAATTTCAATCTCTCTTAAGTAATAAGGAAGCATTCAAAAGCATATCACAATTAATGTATCTCATAGTTTTGAATTACTTTTTAGTACTCATCAGGAGTTTGTTGTGAGCCTGCCATTGGCCAAGATCACTTCTTTCTGACAGAAATTTAAAACTAATTACATGACTCCCTGATAAACAATTTAGAGTTCAGAGAGAAGACAACAATATATAGTTTTAATACATTATATTAGTTTCCATGGGAATACCAAGAAAAGGCAGTCAGATAACACTAAGCAATAAGGAGAAATTTCCTAGAGGAAATAATATTTGGCTAAATTGTAAATGATTAGCAGTAATTTACCAGGAAAGATTGAAGGAACACTATTTCCATCAAACAACAGCATCAGAAAAAGAGCATGGTGTGTGTACAGGATGTTCATCAGCAATACAAGTATGGTAAATTAGGGGTTGGAGGTGTGTCTCAGTTGGAAGAGCACAAGGCAATGAGCAAAAGCATCAGGTGCCAAGTTTGAGTCCCAGTATGCTCTGGGACAAAAAAAGAAATATGGTAACGGTTGTTCACTAAATAGGTAGTTGCCAATAAATAAATTTGACTTGTTTCCTTTCGGTTGATGATAAAGGAACATTGCAAAGAACAAAGCAGGAAGAGAATGACATGATTTGATTGCTCATTAGATGAGCAATTGTTAATCACAGTGCTTGGATCACCTATAGATTTTACATACATGATTCCTGTGCTTTAGAATTCTTTAGTTGTAATTAAACCTTATTGAATTCAGTTTGTAATCTCTTTGAGTAAAATGTCAGAATAATATGAACTTAGGCTATACCTTTTTAATTCCAAATTTGAACAAAGGAAGAAAAAGTTCTCTCTCTATGCCCCGCCCTTAAATGAGAAGACCAAGAAAGCAAGACATTTTGTGGTTTTCCCTTATTCTGTTGACTAACTTATCTGGTGGCAATAAGGAAAAAGAATATTTTAAGACTCCTTGGCACTGGTAGCTCACACCTAAGTGTATATATATACATATATATATATATATATATATATATATACATATATGTATACACACAGACACACAATGGAATGGAATTCTATGCTTCCATCAGAAAGAATGACATTGACTCATTTGTAGGGAAATAGGACTTAGAGAAAAAATCATTAAGTGAAGTAAGCCAGACTCAAAGAAATATAGGTCCTGTGGTCTCTCTTGTTTTCAGTTATTTCTTTTGTCTTTCTTTTTTTTTTTCTCCTCTGGCTTGTTCCCTGTGGTCACTGTTTCTGATTTTGATACCCTTTTTCTTGTATATAAGTTTATCTGATTTGTGGAAGGGAAGGGGCATCACAGAAACAGTGAAACAAAGGGTGAACCAATGCAACAGCATAATCACTGGATATTATGTTGGAAATGAACTTTATAAGTTGTGGGAGGGGACTGGGAAGAGGTAGAGTGGGAGAAAATAAGGGAGGGAGTAACACTGAAAATAAATATACTCATTACCTTACTTATGTAACTATAACCCCTCTGTACATCACCTTTACAATAAAATAAAATTTAAAACAAAACAACAACAATAAAAGAAACATGAGTGGGGCCTTTTCTCAGGTAAGCAAGTTAGGCATGGTGGTATGTACTGTAATCCCAGCTACTGGGGACGTGAAGGTTACAGGATCACAGATCACATCTTAGGTCAGCACAGGCAGTGAGAAAGACCTTATCAAAAACAAACTAGAGTCAAAAAGGCTGAGACCATGTTTGATTGCTAGAGAATTCTCTTGTAAGCATGAGGCCCCAGGGCTGCCAAAAGAGAAATAATGATAATAATAATTGTAGTTAACTATTTTTGTTGTCTTTTTTCAATCAAAAGAATTTGAAAAACAATAGGGACTATATTTTTCTTCATTTCTCCCAAGGGCTTCCAGAAGCAGAAAGAAAAATCCATTTATTCTCACATAGTCATAATTATGGTAGAATCTGTGAAAACTTTTGCAACCTACTTCTGTGTAGAAGACACCTAGCAGCCTCCGTCCAATGAAAGGATTTTGCTATGTTCCAATATTATAATGTACTTGTCTCAAATTCCTCCCCACTTATATGCTTTTGACATTTCAATTCACTCCACTGCTTCCTGTATTATTTCCTACACAAAGGAAAAGAACTAGGAAAATAAATGATAAAAATGTATGCTTCTTATTCGCATGTTACATCATGGTGTAAAACTTTGTTAAACACAGAGATTTCATGTCAGGGATTACTATCAACTCTCAACTTAATTACAGTGTTTATATTGATTGTATGTATAATTCAGTGTATAATTCAATCACATGTATTTGTCCAAGTTCAATTACTTATAACACCAAAGATATATCATATCATCTTTCATATTAACACTTTGTCCTTTGAATCAAACTATCATTATTTCTTTTTAAAGATATTGTGATCTTACTTAGTCACAAAAGGAGTAGTAACTTAGATAATTACTTTGCATTTGATTTTGTTTTTCTTCTGTCTTACTCCACTAATATGGAGTTACAAAATATATTAGGACTAAATAGAAGGCATAAAATTATATACCTTTTCACTAAAATGTTGAATCAGATTTGTATCATAAAATATTTAGGTTATTGATCATTTAAAAAATGTATTATGTGTGTGTGTGTGACACACATACACATTAGGCTTTGATCTAAGATGACAGGCTTTTCCCCTTAAATGTATAACTCTATTAATCAAAGATGAGCACCATTAAAAATGCAAAACTGCAATAAGTTAAGCATTTATTTAATACATCTACCATGAAATTTGCTAAAGGAAGCAAGAAGATATTCATTTTGAGATTTTCATTGAGTAATCATTTTGTGGAACAGCAGTGGAGCATGTGAGAATTGCCAAATACACTGTTGCCATCACTAACTTCTCCAAATACAAGATCGCTGATATATATATATATATATGTATATATGTATGTATATTACTCTCTTTCAAATTTCCTTTATCAAATGCTTATCAAACTCCTTTCAAACTCTTATTAAACTTCCTTATCAAAATCTTTATCAAAGTTCCTTAATACTTCCTGGTCAGAATCACAAAATTCCTGCTAACAATAGCATCATAGAATGTCTTAAAATTGGGGCTGGGAAGGTGGCTCAGTGGTAGAGCGCTTGCCTTGCATGCCTGAGGCCCAGCGTTTGATTCCTCAGAACCACATAAGAAAAAAGAAAAAAGCCGGAAGTGGTGTTGTGGCTCAAGTGGTAAAGCGCTAGCCTTGAGCTGAAGAGCTGAGGGATAGTGCCCAGGCCCAGAGTTCAGGCTCCAAGACCGGACCCCCCCCCAAAAAAAGAATGTCTTCAAATTTATTTTTAAGGTTACAAACATCATCTGATTTTAACAGATTTTGAAACATACATTGAAAAGAACTGCAAACTCTGAAGAATGGAATTATCTAAATTCCCTTCACCACTTAAAGAATATAGTATAATATCCTATTACAAAGACAGGTCTTTACAATAAAAGTTATGTCAAGACACAAAGAAAATAGAAAACTGTCTTTTTGTTGCTAAGAACATCTTCATGAAACTAGAAATATTCGTAACACATCAATCTGCAGTGACTTCATTCTACCTCTTAAGTCACAGGTCATAGAGTTGTTATTATTTCAACATCTATATTGACTATTAGAGCATTTACAAAAATATAAGTCTGTAATATTGTAAATATTATATTACCGTACGTTAGCTGTCCAAGAGGTTTCATTTTGACACATGTATAGATGCATATAATGTACCTTGATCAGAATCAAGCCTTCCATCATTCTTCTCCATCCTGCCTCCTACTCCCCAAACCAGGATCACTAAGTGTCATTGCTGTTCTAATTTCACACAATTACATAAGACATTCGTACTCTATGCATTTCAACCACGGATATAATCAGTAATATTAATGTAGCCAACAGTCACTCTCAAATACTTTGTATTTTAAATAAGTCACACAGACCAACGTGAATACATTAACAGTATTTCTTTTAAAATATTCTATGAACATATTTAAAAGTAAATAAAATATGCTTTTTCCAACAATAAGTGTGTCTGTGTGTGTCTGGCTGTGTGTGTTTGGCAGATACTTAACTATTTGGCCATTCTGAAGCCTATTTTCACATCAACCAATGAAGACATAAACATACCAAACACACAGTCATACACACATACCCATACTCACAAATAATATAAAGTGGAGGCTACTGTTTCTCATGAACATAGATTCAAAAATCCTTAATGCAATAATTCCAAATACTTCAACTGAAAATGAGATTAAAGACAGAAAATAAGTCAGTTAAGAAAACCGTAAAACTTGGGCAGAAATCAAGTTAACAGGTGTCTCATGCCCATAATCCCATCTCCTCAGAATGCTAAGATCTCAGGATTTCAGTTAGAAGACATCCAAGGCTGCCTTTTTAAAAAAATTATTACTGTTATTGTAAATGTGATGTACAGAGGACTTACAGTTATTTAAGTCAGGTAATGCATACATTTCTTTTTGAACAGTGTCACCCCTTCCCTCACTTTCTCCCAGGTTTTTCCTGCCAATCCCCTCACACACAAGTTGTGTAGTTCATTTTCAACATAGTGTCTAGTATCACTGCTGCATTTGTTCACCCTTTGTCCTACAATTTCTGTGCTCTCCCAAACAGATAAACTTACATACAAGACAAAAAGTACAAAATTATTGACAAAGGAGAAAAAAATAACAGAATAATATGTTTCCATATATATGGAAATAATATATAATATATATAAAATATAATATATGGAAATAATACATATTTCCATATATTGTAGTTCATTTCCATATGTATCATTATGTACATAGCTATTGAGCCTTTGTGATCCTCTCCCATGAATATACTCCTTTGGTCTCATGTGAATGTCTAGAGTCTTGTATAATTTACCATGTCCAAGTGTATTTTTATTGTCTTTTACCATCCAGTACATTTACTTATTCTAGTTATAATAAATGAGGGAAGTGATGCAACCTATGTTTTGGGGTCTGGCTTATATAGCTTAATGTTATTTTTTTCCTATCTCTAAAAACATCTGAAAGTGGAGCTATGGCTCAAGTGGTATAGGATAGCCTTGAGAAAAATAAAAATAAATAAGCTCAGGGACAACACCCAGACTCTGCCTTCAAGCCCCAGAACTGAAACTTTAAAAAAAATCAAGTCAACAAACAACTAGAATAAAGAAATTAAATTAAATTTCTTCCTGTTTTGAAGCAACCAGTTCCTAATGCCAATGTGTACTAACAGTTTTGTTCTCGTTTTGTGTTTGGTAAATGAAAATTTTCTTAAGAGCCAACCATGGTCTTCCAGCTGTCAAGTTGTTATCCTAACGGCTCCAGGATGTTAATAATAGGTACACTGCTCCTCACAGCAAGCACATGATGTTGGTAGTTATCACATTTACAGATTTTGGAAACTGAGGGCACAGTAATCAAGCACTTTGCCCAAAGTTGGAGCTCAAAGGAAGACTGATCTGTCTCCAAACCTATTCTGTAAAACATAGGATGAACCTATTGGGGAACAAAAGTATCTATTGGAATCATTTACTTTTCTGTGAGAAAAAATATGCAATTCTACTTTAATAGACAAAGCATCCATTCCTTCTGTATATATTTATTCAATAAATAGGGGTTATAATTTCTTATGTGAAAACCAATCAGATTTTTATATAAAATGTTCATCTTTTCTATATTCTTCACTACCTGTTTTTAGTGTTTATGAATATGTAAAAATTCAAGTCTTTCCTACTTTAAGTATTAATACCAGAAGTAAATTCGAAGTTGTGCAAAATGATGAGACAAAGGACACAGGGCGAACCAATGCAACAGCGATACTCACAAGACAATATGTTGAAAATGAACTTTACAACTTGGGAAAGCAGTGTTGGAAGGAGGAAAGTGAGGGAGGGGATAACAATGTTCTATAAGAAATGTATTCACTACCTTCCATATGTAACTGTAACCTTCCTGTATATCACCTTGACAATAAAATCAAATTTAAAAAATTGAAGTTGTGTTAAGATCAAACAAATTCTTCTTGAATTTTGTTATCCTTCATGGCTTTACTCATAATTAAAATATTTTTTAGATAGCAAGCACATATGCACTGCTTCTTTTAATGAAAAGTAAATTTTCCCTATGGACTTGAACACTGAGTTCAACTTCCAAAATCCATATCAACATTAGCAATCACTATGCAACCATCAAAAGTCACTGGAGTTTCCCTACTATTGTGCCTATATGCTATAGGAAATATTTTGACACTAGAAAATCTTGTAACTCATGAACAGGAGACCAAAGCAGATTCATCTGTGAGTTAAACAAAGATATCAAAGCAGAAGATTTTACTTATCTGTGTGTGCATTACTAACAAATAGTTTTTCACTCTAAAATTGGTTTTTCCCCTCCTTTATCTTTGATGGTTACTATGTATTTTTCCTGAATTCTCTTAAATAGTTCATTTTTTGAGAATCACTTGAGCACCAGGTCTTAGATTTTAAAATTTCTTTTGTAGAGCAAACACTATTGTTGTTCATTAACTCACTTCAACACAGAAGTAAAAGATTTCTTTCTGCTTTGAAGTGTCACTGGATGTACACATGGACACATAGCCATACTTGGCATCTAGTATATGCTGAATGTATGTTTATTAAGTTAAAAGTGCAAATGATAGATGTTATAAGCAGCTGTGTGAGTACAGATGCTTAAGCAAATATGAAATTATTATGTTTTCCCTAATTAAATTTCAAATATATTTCTGTGAAAACAGCAGGAATGAGTGAGAAAATTTCTACCAAATAGAAGGTTTGTACAGAAAATTAATTAAACATACAACTGTGTGCTTGCCAGTTGTGCAGAATTATAAATCTAAAATACAACAAAACATCTTTCTAAAGTAAAGCCTAGTGTTGGCCAGAACACCACCAGAGAGTATGTACATTAGATGCTCCTCAAATACAAAATTCAAAGTTAGTTGTGGCTTTAAAGTTTTACCTGGAATTTAAAAAGCCAAGTTCTTACACATTTTAGCTATGCCTGATATCCAATTTGTTTCACTAACAGCTAACCTCTTTGCTCTTTTTAGAAATGCTAAATCTGATTTGCATTTCTTTTATGGCTACCGGAGTGCTACCGGAGTCCAGCCTTTCTTCATTTGTCTATTGGCCTTCTTATTTCCTCTTCAAAGTCTCTCTTTAAGTCTTTAGCCCACTTATTAATCAAGCGGTTGTTTCTTTGAGGATTTGTTGTTGGGAGTTAATTTTTTGAGTTGGAAGTATATTTTAGATATGGGGCCCTTGTCTGTTGTATAGCTAGTGAAGATTTCCCAATCCTGCTAGCTATGTTCTTTGCCATGCAGAAGCTCTGCAGTTTCATGCAATCCCATTTGTCCAATCTATCTTTGATTTGTTGAGTTTCTGGGTGATTATTAAGAAAATTTGGAGAGGTGTCCAGAGAAAGATGGTGGAGGAGAAGCTGGGGGCTAAACAGGCTTTCACGAAGAAACCAGTTTTAGCATTTCAGTGAAAAGTTCTACACTAGAGAGTCACATGCCATCATAATACAGAGAGTTTGGCCAGAAAGAAAAATTCAGAAAGGAAAAAAGGAGAGAGATTCGAGCACTCACCCGTATTTGAGGCACCTGCAGCAGCAGCAGCTGCTGTTGCTGTGGCCATCATGTCAACAAAGAGAGCTTGAGACAAAGGTGCCAGAGACTGTGTGCAAGAGAATTCTACTCACTGCCAGCAAGAACTGACAAGGAGCAGAAATCTTCGTTGAGATGACTACAGAGAGTTGCAGACCGTGGACTGCCAGGAAACCAAGGGGAAAGGATGAGTACATCACAACAGATCCTCACTCCTTCCATTATTAGACATTATTCCTTATTGTGTGCAGAAATGATTACTCAGTTCACAAACTCTCAGCCTTAACTTCTTTATTTGCAGTATTGTTTCTTTATACTTATATAAATTTAAATGTTTCATTTTAACATTTTTTATTTTTCATTTTCATTTTTCTATATCTCATTCTCTCCTTTCCTTCTATCTTTTCCTCTCTCTCTGAATTTAGATCTTGGTTATAGTCCCTCTCTCCCTTTCCCTCCCCACATTCCTCTAATCTTCTTTTCTCCTCACAATTCTTCCTAAACCTATTAATTTCTGCTCTGCTGACTCCTTTTTTTATTTTCTTAGTCCATTGATCCCTAGTTGTTTGTTGCTGAATTATATTGTATCAGTTGAACAAGATTGTATCTATAGTCATTTTGATTGCATCAAATAATCTGTGCAACTACAAGCTCTGGTTGATGCTTGCCTTAAAATAGTGTCCTAGCATGGAATTGGTTTTGCTTTCATACCCAAATGGGCAGAACAAGCCAGAGAAACACAAGAAAAATGGCAAATCCATGTATTTGACTCCCACTCATGATAATCAGACAACAGAGCAGTTAATGACTAATCCAGAGGAGAGTTCCCAAAATGTTCTACAAACACTACTGGTAGACATGTTGAGTGAAAAGATTGAAAGCCTGCAAAGGACTCTGTGTGAGCATGATAGGGAAATGAACGAGCATGATGAGGCTAACCAAAGATTAATACAGGAATTTCATGAGCATGATGAGGCTAACCAAAGATTAATACAGAAATTTCATGAGCATGAGGAGGCTAATCGAAAATTAATACAGGAATTGTGTGAACAGGATGAGAATAAACCAAGATTAATAGAGGCATTCATGGAATCCACAAATAGAAAACTGAAGCAATCCACGAAGGCCACAAAGAGAATGCTGAATGAAGCCCAACAGAAGGAAAGCGAGTCCAATGAATCTATAACCAATCAACTAAGGAACTGGAGAATGAACAATGAAAACCTAATTAAGCAGGTAAAGAAGGCCATACAAGATCCAAAACAAAGCTCCAACAAAGAATTTGAAGCCATCAACTCTGACCAATTACAAGGAAAGGAAATAAAAACAAAGTAGAAAGTCTTGACAGTAGACCATGCAGAAGACTGAATCTCTTGGATTGAAGACAAACCAGACATTATAGAGAAAGAACATACAATCATTCAAGACAAATGCAAGAAATATGATAGATCTATTCAACATTTAGAACACACTATCAGATGATCTAATTTAAAGCTAAGGGGTGCAGAGGGGAGGGCCTAGAGAAAGAAGTTAAAGGTCTAGGAAATTTATTTAACAGGATTCTAGCAGAGAACTTCCCAAACATGCAAAAAGACAGACCCATTCAGATACAAGAAGATTTTAGAACCCCAAATAGACCAGACCAGAACAGAACACCCCATCATCTCACTGTAATCTGCACAGGATCAAATGAGACCAAGGAAAGGGTCCTTAAAGCTAGAGAAAAGATCAATCACCTATAAAGGGGAACCAATCAGGATAATTTCAGATTTCTCAGCAGAGACTATGAAAGCAAGAAGATCCTGGAATGATGTATGCCTTGCCCTAAAGACAAACAACTATCAACCAAGAATACTGTACCCAGCTAAACTCCCCTTCATAACAGAAAGACAAATAAAAACCTTCCACAGCAAAGAAATATTGAAACAATATACCTCCACCAAACCAGCCCTATAAGAGATACTTAAAGATGTCCTACACATAGAAAACCAACAAGAGCACAATAAAGGCTAAGAAAGAGCCCTCAAACAGAGAATCCAAGAATCAAAAGGACCCAGTTGGCACAGACCCCAAGAAGGTGGATAACATGGCTGAAACCACTTTAACTCTCCAATTAATGAACTTACCTCTCCACCTTCCTCCAAACTTCTTATTGAAATTTTTATGTCAATGTTCATCATAAACATTATTTGTTGTTGTTTCTCTATTCAATTTTGGAATGAGTATGCACTGGTTTCATAGAATAAGTTTGGCACTGCTCTACTGTGTGTATAGGGGATACTATAGGTTCTTCCTCCAGATGCCCTTTCCTAGCCCACTACACTGATCCCTACTTACCACTTCTAGCCACACTAGAGTTCTTCTCTATAGAATTGCTCTTTACTGTCATTAGCAACTTTGCTAAAATTGTCCATGTGGTACTGTTTTTATCTACTACCTGGGCAAAGAAAAATTATTTTGGTACAATGCACCAGCTTATATAGTATGTTGGTGTTTGAGAGCTATTACTGAAAGGGGAAACAGGCTACAACTAATCCCAGTATGAGTCAGAAATCCATTTGTTGGGGTTTAAAGAAAAACCCATCTGCTACAGAACTAATCTGGCTGAAGACAAAACAAGGACTTTATAGTAAAACATCAAAGCATATTGCATTCTTAAACCATCCTGTGCTGATATGTCAATGTCAGGGCCTTATTATGAATGAGCAAAGACTGAAAGTTTTGAGTTGGAGTACAAAATGTTACACAATTAGATTACCCTGTCTCTTCTGGGCCAGCAGAAATAGTCCACTTCTCCTTGACTGAAGATTAAAAAAGTGTCTTAAACAAGGTATCTTAAAGGACAATACTTGCAACTTTCAGTGTTGATCCACTTCTCTTCCTGTCTACCAGACCAAAATTGAGAGTCAAATCTCAGAAAAGCCTAAGAGGATATATGTTGCTTGGTCTACTGTCAAGAGAAAATATATTTATGATAAAATAGATGCATGATATAGCTGATTACAGGTGTATTCAGAAGCCAGGTTCTGGGAATTAATTCTGGGATTGTTGAACAAATAGAACTTAAAATAAGAGAGGATAAGCTGTTGAAAACAAAGCAACATCTCTTCTGTTAAGAATGTATTGCTCTGGAAATGGTGCTTACAGACATAGTAATACATTTCTCTAAGAATCTCAAAGAAGTCAATGATTCACATTAATACAGTACAGAATGGCCAAGTAGAACATGGAAGACAGGAACATATCTTCAGAGAAACGAGTATGCTACACATGAACCTTTTTTTGGTTTGGTTTGGTTTTCTTTTTCTTTTATTTTTTCTGCTACTGGATTTTGAACTCAGAGGCCTCATATTGTTCAGCTTATTTCCTTACATCTGGCATTATACCACATGAGTCATCACTCCAGCTCAGCTTTTTGATGGTTAGGTTGGTGATAGTCTCATAAGCTTTTCTGAGCAATCCTACTGGTGTTAGCCTCCAGAGAATCTAGAATTACAGGCATGAGACACGGAGCCCAGCTTAGATCAGATCTTTTCATATAAGATTTGAAAGAGCCTCTATCTGATTGATTTATGGGGAAACTATAGAGAGACCTCCATTTATTAATGAAATAAGGAAATGTCTTGACAAGGGAGGTATCAATATTTTTGAAAACTATAGTGTCACGAAGTGCTTTGAAATAAGAAGAATCGTAGAACCTAGCTCCTTAATAGTAAAAGGCAAAATGGCTTCCCACAATATCAGAGACAATGACCTTCTTTGTCTGTGGCAAGGCAGAAATCATTACTCTGAAGATCATCATAGCACCTACCTATAACAGAAAGGGATCGTGATTTGCAGCAATCTGTGGCGATGACTCATAGAAAATGAGCCATATCCTTCCTGAGGAGGGATGCATGTGAAGTCAACAAAAATACTACTTTTTAAGTAATAGTATACTAAGAAAAGCTGAACAGTCCAAGCAGTTTCCCTAGTTCTCCAGTTTGAACTCGTTCTCGATAACTTATGTTTGTAGAGAGATGCTTTATGCCATACATTGATTTAAAATGGAAAACTCCTGAATCACTTGTGTTACAACCAGATAACTATTATTCTTCTGCTAGTATAAGATGTAGTTCCTATAAACTACTACAAAGTATTTGATAAAAATTCTTTATATAGCTAAAATATTACTCTACTTTACCCTTAGCTTTATTCTGAATGCATATTGCTGTTTTTAACTGATGGAGGGGTTAATATATTCAGTTTGAGTACATAATCTGAGCTAGATTTACTTGGAGAAAAATTTGGAATAAAGATGCCAAAGATGTTAAGGTGAAGCTTAGGATATGCCTCTTTCCAGACAGCATTTTATATGTCCTATTGAGTAGAAAAAATACAGGTTGAGATTAAACCCTTACATCTGAACATACAGCAGCAGGGGAACTTTTTGGTTAAACTTTGCATATCCCCCCTAGATTTGTGAATAATAGTTTTATTCAATGTAATTTTTCGATGTAAAAATGCTATGCTTTAGAATAAGAACAATTGAAATCATTTAATAAAATATGTATTACCATTCATGTAATTATCATTAGTTTATAGACTACCCATAGGATGAAAAATGTACAAGTCAAGCTTGATCTGCAAGAAAATCTGAACTACACAGGATTGCAGATCATCAAGCAAGGGAAAGGGAAATGAACAAAAATATTAGTACCTTGTGCAGTTTGCAGTATGCCTCTTCCACGGACAGACTTTTCCCCAACCTTGCAAGTGTATTTCTTTAGGACCTTTTATTCCAAATAGTCAAGCCATCTGCTCTGGCAGTAAATCTATGCCTATTCATATTGTAGGTCGGTTTTTAATTATAATTTTATTGTCAAGGTGATGTACAAAGTGGTTACAGTCACATAAGTAAGGTAGTAGGTATATTTCTTGTCTGATTTGTTACCCCCTCCCTTATTTTTTCCACTTTCCCTCCTTCCAATCTTCCCCACTCCCCCCTGCCAAGTTGTACAGATCATTTCCATCACAGATATACAAAGTGGTTATAGTTACATAAGTAAGGTAGTGGGTACATTTCTTTTCTAACTTGTTACCTCCCTCCCCCATTTTTCTTCTTCTTTCCCTCCCTCCAATCTCTCCCCCCGAGTTGTACAGATCATTTCCATTATATTTTGTCTTGTGAGTATCTCTGTTCTATTTGTTCCCTCTTTGTCCTTTGTCTCACCACTTTATTTTTTCTTTTCCCTTCCCTAATTCTGATAAATAGTATATATAATACCCAGGTAACAAAATCATATACAGAAACAACGGGGGATAATTCATAGGAAGAAAAGCACAAAAGTAAAAAAGAAATTATATAGTACATTAAAAACAACAACAACAAAAACAAAAACCTCTGGTGTCCAGTTCTTGGAGTTCATTTTGCTTAGTATAATTTTATATTGTCAGATGTACATAGCTATTGAGCATTTCTGCTCATCTGCTAAGATTATCCTAGATGTATACTAATTATTATAAATAATGGAAACCATGGGATCTATGTTTCTTTGGGTCTGGCTTACTTCACGTAATATGATTTTTTCCAAATCCTTCCACTTCCTTACTGATGAAAGCATTTTTTCTCTACACAGAATTGATAACTTGATGGACTATTCGAATACCACCACCCCCAATTGGGGGACTTCCTTTCCAAATATCTTTAGGGCTATTCTAAACAATACTTTCAAATGGTTTGTAGTTCTCTGTTGCATAATTCATGTGCTTGATCTTCAATGCAAAGATTCTGCTCTAACTGTCCTATTGGAGCATGGTGGAGATTCCACATGGAAATTTTATTTATTACTGAGCCGGAAGAATCTGTTTGAATATTACCTAAGTGTGTAGGCTGCTAGAACCTTACCTGTCCTAATTATACCTGGTTCCAATAGTGGCCTTTTTGACAATTAAATAAGTGGAGCAAAGTGATATATTCTGAAGAGCCTTCACAAATGTCACTCCTGGTTCTTTGTGATGGGTAAGACAAGGGGAAAAAAACAGCTTTTATAATAGATGGGGATGGGTTTGTCAGCATGCCCAAGCCAAGGGCTCTTTGAAACTGTATTCATATGGAAAATATTCTCTGTCTTCTGAAGCATGTAGTCACCAGTAGGTTCAGATTACATGTCACTTTCTGTTCATCAAGTACAGTTCTACAATATCAGTAATATAATGGATCTGACGAATGTTCTTTGGAAATACAGATTATCCAAGTCATTTTGGAATATTTGGGCATACAAAGTTAAATTTAATCTTAAAGTAAAACAAGTATGTATGATATCCATCACATGTGAACATAAAGTATTTGTGAACCTTCTTTCTAGTGCATATGAAAGGATCTGTTGGACAATGGCATCACATTCAGAAGTAATGTTGGATCCATTCTAGTAAAGATATCATATCTGGTATGATAGTGCTAACGCCTGGTTTCTGGTGTTTTCAGTCTTCTGTCATCCCATCTCCTGCTCTCTCTCTCCCCTCTCTCTCTCTCTCTCTCTCTCTCTCCCTTTCTCTCCCTCTCCCTCTTCTTCTCCCCCCTCTATCTCTTTCTCTCTCTATCTCTCTGTTTGTCTCTCTCTCTCTTTGTGTGTGTGTGTGTGTGTGTGTGTGTGTGTGTGTGTGAGTGTGTGTGTGTGTTGGGATAGTTTGGTTAAATAAATAATAAACTGAGATATGAAAGGACCAATTCCTATGCAGCTCAAAGGGTAAAACTAATCTCTGCAACCCCAGCATTTGATATTACCTTTTTATTCATTAACTATATCCTTTTCATGTGAATTTCTGCAACAATAATCCTACAATACTGGCCAAGAACCCACTGTGAGGGTTCTGACATTTGTTACATCTACCCATTCCTACTGAATATTTAGAGACTACAGGAAAACCGGTAGCTAAAAATCCCTGTAACTATGAAAAATCAAATGAAAACTCTGAACTCCACCAGGCTTGTGTAGTCTCATGCCATAAAACCATAAAATCATGATTATCCAAAATCTTACATCATACATCTTACTTAAGAGCCCACAACACATACTAATTCTCCATCTGCAAGGAACATGAAAATAAATGTTAAGAAATAAATATCACACAAAAAGGCCACAATCCCAACTATATGAAGTTAATATGAAAACCCACCCTCAATATTCACACAGTTAAAAACTCTTCTGTCACCCACTTGCTTTCCATAGCTGCTTTATCTGATGGATTTAAAATTTTAGAAAGCAGAACTGGGAATATGGTTTAGTGGTAGACTGCTTGCCTAGTGTGCATGAAGCCTCAGGTTCAATTCCTTAGTACCATGTAAACAGAAAAGTCCAGAAGTGGCACTGTGGCTCAAGCACTAACCTTGAGCACAAAGAGCTTCAGTTATAGTGCCCAGGCCCTGAGTTCAAGCTCTACAACCAACAAAAAAAATAGAAATCATTCACCTAGAGAACGGGCCCTTAAGAACCATGTATCAGAGTCAAATCACCTCTAAAGCATAACCTGTGACAGACACTATCTAATTTATAATCTTGCAGATTGGACCTCATCATTCTGCTATAAAAAGTTGTGTTTACTCCTGAGAACTTCTATCTGTATTAAAGATAAAAAGTTATTCCTCTAAAGTCAACTTCAAGGCCCTGTTTTTCCCTAGAATATTAAACATCATTAGTAGTACCTTATTTGAAATCAATCCATTTGGATTTTACTCTAAGCATATTCAGTATGTTGAAGAGCTAGTATCAGGACTAGCTAGGGAGTCTAGCAGCCACAGGTATAAGAATGGCTAAAATATCACTCTACGCACAAGGAAACTCTTGGTATACCCTTGTCAGGAACTATCTATATTCAAGATAGAGAGACTCCTGCTTTACACAAAGGTAAAGCTGAAAGGCGAAGGTTTTTGTAGACCATGGTTGGGAGATTTACTCTAAGGAGAGAAAAGAATTATGCTAAATAAAAAAACTTATTGTTGCCAGATAGTAATATAAATATCACATCATGGTTTCATTTCTAAATAAACAAAACACGCAATAAGAAAAGATACTTCAACAGATATAGATGCAACAGTAAAATAAATGAATAACAAAACTATTAAGGGGATTCAAACTGCTCATGTTGCAGAGTATGGGTTGGGATATGAATGACCTAGGTAGAGTGCTAAGCCTTCCCAGAAAGTCATTTGCAAGTCCAGACTAGTTCCAATGTCAACACCCTTCAGAAGAAGCAAGGCAGCAGTGTTCAAACAAAGTTCAAACAAAGCTAAAAAGAAGTGTCCACACTATCAAATTCTTAATAGTCATTCATCTAATACTTCTTATACCTTAATTAAATACTATACCAGATATTAAGAATGCAAGACGTATAAGAAACATATGATATACATAATAGGAACATATTGTAAAACAATTGAAAACAAAATTCAAGAGATGCTAAGAAAGAGATAATATGGAATGAGGGGAAAAGGTATGATTTTACCTTGGTAAAATTTATAGACTTGTCGATAATACACATAAAACAGAAACCGAAACATAGGTTGTATAGTTTCATTTGTCATAACTAGAATGTGCCTATAAACTACAAGTGAACATCCTGGATGTTAAAAGAAAAAAAATACACTTGGACATGATAAATTATACAGGTCTTTAGACATTCACACAGAGGCCAAAGAAGGTTATGCTTAGGAAAGGATCACAAAGACTCAATTGCTACGTGCATATTATCATATGAAATAACACGGAAATGAACACCCAGAAATTTCAAACAGAGGATTTTTTTAATTTTGTTTTTGGTTTGGGGGGGTAATTTCATTTGTTTTCTACCTTTGCTACTGTTTATGATTTCTGTACCCTTTGTCTTATATATGTTTATGTTTGGGGAGGGAAAAGAAGGAGTACAGAAATGGTGGGACAAAGGTAGGCAAATGCAGCAGAGATACTCACTGGACATATACTAACAATGAACTATACAATCTGTGGGGAGAGGGATCAGGAGGAAAAAACTGGGAGAAAATGAGGAAAGAGGTGAAACTGTTCAAAAAGAAACATATTCATTACCTGACTTATATATCTGTAACGCCTCTACATGTCACCTTTATAATAACAATAAAATAGATATTAAAAAATATAAGAAATAATTTAAAAATAGACACTAATCAGTAATAATTCTATAAAAGAAACCTAAAATCAGATGATAAATAGAGAAGCAAATAGCAGCAGGCTCTATGAAGCTGATCTGTATAAAACAAGATGTAAGGAAAGAGTAGGAGACAAGGAGACCGGGAGAAGATCATGCTCTGTTGATACGTTTCCTGATCTCATGAAATCAATGCTGCCAGAACTTTCAGAACCAGAGAGAAGATGGCAGGAAATTATGGGGCAGTTGATACCAGAGGCTTTACATACCTTTTGTACATGTTGCTATTAAATTTTAAGTGGAAAGTACAATAAAAACATAAAACAGGTGAAGCCCAGGATGGAGTGTCACACATCTATATTTAAAATGTGTGCAGGGTAAAAGTCAACAGTGAAAACCAGGAAAAGAATATTCATTGAGTCTGGACAAAAAAGAAGTACTATACAGTTATATTCTTATCCTGACAGCTAAAAGGTATGAAGGAATAAATCAAAAGAAGAAGAGCATCATATAGCTCTGTAAGCTTAATTATAATGTGGCAAGTTCAAGCTATCTGATGAACATTAAAAAAAACTTGTTCGATTACAATCTGAATACATTTTCTGTAGAAATATTTGTCTCTAATGGCAAAAGTGGAAACCTTTGGTATTTACCTCTGACGTAGATAGATAAAAGAACAGCGTAGTAAAAAAACAAAATAATCCTGAACCCGTTTCTATAAGACAATGAATTTTCGGGTATGGACATTGTCAAGGATATATTAGTCTTTTGCCCTCCATTGGCACACCACATGCTGTAACTATGTGGCAAAGCAAACAATTTCCTCAAATTACAAAATGTGCAATTGACAATGACTGCCCTGACCTCATCTGAAGGTCGGCAATAGAGAGAAGCAAACCAACCTTAGTGTTATTAGGGTCAGAGTGACACAAAAATATAAGCCAAGAAATTTAACCTGAGTTTTTCAAGATACAGTCCAAAACTTAAATGCAAGAGGAAGTCACTTGAATCCATACTCATTGTCAGGTCATTGTGCAATGCTTCTCTCTTAGGGGAAATCCACCTGACTGAAAGAGTCCATGCATTTTTTTACCAGTTAACATGGAGAAAATTACCTGCTTTCAAAGACAAAGAGCTTATCAAAGACTGAACATGCAGCAAAGTTCAGTCAAGCATCTAGAAAATTCCAAATTCACAATACCTATGGTCACCCTTAATAGTTTACAATGCATTCAACTTTTTGGTATAGAAAAAAGTACAAGCCTAAATTCATGATAATTTTGCTAATCCCCATATTAATTTAAGAGATATTTCACATTAATATTTGTATATTCTTCTGACAAAAATATATGTTCTTTAAAATAGACATATTCAGTCCAATGAGGTGGGGCACACTTGGAATTCCAGCACTCAGGTAGCTGAAGCTAGAGGATAGATTGTTCAAGGCCAACGTAATGAAGTTTGAGCCAACATGGTCTCAAGACCCTGTCTCAAACCTCTTACTCTGTAAAATATCACAAAGGTCAATAAAAATAATGTATATAGCACTTGCTTTAAATCTTCAAATTAATAAACTAAAATGAGAGAGGAAAATAGAAAAGTCTCAATAATTTTCATCATTTTTGAAAGATGATAATGCTATTCTGAGCTCATGAAATGGTGTTTAAGAATGTCCAGTTAATCAAAATTTAAATTGATTAAATGTTAAACTTAGCAATCATCTTCTTGTCCAGGATTGAGGATCACATATTTGTAATCTCAGACACACAATGATCATAAGTTAGAGGTCAGCCTGGGCAACTTAGGGTAACACTTTCTCAAAAGAGGGAGGTGGTAGGCTCCACCTCAGTGGATATGTCTCACATATGTGAGGTTCTGAGTTAAATCCTTATCACCACATAAACAAAAATATTGTTTCATAATTTTAAATAAAATATTATCCCTTGAGTGCTTAATCCTACTGACATTTATCAAGCAACTTTGTTGAGTCTAAAGCAAAAAGAATTATGCAATTGATATCCAATATGACATTTTTCAAAAACTATCTGAAAATAATTGTTTTCAAAGATAATCTATTGTATAATGAACACTTTTGTGATCCTTCAAATCAAATAAAATCTATATTCACTTCTGAAGTTCTAAAACAAAAGTAATTATGGAAACTTCCATGCCATGGGATCAAATTATTAATTTAAACTCATTGGATGGCAAGTTTTTCTTTCACTTGCATCTTATCCTTAAATTGCTTCATGACATAAATCAGTTACTCAGTATTTATAAGTATTTGGAATTCATTGTATAAGTATATATATTATATAAGCACTTATAATTCATAAATCAAGCATATTCATATTTCCCTTGAAGGAAAATTGTATTTAAATTAAGCCAATATTTTAAAATATTGAAAATAGTTGGAACAATAATTCTTTTTATTTATTTATTTTTGTTCTTACAGTAGACTAGATCCCAAGAGGTAGGCTTGGTTTCCTGCTCAATTTTTCTCCATTCCAAATCTTCTAGCATCCAGATAATTCTAATCTGTGAATCCAAGTCAGCCAAAAGCATCATGTTCATTTCTTTGACTTCATTTGCAGTTCTTTCAGCCTTCCCTTATCTTCATAACCATTCTTGGGAATTAGCATTATTCAAAAATACTCCAGTTCTGAAATACTTAACTCTTCAGCTTCAAACATCAATTTCCTACTCTTTGGTTTAGCAACTGACACTAATCTTCCCTTTTTTCTTGATGGGAGCTGTAGCCATTGACAAATTTATGACCATCTGATGAACTCTATTCTGTCTTATCCTTCAATCTAGTTCTCAACAGAGTTTATCACCTTATCCACCTTCATTTTATTATCTTGGTAATTCTGGGGTATGAACTCAAAGGCCCCTGCTTACTAGGCAGGCACTCTACTTACCTGATTAATCCTCCCAACCCTTTTTAATCTTTATTTCTTACCAAAGGTCTCACATTTTTCCAGGGCTGGCCTAGAAATATGAATCTTCAGATTCTGCCTTCCAAACAGCTACATTTTTCAAATGTGAGCCACCACAACTTCCACCTCATCCAACTCTTCACCAAAGCCTACATCTCCACTAAACTTTTTTCACTTGGTTACATGCTTGTGAAAATGCCAACCACAAACCAAGCACACAGTCATGATCTCTGTAACTAATGGGCTCATACTATGTCATGCTAATCGTTTTCATCTCCTACCACCAACAGTAACAATAGTTGATACTGACAATCTCATTCCCCTATCCCAGCAATTCCCTCTCACTCTCTGAAGATGGCCTGGTCTCATTCTTCAAACTCTCACTGACTTAAAAGCCACAATCTTCTCTTGATGTTTTGTTTATCTTCAGAACCACTCTCTATAAATCACTACAAGATATTTGTATGAATCAGCCAGCTATGGTCGCTCATGCCTGCTATTCACTACTTGTTCCTCCCTATCCCTCTTTTCTCTTCCTCCTCCTCTTTCATTCTCCCTCCTTCTTTCCCTCCCTCCTTCCTTCTCTCCATTCTTCCCTACATCCTTCTCTCCATTTCTCCCTCCTTCCTTTTCTTCTTCCATCCTTCCCTCCTCCTCTACCTCTTTATTTCTCTTTGCTTTATATTCATCGTGAGATGAACAGCTTGCTCCATCACACACTCTCAGCACTATTTTGTTCTGTCTCATGTCAAGCCTAAAGCTAAAGAACCAGCCAAATTGTGAGCCAAATAGATCTTTCTTCCTTCTCAGTTGATTTTCTCAAGTATATGGTCACAGAAACAGGTGGAATACTTCATTCAGTGTTTGGCCCAGAATAATTATTTAATAAATCAAGGTATTTATGTAACTTCTATTCCTTTCTCTCTTTTCCATTTCTTCCCGCATCTTGGATACATGTCCCAACTGTATGCTGATAACTGCCAAATCTCCAAAATCAGCCTGCATCTCTCAATTCAACTGTAAATGTATCTATCCTATTTAACCACTTGCAGAACTCATCTTCTTTCTAACCTTGGTCTTCTTGAAACATTTTACTCAGTAAATGCCCTAATACTAACTGCTTTAAACTGCCAGGCATTTTCTACAGTTCCTCTAGATGTATTTCTTACTGTTCCTCCTTCATCTTGTCATTGGGCAAGTCCTGATGCCTCCATATTTCCAGTCTTGCCAGTGTGTCGATTGGTAACATGTTCCTTAACTGTAAGCTATTTCATGACATCATCATCTCTTATTTGTGTGAAGCCATCCTTCTCTGGTGCATATTAATACAACATGCATGCACAATTATAATTATTGATAAAACTTCTAGTTCCATCACTTCCCAGTAAAAACATAAAATGTGAGTTGCTATAAATTCCCGCCAACTTGATGTTTTTAGCATCTTTACATATATAAGTAGCCACCCTTTTTGTTAGTCCCCTTTAAGACCAACTGGAATCTGCTAACACTTCAGCTTATACACTCCAAGTTTTCTTTTCTTCTTCATGTTTCCATCATCAATCAATCACACCCATCAGAAGAAAAAAATGAGCCTATTAGTCTTACTTTACTTTCTAGCTGCCTCATAAAAGCACATCAGAAGTTTGAAAGGAGGCATAATACCTATTTTACTATTATCTTATTTTCTTATTTAATTCCATGCATAATTTTGCACTAATTTAAAGATGATTTTTTAATTAAGACTTATAGTCTAACATATGTCTATCTCCATAAAATTCTGTATAAACTGAATTTACCCTTATTTTCCTGAAAGTTATTGAAATTTTTAGATAAATACTAACAAAAACTCTATCTACTGATAAGATTTGACATTTGAGACATGTTGAATTGAAATCCTTTCTTAGTACTACTTAAAGATGCCTTTTTTTTTTTTTTTTGTGGGTCGTAGGGCTTGAACTCTGGGCTTGGGCGCCGTCCCTGCGCTCTTCAGCTCAAGGCGAGCACTCTGCCGCTTGAGCCACAGCACCACTTCCGGTTTTCTAGTGGTTTATTGGACATTAGAGTCTCACAGCCTTTCCTGCCTGGGCTGGCTTTCAATCTTGATCCTCAGATCTCAGCCTCCTGAGTACCTAGGATTACAGGAGTGAGCCACCAGTGCCCACCAAGATGACTTTCTTTTTATGCAGACCTTTTATTATGTTTTTGTACTCATAAAATTTGGAATAGCAAATAACTGGAACAAATCAATGGAAACATAATTAATATTTTAAAGGCAATGCTGTTATTTTGCATATTATACAAATTTGCTTTCAAATAATGAATAAATTCTAAGTATGATCAAAGAAAAGGTACATTCTGTTTCACTAAGCTATATATGAATTTTTTATTGTATTGTTTTCAATTATTTCTTCTTGCTTTCATTTTTCCTATTGGTTTATTCCCTGTTGTCACTGTTTTTGATTTCTGTATCCTTTGTTTTGCATATAAGGTTTTCTGATTTGGGGAAAGGAAGGGTAAATCACAGGAACGGTAGGACAAAGGGTGAACTAATGCAAACAGTTATACTCATTAGACACTATTGTTGGAAATGAACTTTACAACTTGCTGGAGAGGGGGGATTAGGAAGAAGTGAGAGAAAATGAGGGAGGGGTTAACACTGTTCAAAAAGAAAGGTCCTCATTACCTTACTTATGTAACTGTAACCCTTCTGCATATCACCTTTACAATAAAATTTAAATTTAAAGATAATTTTTAAAAGAAAAAGATGGTTGAACAAGTTTACACTCCCACCAACAATGCAGTAAGGTTCCCTTCTGGCCATATCCCCTCCAGCATCTGTTGTTATTAGAGTTCTTAATTATAGCATTCTAACTGGGATGAGGTGGTATCTCAATGTTGTTTTGATTTGCATTTCTTTTATGGCTAGGGAGGTTGAGCATTTCTTCATGTGTCTATTGGCCATCCTTCTTT
>NW_012267233.1:21117579-21178770 GCF_000151885.1 Dipodomys ordii
ATCCTTCTTTCCTCTTCAGAGAAGTTTCTCTGTAAGTCTTTAGCCCACTTATTTATTGGGCAGTTGTTTCTTTGAGGATTTGTTGTTGAGGGATTTAATTTTTTGAGTTCCAGGTATATTTAAGATATGAGACTCTTGTCTGTTGTATGGCTAGTGAAGATCTTCTCCCAATCCATGGGCTTTCTATTGATCTTGCTAGCTATGTCATTTGCTCTGCAGAAGCTCTGCAATTTCATGCAATCCCATTTGTCCAACCTTTCTTTGATTTGTTGGGTTTCTGGGTCTCTATTAAGAGATTTTCAGCCTGGGCCAAGGAGACCTAGAATATCTCCTATTCCATCCTCTAATGTTTTGAGAGTGTCTGCTTTGACTCCGAAGTCTTTGATCCATTTTGGAAAGTAGCATGGAGGTACCTCAAAAGACTCCACATAGAGCTCCCTATGACCCAGCAACCCCACATTGGGGCATTTACCCAGATGATCACAAACAAAACCATACTAAAGCTCCCAGCACAGCTATGTTTATTGCAGCATTATTTACCATAGCTAAGATATGGAACCAACCCAGATGCCCCTCAATAGATGAATGGATCAAGAAAATGTTGTATATATACACAATGGAATTCTATGCCTCCATCAGAAAGAATGGCATTGCCCCATTTGTTAAGAATTGAAAAGACGTGGAAAAAATTATATTAAGTGAAGTTAGTCAGAACCAAAGAAACATAGGTTCCATGGTTTCCCTTATTTGTAATAACTAGTATTTGTCTGAGATAAACAGAAACTGTCAGATAAGTTAATGTTAGGAGAAATGAACCCCAAGATAAGGACTCAAATGTTTTTTTCTTGCTTGCTATTGTTTTTAACATATTTATAAGATATTTCTTTGTTGCTTTGTATGTCCCTCCCCCACAGTATAACCCTTGCTTCACTGCATTTGATGTTGGTATAATTTGTGGAGGGGAAGGGAAAAACTTTACAACTTTGGCGCGAGGAGGGGGGAGGAGAGGGAGAAACAGAGGGATGAGAAATGGGAAGGGATGGGAAGGGATGGGAAGGGATGGGAAGGGATGGGAAAAAGAAACAAAGGAGGAGGCAACAATGCTTGATAACAAATGTACTCATTACCTTGCCCATGTAATTGTAACCCCTCTGTACGATATTTTCACAATAAAAAAAAAGGAAAAGCTAAATACACATTCAAAAATTTCCCTCCAATTTCTGCCTATTGGGGTTGCTTTTCAGTTAATTCAACTAGTTGTTTTAAGATACTTTAAATATTTTTGTCCAGATATTTTATTGCCAAGTGTGGATGGGCCAATATGGCAAAGAGACCAGTAACCTGCCCCTAACTGCATGGAGACTTCTCTCAGTGATATCACCAATGACCCAATGTTGATGGAAACAAAGGTCGATTCTATCTGGAATTTGCCCAAACATTCAGAAATTGACCCTCTCTTATTCTGAAGTCATTTGCCTCAGAAGAAATTTTTTTCTTCTGTGTTTCTCGTATCTAACTGGCCTCTTCTTTCTACTATATTTTTATTTGCATTCCTTCTTCCAGACCTATTAATAGAGTACCAGGAACCAATTTTACTTTTATTCTCTGTCTACCAGCTTAGACAGAAAAGGCCTTTACTAATACCATGTGATTTAAAGGTTTTAAATTTTTCCAAATGTATGGCTATTATCCATGAATTCTAAACACGTGTTGTTAATTATCTACTTACCTCCTCCCCTTAATAAACTACATACATTGAAATGAACTCCAAGATATGGAAACAAGAGGTCTCTTCTTTTTCTCTTTTACATTTTTATTTTTTATTTTTTAATGATTTTGTCTTCTTTACCTTATGTATGGTGTATTCAAGTGTACATCCTTAAAATGGTACAGAACTTGAGGGAAAAAAAGGATGAAAAAGTGTAGTAGTGGAGCTCACTGGATACGGATAGAAGTGAACTATACATCTGGTGGGTGTAGATGGGAGGGGAGGACTAGGAGAGAGAGGGAACAGAAGACACTACACAGAAGGAAATGTTCTCATTATCTGATTTATGTAATTGTAATCCCTCTGTACATTACCTCTATATAACAATAAAGTAAATTAATAATAAACATAAACTGCAAGACATCTCACATGTGATGATATCTAAACATCTAAACCTGATATTTTAGTATTATTTCATCCAAACATGTTTAAGCTCCATGGTTGCATTTCCACAAACATGTCTGTATCTTGTTTGGCCACCCTCATTCATCTCAATATTTGCAAATGTTTTCTAATTTTTCAACTTCAACCACTGTTACCTCATTTATATTATCTAATCAGAAGCCAACAAATGAAGGTGTGGTTCATAGGGGTGGTTTAAGTGGTATCATGCTTGCCTAGAAAGCAAGACATCTCTGGGTTTAATCCCCAGTACAGAGGAAAAAACTCTAAATGATTCCTTTAAATATTTAATCAGATAATATAACTATATAACTTCTCTACAAAATTGTTCAAGGTGTTTCCATTTTACTTATAGTAAAAAGCAATGTTTATAATGATCTAAAGAGATTTATGTAATCTAGCACTGATGATCTTTCTGTTTCCTCATTTTTCCCTGTCCTATCTGTTCATTTTGTCCACAATCCTGCATTTTATTTCTCGGACATTTTAATCCCACAGACTTTTCCCTTAAAACCAGTGTTTCCCTGGTAGTACTGATAATCTTGCTTCAAGTGTAGCTACTAAATCATACAAATCATGTTGCACTTTTCTACTAGAATGTAAGAAAAAGGGTAGTATTTTTGTCATGCCTTCTTATTGCTATGATCCAGGATAGAAAGTTTAATAATGGCCAGTTGTCAAATGAATATGAATGAATCAAATCCTACAAGATTTCCCTTTGATCTTTGATAAAGTCCATACTCTTCATAGGTTATATAACATCTGCATAATCATTTTAACCTATTTCTAGGGGGCTCATATGTTAGTAATATAGTCTCCCACCCTTCCTGGGAAATGTGCATTTTCAGGTTTTAAGTCTTACCCCTAGCTCCATTGCTTTTACCTTCTTTCTCCTCAGACTCCTCATAGGTTCCTCACAGTGCTTGTCACAGCATGTGGTAATCATCACTAAAACGAGGTAATTATTCAAGGAAAATAATAGTAAGCCATCGAGACCTGAAACACCTCGCTTTGTCCACTATTTTATTCCAAATGTTTGACAGATCATCTGCTGTAATTAATACTCTTTTAATATCTATTATAAACAAATGTGAATGTTAATATTATGATCTTCAATTTTCTGGAAGTGAGTACATGAAGAGTTGCTTGTGGCTAGAAAACAACTATAAAGGATGACTAGTGTTTGAACACAAGTCTTTCTAACACATTCTTTCCATAAAAAGTACTCATGAATTATACAGTTTCCTTTCAAAAATTCTTAATAATTTATCATAGCACATCATCCACTTTTTCATCATGTGATTGATAATCTCTGAGAATTTTGTGTGATTCAAAAAAAGGATTTTTCTAAAGCCGTATGCAAATAATAAATATATTTGTTATTAGGCATACATATTTATACATCATCCATCTTCAAGCTATTTAAAAACTTTACAGGTCAGAATTATGATGACTGAAGTAGAATTTGACAGATTCTAAAGTTAATTTACCTGTTAGGGTGTCAAGAGTACAAATCTCCTCTGTTCCTGATCACAGCAAGAGAATAAGATTATAGCATCTGAGGCAACAAGAGGAATGTTTGAATCAAGGAACAATCAAACGATAGTTAATCTAATCAAATTTATTGCATTGAAATTCCTCCCAGGGAATCAGTCAGACAAAAATCCCAACATGATGTGAACTAATGAAGAACAAAGTCAAAATCACACTTAAAATGTTATTCTTCTCTACAAGCTACACATCAAAGCAGAAAGCTGCTTTCAGCCCCACTGTGAGGACTATAATTATTTCTAATGGCTTATAAAGACAGGGCTTGTGATTGTCAAGTACAGAAACATAATTTTTTGGTGCACATTGAAATACTTTATATGAAGGAGCCACAGTCTTTGGAACCAGGCATTCCTGGATGTGAATCATGCATGACTTTACCACTTGCCAGGAAGGAGAGGTAGTATCCAAGGCCACATACATACATGTTACAGAAACTGTGAGCTTCAGTTTCTGCTTTTGTATGTTGAAGAAAAGCTTTCCATTCCTAAGATAAACCAGATAAACCAACTGATAAACATCAGCCAAAACAATTTCTTAAGCACATAATTACTTTTTGAATGATAATAAATCTAAATTAAAATGGGAGCTTTAGATTCACAAGGTTCACTGTGCAAGCTGGAAAAAAATTCCAGAAAGCACAATGATTTTCATTATACTCCCAAGTCAAATAAATGCTATAGGCTTTTCCCTACCCCACTAAAAGCAAATGGTTGAGACTTTAACAAGTGTTCTAGAAAGGAAGAAGGCGAAGGTTGCGATGTGTATTTAACGAAACATGGAAGAACCTGACTACCTCCGTATCTAAGGGAGATTCCAGGAGCAAAGAAGGTCCCAGCTGTTCAGCGTCCTCTGAGGGTATATTCAATTAAACAAGGAGGCAAAGGGTATTTCAAAGACAAGAATAGATACTCTCAGATGGTAATAACTGAGGAAAATGTTACAAAGATGAGTAAAACCCAAAAGGCAATTGCCAATAGGCAGGTTTAGCAGAGAACAAGACCATAGTCCAATTATTATGACCACTGAAAAAAATAAGAGTTTTTTGTTGTTACCATAGCTGAGTGGACAGCTTTCTAATCAGACCGAAGAGAAGAAAAATAAAAGAGAGAGAAAAAGATGATAGAAACTATTTTTAAAGCCTGGGCTTATCTCCTGATCAGTCTAGGTTGTTTAAAAATGCATATCAAGTATGTCATCTGAAAAAAGCACTAAGTTTTCCAGCAATCCAAATTCAAATCAAGCAATACCTTAAGCTCGCAAGAAAGAGACCACAGTAACTTATCTTCCTTCCTGCTATTTTCTTTAGTTACTTTGCTTTGAAGTTTGCACTTTACAAATCATGTCTCAATAGGGAACATAATTGACCTTCCTACCATCTGAAGACTTCACAGTCTAGATGAACTGGGTGTGCTATTGTGAATAAGATATTTGTAGTCAATTACAGGCAACACCTTGGGATGCATAAATTATTTTTGAAGAATTAGTGGAACTCTCACTGGACAGCAAACTCCCTAATACTTTGACATTGAAATTAAACCGTTGGGGAGGCCCCTTGCTCCCAGTGCACATGAATGCTTAATATTCAGGGCAGCATCAGATCATCCAGAATCCAAGAGAGTAAAGAACTGATGTTAGGATCTCCAACAAATTTGTATGCAAATCTAAAATTAACTAATTAATTTGTCATAGATGACATTTCTTCGTTTTGCTTTTTGCTTTTATAAAGCCTATCTCCTAAAGTAGAAAACACACACACACACACACAAGTAAGAGAGGAAAAAATCAATTTCTCAAAAGACTAAGAAAATCATAATTTAAAAAGGGGACCTTCTAACTCTCCCAAATACTACATACAGAAAAAGGAAAAGGTTTTAAAAAGTAGAATCCAAAGGAGATTTCCACATGGAAAGCCTGAATCTAATCTTTAGTACTTTGTTTATTCCAGAATCTAGAACAGTAATCCAATGGGTTCTTCCACCTCACACATATCCTCCTTACTTGTAGTTAAGATGTGGGAGAGGTTGGCCACAGATTGATCAGGGAGGCCACCCTCAGAAAAGCAGGAAGTTACAGATGGCAGATAGAGCTGTGAATATGATATTATTCCGCACTATTGTGTGCTACCTTGCCTAGAAAAGAAGAGATTTTAATCAAATGATTAGAGTTCCATGACAGCATGAGAGAGGGGGATCAACCTATTCCTTGGGACTAAAATAAAAATTCAAAATTCAATGCTGGAAACCCACAGCTCATATCTGTAATTCCAGCAACTCAGGAGGCTGAGATCCAAGGATCACAGTTCAAAGCTAGTTGGGGCAGTAAAGTCTAAGATTAAGCCTGTGAAACTTTTACTTCCAATCAACTACAAAAAGTCTTCTCAAATTACTTAAAACATGAATATACAAAATGTTCTATTGTTCTCTGTCAGACACTACATAAACAAGAGTATTTAGTTTTACTATGAAAAGAGCATTTGATTGGGCAATTTATACCAAGAGGACCAACTGAGTTCCGACAACCTATCATTAGTAGTGCATTAACCTCCAACCTTCTTTAATACGCAGTGGTGTAGGCAGATGACAAGGTCAAAGTTGAAACATTTTAAAATGTCTTTGAAATGGAAATTGAAGGGGAAAACTGTTGTGCCTTTTAATCTGAAAGTTACATTCACAGAAAGACACACATACAACTTCAGCCTTGGAAGACAATAGAACTTTTGCAATAAATTTATTTCTTCAAAAGCATAATGAAATGTAGTGACAACTGACTTCATGTGCACACAGTGTGGAAGGAATTTCGGTCATTTTCAGATAAACATAGGCTAATGGAAAGAGCCTCTGACTCAAAGCCAGAGAAATTGTGTCTTCTCCAGTTTTCAACCTCCTGCCAACAATGTGACCTTTCTAAAGTGCTTTAGCATCTCTGTTCTCTGTTTCCTGAACTGTAAAAGAAAAAGGTTGAACTCAATGATTTTTCAGATAATCCCCAACTCTAAAATCCCAAAAGTCTCAGGAACATGTTTTAATAGAAGAATCTTTCAGACTTTTCTCTGACAATACATCTCTATCAAATACTTACTAGATATTTTTTGCCCTATATTGCCATGTTTTCTCTTTCTTTGAAAGTAGACAAGGAGTCTTCTCCTTGCCATCAAAGCTTCCCTATGTATCTATGTTGGTACTAATTGGAATCTGCTTTGTTCTCATATCTCAGTGCTGTTCCCAGGATTCACTGACCACCCTCCCCCAAGGACTCCCAGAATCTTATCAGAATCCCTATCCTTGAGCTATTCTCAGAAAAACCTCACCCCTGGCTTTACATGAAACCTTACCCCAGGACCTTCTGCTGCAGCTGCAAGGACATTATAAATCTGAAACTCCCATGCTTGATTATATTTAAGCTCTAAACCCCCTACCTTCTTCACCTCTTGTATCTCTCACTCTGTTTGGTACTGTCTGGTGCCCTTCTTTGCAATGATTAAATCCTTATCTGTTCTCTTAAGGTCTCTGTTTTGTATTTTCTTTTGTCCACTTGATCTTTCCTGAAAGATACTTTATACCTATTAGGTATTCAAGACTATGAGGATCAGATTCTGGGTAGTAGTACCTTACTAAAATCTACCTTTCTGCTTCCCAGGTAGCCTGAGTACCATTTTCATCAAGATTTTAAGCTAAGAAAGTTTGATTTCACTGGGATCCAGGAAATACCATGTTATTTTGGTCAAATCAGAAAGCACATTCAGTCTCCTGTGGCGAGCTATCAGTTCAGAAGAAAGTTAGTAGAGATAGCTTTATGACCATTAGAAACCCCTGGTACAAACTGTGCATTATATTCTTATTGCCTTTATAATTTGGGTTTTATGAGGAAGTATATTCACTTTTTTCCATTAGTTTATGCTAGATTTTCTGCTCCATGCAAGAACCACTCAAATTTAGGTAATAATGTTCAACTCTTTGGGGATAGTTCAGGATTTAATTACTGAGCCAAGTGTGGTGATACAAATTTGTGATTTTATTTTGAGAGTCAGAGAATAGGAGATTGAGATCTGAGGCCAGACTAAGTAGCAAGGTTCAGGAGACTCCATCTCTATCAATGGCTACGAATGGTGATGTGCATCTGTTTTCTCAGTTGTAGGGGAAGCAAAAGATCTGGACACAATGGCACACTTCTATCATCTCAAAGACAAAAAGAAACATAAATAAGATGGCAGCAATTCAGGCCAGCTTTGGCATAAAGTAAGACCATGTCTTTAAAGTAACTGTCACACCTGAGGATCACTGTTCAGACAGCCCAGGTAAGAAAGTCCGTGAGACTCTTATCTCCAATTAACCACCAAAAAAACAGAAATGGAGCTGTGGCACAACCAGTAGAGTTCTCACCTTAAGCTGAAGAGCTCAGGGACAGTGCCCAGGCCCAGAGTTCAAGCCCCATGACCGGAGAAAAAAAAACCAACTATCAACAACAACAACAACAAAAACCCTACCACAAAAAGGGACTGATGGAGTTCCTGTCCAGCAAGCCTAAGATGGTATGTTCAAACTCAAATACCTCCAGAAAGAAAATAAAAATCCCTACTATAGTAATGACAGTATACTAATATTTAATTTCATAGGCCAATGCCAATTCTAAAATTGATATTTTAGTAAATTTAATATCATAATTTAAGAGTTACTTCATTTTTCATTAAACCATTACTTTGAATGCATATAATCCTTTGGCATTGAAATGCAATCTTAAACTATTTGTATTGCCCATAGAGCAATACGTAACAATTACCATCTGAAAATATTAATTGTTTTAGCCATATCTCCATTTACTTATTTCTGGAATCATTTTGTCCATTTGGTTTCCATTTGTATTTCTTAAAATCCTATTTGCATTCAAGTTAGCCAGTAAAAACTTGAGAAGAATATCTCTCCCATCTAACAACCAGAAAGATTTAAATAATCTTCAGAAGCATAACATTTCTTGAATAAAGTAGATCTGGAATACAGAAATCTGGGAAAATTCCCAAGGTGAGGTGAATGTAAGTTGAAGAGATCAAGAGAGGAAGAGGACCTTATGTTTACAATTGTTAAGAAAAATCCAATGGAAAAAATCAATCATAAAGTTCTAAAAGGGGATGAACTGGGGCCAGAATGATATAAGGCCCTAGCAACTCATCATCCTCCATATAAATTCATAACCATCTAAAAACTTCTCACGGACTTTACTAGGGTGTTAGGAGATAATCTATGGAAGGAAAGAAGACTTAAAAAAAAGTCTCCCTTAATTATACTCCTGAAAAATGGAAGGAATAGCCACAGAAAGCAATGCATGAAGCCCTGCTTGCTAGCTGTCTCTATGCTGTCTCTACTATGAAACGAAAACTTGAGCCCTAAAGAAAAGGCAAGAAACCCCAACGGCTTTAGAATGCAGGGAGAACCCACGGCAAATGGGTATAGATGTAAGGAGATCAACAAAACCTTCCACTTGTCCTGGGTGGAATACAACTAATTGCTTAGATCAGATATTTAGATGTACTATTTAGAACCAGAATCATTGACAAAGTCTAAGCTCTGAGGGACACAAGGCATGACCCCTATCAAAAACTCAGTCTGAGCCAAGACATAGAGAAAGGTTCCAAGTTCTTCCTAGAGTAGGCTAGTGAAGAGTACTAAACAAGTAACAACCATCTCTAACCCACACTACAGGAAAAATAACTCACTCAGGCCTAGACTTAGAATAAAGAATAAAGCTGAGTGTGTAACAGGAATATTGAGAGAAATCTTGCAATTCACCCGTACCCTAAGTACAAAAGGAATTTGAAGACAGTGCTGACCCTAGGGTAACATAGTAATAAAAGATAAAAACCTCAGTTCAACCCAATTATATTGGCTGACCCCCATATTAAAAGCTGAACACATAAAGAAATGAGCCCCACTCCCGGTATAAACATGAAATGTATGCTGTCTTATTTCACTGTCTTTCAAACCATCAAATAAATATGTAATTGGAATCTCAAAAGGGGAAGAGAAATAGAATGAGGTAAATAAAAAAAAGACTTGAGGAGAAAATAGGAAGTCTTCAGAAGTTATGAAAGTCATAAAATACACATTTAAGAGGCTAAAGAAACATCCAAGTAAGTGTAAAAACAAAGCAAAACACCTTTGCCTATTGGTTGACACTGAATTTTTAAAAAAAATTGAAAATAGCCACAGGAAAGAAATGACATGCAATATAGGAATGTTTTGATCTCTTACACACAAAAAAGTTTATGCCATCAGGGATTAAGCAAATCAGAAGAAAACCAGATAATATAAAATGTAAGAAGATGTTAGAGAAGAAAGGTGTTAGACTGATTTCAATACCAGTGAGAATATCTCCTCAACAAAAGAAGAGCAAAAGAGTAAAATACAGCTTTAGACAAATAGTACATTGGAAGAATTTGTTGTCATCAGGCTTGCACTATAAAAACTAGGAACTTGAATTGATCCAACAGTATTATAATATTAAGCAAAATTAGGGCTTTAAATTAAAAAGTGTTCATGTGCACCAGTATGGTACGTTGACCCAGGACCTCTTATTCATGCTTTCATTTTTTCACTCAAGGCTGATACTCTACCACTTGAGCCATACCTCTACTTCCAGATTTTTGCTGATTGGAAGATAAGAATCTCAGATGTTTTTACTCTGGCTGGTTTCGATCTTGGCCTCCTGAGTAGCTAGGATCACAAACATAAGCCATCAACACCCCAGCTAATATATTTTATAATTATAATTAATAAACCAATGGAGTACATAAGATGAAATAATAAAAATTTCAATCCAAACATATGAATTCTTGGGAAAAACAAATGTATGAATGTATTTTGAAAACTAGAAATATAATGAATGTAAATTCAACCATAGTGATTTTTGACTCCTAGAGCCTGTCCAAACAAGGTTACAGGAGATTATCAACAAGAGAAAGGTTTTACTATGAAGTCACTGCATAAAATTGCCACATTTTACTGTTCCACCACATGCACAAATAAAACACAAGCTCCTAAGATGTAAAAAATAAAAATAAAAAGGCAATATGAACCCTGTAAAGAAACACATTGATAGAAATATACTTCACCAAAAAAGTAAACAAATAGCCTGAAAAGAATTTAAAGAATATTTATTTTCTCATCAATGGGATGAAAGAGTAAATAAACAGACAGAATTTATGCAAACAGAAAAGTTAAAGAAAACTTAACAGAAGCATAAGCAAGCTGGTGCCAGTGACTCACATGTTGTAATCCTTATGAAGCCAAGATCTAAAGAACAAGGTTCAAAGCCAGCCCAGGCAGGAAAATCTGTGAGACTTTTATCTCTACTAAACTACCAAAAAAGCTCAGAAGTAGAACTTTGGCTCAAGTTGTAGGGTGCTAGCCTTGAGCAAAAGAAGCTCAAGGACAGTGGCCAAGTTTTGATTTCAAGCCCCAAGACTGGCACAAAAAAAAAAGAAAGGAAAGGAAGGAAGGGAGGAAGGAAGGAAGGAAGGAAGGAAGGAAGGAAGGAAGGAAGGAAGGAAGGAAGGAAAGGAAGGAAGGATGGAGGGAAGGAGGGAGGGAGGGAGGAAGGGAGGGAAGAAGGAAGGAAGGAAGGAGGAAGGAGGAAGGGAGGGAGGGAGGGAGGGAGGGTGGGAGGAAGGAAAGGAGGAAGGAGCACAAAGACAATTCAACAAAATTAAGTGCTCCTGAAAAAAAATGAGAAAAATCAGTAATAAGACAAAGATAATTTTTAAACTAAGAGCTAAAATTAGACCTGATGTCTCAAGCCTATAATTCTAGCTATCAAAGTCTAAGGCCAGCTAAGGAAAAAGCATTTTACTCTATGTGTGCAGTAAAGTAAAACATAGCATCCCCATGCAATATCCACTTCCTAACCTATGAATACTAAAATTATTACCTGAAATGGAAAAAGAGCATTGCCTTCTATTGCAAAAATATAATCAAGACTCTTAAGAGGTGATATATGTCTTTCTTGAGTGGTAGCTTTATATACAATGACATGTTCTTTTTTATTTTAATTTTATTGTCAAGGTGATGTACAGAGGGGTTACAATTATGTAAGTAATGGAGTGAATACATTTCTTGTCAAACTTGTTAATACCCTCCCTCATTTATCTCCCTCTTTCCCTTCCCCCTACCCCCCCACCGCAAGTTGGATAGATCATTTCCAGTGTATCATCTTGTGAGTATCACTTTTGCATTGGTTCCTCCTTTGTTCTTTGTCTCACCATTTTATTATTCCCTTCCCTAATGAAGGTAATATATATACCTAGGGTACCAAAATCAAATACAGTGACAACAGAGGATATACCATAAGAAGAAAAACACAAAAGAAAAAATAAATCACGTGGTACATTAAAAACTGTAACAACAAAGAAAATCCTCTTGTATCCATTTTGCTTAGCATCATCTTATATGGTCATATGCACATAGCTATTGAGCCATTCTGCCTATCTGCTAAGATGATCCTAGACATATACTAATGATTACAAATAAGGGAAACCATCGGACCTATGTTTCTTTGTGTTCTGCTTACTTCACTTAATATGATTTTTTCCAAATCCTTCCATTTCCTTACAAATGGGGTAGTGTCATTCTTTCTGATGGAGGCATAGAATTTCATTGTATATATACCACATTTTCTTGATCCATTCATTTACTGAGGGGCATCAGGTTTGGACTTCCTCCCAAATATGCATCATCTATATTCTATGTGAAGATGATGGAAAATATTAGGATGAGTTAGCTACAAGCTACGGAGCCTGCAGCCAACAGAAGCTGGAAGAAAGGAGGAACAAATTCTTCTCTTGAGGCTCCAAGACAGTGTGACGCTATGAATACCCTGATTTCAAATTTTAGATTCCTGAACTCTGAGAGAATAATTCCTTATTTTGTGTGGTACTTTCTTAGTGCAACAATTTAAATATATACAGAGGAAATAAAGCAAACAAATGAGAAAATAAAGGGCTGGAAGCTCAAATGGTAGAAAAGTTGCTAGGCAAGTGCAAAGTCGAGATCAATTCCCATTACAAACAAAATCCAACACTAAATAAGCTGAATGAATAAAATAAAAATTAAAGTTGGTAACTTCAACAGTATAAAACACCAAAAAGTAAAGCATCTCTCAATTTGAAGACAGATATTTTGATACATCCTAGCCAAACAACAACAACAAAAACAGTAATTAATTAATTTTAAAAGACAAAGAATGCCTTCAAGTCTACAAGATAACAGTAAGTGAGAGAAGAAAATGAGAAAGAACTAAAGTTATTTATGTGCTGTATGGCCAAGAACTTGTCTATATTTTGTCCATGCCCTAAGACTTCATAGAGGATGAATTTAAAACTCATTAAAATATATCCCAACGCTCAGACATCAACATAAATATGACTGGCTGCATTCAGACAAGTTCTTGCTGAGTATCTAGGACAGAAAGTTTTAAAAACAATTACAATTTGTTGATAAAGTGAGCACATATAAGTTTATGGATGAGAGGATGTTAAAGAGATTAAGTCATTCCTTTCTCATGACCATAAGCACTTTACATCTTAGGAATCGGACAAGATGCCTTGAAGACACCTCAGGAATCAGCAAGACCCTACGTATCACAGGCCTAAGGGTGTAAAACAAAACAAGTCAGTTGACATACTGTCCCTTGAGAAAGGAGTCGTGTTAGGGAGATCCTGTTTCCATAGGGACACCTAGGGAAATATTTGTCCAGATTCAGCTGCGCAAACACTCAAGAAGTCATTGCAGCCTTCAAAGAGGCCCAGCTATTGTGTATATGTGGCAGCCCTTAATATTACCTATATACAGATGATTTGAGGGCTATACAAACCACAAGTATTACAGGGTCATGGAGGCTTCCACCCAATTTTAAAGAAAAATCTGAGAAGTGAGTCACTGAGTAGATTATGGTCAAAACCCCTGCAGGTAATTTGTGAAACTGAAAGTAAAGGCAAAGCTGTAATGGAAACCCATGAATTTAGAGATTTCTGGAATGTGGAATGTCTGCCAGGGAAAGACCTGCAGGCAGTGAGCAAAGCCAGCCTAAATGAGCTACAACAAGGAAAGCTGTAGGTGTGGGGCTCCTTGGAATCACACAAAACCACTGTATGACCTATATATTGGATAGAAAACAACAGGATTTAACCCTTGCCCTGCTGTGCTTTGGTCTTTCTTTGGTCCCACCCCCCCTTCTAAAGCCCCCTTAGTCCCTTTAAAGACAGGATTACTTACTTTTCTACTACAGAATTCTAGAATTATAAGTTTTGTGGCAATAATCTTTTCACTCTGACTGGTTAATTTTTTGTGTGTAACTTATTAGTTAGGAAAACTCTTACATCTAAAATATTTGAAATTACCTAATAAGAACACAAACAAGACATGCTCAAGCTCAAATCCTGGCCTAAGCACAGACAAACTGAGTGATTATGACATATTGGTAAATTATCTAATCTCCTTTTCCTTTATTTCTTAATATAAAACCAATTTTAAAACTTTGTTGTGATTAAGTTATACTGAAATGGAAATCAGTTGATATTGTCTTCAACATATGCTCCTCAAAATATAAATATAACACTTTTTTCTTTACAATCTAAAATATGTCAGTTAAAATTATTACCTATTAATTAAAAACACACTAGTATTCTTCTATGTGCAATCATTTGAAAGTAACTGCAAACATTGTCAGAATTTGACCACTGAGATGACATACATCTATAGGCACTTCCACTGCTGTTCAAGGATCTGATAAGTCATGCTTGCTTTATGTTGGAGGTCAAAATCACAGATGCAATTTAAAAAGCAATTATATACTCAAAGAACAGATGATTACTTGTACACAGCTCAGAATGCTTAACATATTTTCAAAGTCTAGTTTTCTAGAGCTGTAGAAGAGAATATTTGCACACCTTGGTAGAATATAATAATCACTCAGTATTTGGGGGGATAATTATTTCCTAAGAAACAGTCATTAACTATTCTAAGGTCAAACTGATTTCACCTTCTTGTGAATGATTATCTCAATCCTTTATTGAAGAGGCATGTGGAAATGAAAGGCTAGTCGAAGTTATCCTCAGGTGAATACACTGCATACACTATGAGATATGAAAAATTACACAGTGGAAAAATGAACTCACGGAGATCAATCACATTTCGAAGATGCAAATTAAAAAGGAACACAGGATTATAAATTACATTCCAAGTGAAAGCAGATAGCCTTTGGAATGTAATTGTTATTTGCCAAAACTAAAAAGTGAATTCTCCAAAATCTCTAAAAGAAACTGTTCATATTTACATTGGAGAATGGTAGTTCAAATACTAAAATATGTCTGACCAAATACAACTTTCTTTTACTTTAAGCCATTCCTAAGTTTCCTCATTCAAAGTTTTTCAAATAGTATTAGTATATCAAGACACTATATGTCATAAAATTTGCAGAAGGACAAATTTTATCCATGGATTGAAAGTCAGTATTGAGAAGGTAACCAGCTTTCCTCAAATCAGCAGGCAAAATTCGAAATCTCCTCTGGAAATTGATTAGCAGATTTTAACCTTTATATGGAGATCAACGGGGACCAAGCATCACTGTGACATTTTAAAGTAAAGCTCAAGGTGTTAAAAGTGTGTCAGGTATCAAGCACAGGACAATACAATTGATTTTAGGGACATCTGATCTAAAACAAAAATAGTACCACAAGACAATGGAAACTTCATGATATTTTCAATAATTGGTGGTAAGTCAATTGGCTACTCACTAATCTCTCTAAGGACCATGATACTATAACCTTCACAAGATTGATTCCTTCCATGACCCTTTTTCCATGAACTCAGTTCCTATATTAAATAGGTGTGAATGAACTTGAAAGACAACCATTAGATATCAGGTGAGCCCTATGTCATTTTTTTGTAAAGTTCCAAAGTTTCTTGAATTATACATAACATGTTAGAACACTCTTTATTATGGTTTCTGTTGTCAGAAGGGGCTACAATCTGTCAATTGCCCTTTCAAAATGCCTAAATGAGAGTGGAAACATGCTTCATATTAAGTCTGCACTATGATTTCTTGTGTTAAAGTCATTACTCAGGCAGGTACATAAACAGATATTTCTATCTTGTCAGATTCATTATTAATGTCTATGTTCTCAATTTTGAGTTCTGAAGTTACACAAAAATTTTGTGTTAAACCTACAGAGTTAAAAATCCTATTAAATTTGAGGAAATGAAGTATGAGGCACAATGATTTTCAAAAGGGCTTTCATTTTAAAATAAGCCATCAGAATAATCAGAGTATTAGCTATTTAAAATATCCATCCCTTAAAATAATTTAGATGTCATGTAAGTGAATGGTAAATAATGCATACTTAAATGAAGGCATACAACAAACTCACACAGAGAACCAAGAAATGATGTCCTTGTACTTTATAAGCTCAATACCACTGAAAGAACCTGTCACTGTCAAGAATTACGCACTGAAATTAAATTTACCTTGAATAACTAAAATATAAGCCTGCATAGAAATTGAAGTTGCTCTAGCTGCCATTGCAGACCTATAGCTGGCTAGCATCTTTGAATGCATGTTATTATTTGCTGGGAATAGACTTGCTGGTTACCAATAGACTCCATGTCCTTTCACTGATGTCAGAGCTGCCATGTCATTAATGAGCGTGCTCACCAGTGGACAAGTGACTATCTGCCCCTGCAATCGTCATTCAGCTGACAGTGGATGCTAAAAAACATTAATCATTTCATTTGCTCTGTCAAACTCAGCTGTTCTTGACAGGACACACCACAAGCTATAATAATTATGGAGATGCCTACAGGGAAGTCTTGCATAGAGTGCTTTGTCAGAGCTCCTTTTAAAAAAATACCTATTTGTGGAAAATGTATATTATACATTCAAATCATATTTTGATGCAATTTTCACATTCTATAAAGTACACTTGCCTAAAACACATCAAGCAAAGATAAATTAGGTTATTAAAACACCACCAGTTGACCCACACACAATCTCAGAACAGGACTAACGTAACACAGATAGGCATACTAAACTCACACTAAATACCTATTTCAAGGTGTAAGAGAAACTCCAGTTGATATTAGCAAGGGTAACACGAAAGTAAGTGAAAATAAAAGCTGCCTGAAAGGTCAGTGGGGAAGGAGACCAGTGTTGAGATTAAGAAAGGATTGGATCTTTGTGATTAGGAAAGTTCAGAAAGAAAAATAAAAAATCAGCTATTTATTGGAATTGTAGAGCATCTTAAGTATAAAAATGTCTGCAGTATTATTCTGCAATATGCTGTCAATGCAGTTACTCAGCCAAAGCCAAATGAATTTTCTACTTGAAATGATTGATTACCTCTGATTAAGGAGGCTAATCCTATTTAGTCACTTCTTATCTCAGAGTCCTGCTTGTCATTTGCATGGCACAAAGTTCAGGCAAGCCAGCACAGATTGTGAAACTGAACATTTTCCCATTGATACAAGAGAAGCAAGGACACTGGTTCATTTTAAGTAACCAGCTTGACAATAGTCAATGTGTCTCTCTGAAAAAGAATCTTGACTTAAAAAAAGAATTTAAGTGTGAATGAAATAAAAAAATGAGGCATGAGCTTCTATAATGAGGTAGGGGAAAATATCACAACTTTCCAAGGATCAATGTTATATTGGCCCACTGCTCACCTATTTCTGACCTATTTGACCTATTTGAAAATTTCACTCTTTTCTAAACAGTTTGCAGATAAGTTAATTGTAGATGGTGACATGTGAGCAAATAAAAAGTCAAGGAGATTGTTATCTCCAGGAAAAACAAAAAAGTTAAACGAGAAAGGAAATAGTAAACTATATAGAATAGTTGTGGGAAATATGTGCTCTGTAAAAATGGTGTAAGAAGCAGGGTAAGAGATTACCACTACATCACCTTCCATTTCTCCTACCTTCTCCACAGCCATATGCAAGCCATAGAGTCACACGACTGTCTTCTTCCTCTTCATTTGCTCTAAAAAAATGTCCCATGATTAAATTCTAGATATGTGATGTGCTAGTTTGCCCATGTCCTCCTTCAAGCACAGCCGGGACACTTTTTTTTTCTATCATCCTATCTGTAAGCTGAAGTATGACAACTGATGCTAAAACAGCTTTTAGGCTGTTAGGTTTTGAAAGATATGCTCACCTGTATCTTTGAGAAATTCATAGAACAAAATCTCTATACCTTCCCTAGGCTGTCTACCTCTAAATATTTACATGAAAAGGATATGACATTATAACTTACATAATTCACTGTGATTTGGAGTCTGCATAAAAAGCAAATATCCTCAAAATTACCAGGAACGATCCAAATATTTTGCTTCTACACACATAAGGAGTGAGATTGGTAAGTAGGTAAGAGTCCAAAAAATTGTCTTGTGGGGAATAATTACAAAAAGAGGGACTTTTGAGGGACTTCAGTTTATGTTTTAAACCTTACATTACAGTATTGCATGTATAACTTAATAAAAGTTAAAATATAAATATAAAATCAAGAAAAAATTAAATTATTTCAAGCACTGAAAATAGTGAAATGTTTCTGATGTATTTTTGGAGTTTAACTGCATTATCTTGAAACCTAAAATAACACACAAATAAAAATATAGCTAAATAGTTAGAAGTGTAGCTTTAAATTTCAAATAAAACAGTACTAAGCCAAGTGCCAGTGCCTCATGCTTGTAAATCATACCTAGTCAGGAGGTTGAGATCTAAGGATTGCTATTTGAAGCCAGCCCATGCAGAAAAGTGTGTGAGACTGATCTCCAGTTAACCACCAAAATGGCAGAAATGTAGATGTGGCTTTAGTTTTGAGCAAAAAAGGTCACAAATAGTATCTTTCAAGCCCCAAGAAGATGTATCAATCAATAAATACTAAATAATATCTCACAACATACAGAAAACATAGTATGAATGTTTGTTTTTACAATAGCCCTAATGGTATCTTTCATCTCTGAATAAATCACAGAGAGTATCCTAATATAATGGAAAGTACTAAGTTAAAAATTCTTTAACAGGTCTAAACTGTCAGTTAAATTAAGAAGGGAGGACTGGAAAAGAAAAGGGAAAAGGAAATGGAATATGGAGACAAGAGAACAAAAATAAACAGGTGATTTCCATGCACATGGATGGGATGTTTGCAGTTGCCTAATACATAACTAAATCCTTTAAATAGATGTGTAAAAGAAAACTAAAGTAATGGAAGAAGTCTTAAGGATTCTAAGAATACAAATCTGCTTCTCTGTTAATGTTTATTTCTCTCACTCTTCATGCAGTGCCATCAAATAAAAATTTGAAGAAAGCTAAACATTCTTACAGTTGTCAAAGTGTTTATATTCTAAAATGGATATTTAAAATCCCATTTAACCACAAAGCATTGTGAGACAGTTTCCATGGTTACTTCTTTTAAAACCAGCAGCTACAAAACATTTAGCAGGTACTTTAAAAAAAAATTAGCACCATCAAGCATTTCTTGAATTTATTTTGAAAAATGTTTATCTTGATTATTAATTGTAGTTATTGTATGATAATAGAAATTCCTCAGTAGAAATGTTAATTTTAATAAGCAATAGACAGTACTCACTGAAAGTTCATTTTTGTATTCATTTTAGTTTTAGTCTTAATTGATTATATTTGTGATTCCAATTGCTATATGAAGTGATGGATGTGTGTGTGTGTGTGTGTGTGTGTGTGTGTGTTCCTGTCACAGTCCATTAAAACTCAGATGAAAGCTGGGTGCCAGGGGCTTACATCTATAATCCCAGCTATTCAGGGGGCTGAAATCTGAGGATCACAGTCCAAAACCAGACTGGGTAAGGAAAGTCCATGTGACTCATCTCCAATAAACTACCAAAGAGCTAGAAGTGGAGCTGTGGTTCACATGGTAGAACTCCAGCTTTGAGTATAAAAGCTCAGGAACAGCAGTAAGACCCCAAGTTCTAGCACCAAAAGAAACTTCAAAGAAAAAAAAAAGAAAAAAACCATAAAATAGATGAACGTAAGATAGTTAATTCTTGTTTTGGCATGAGTGTATGTGGATGTACATATGTGTGTATATATACATACATGCATGTATGCACATACAGACATAGATACTAAGACATAAACATATATGTATGTGGAGATTTTTTGTATTAGCATAGGCTAATGGTCATAGTCTAACAATCCCATAGATGCATACAGTATAAACTGAACAAGTTTAACTCCTGTGTTGTATACTTTTAACCTTCTTTCTCAAACAGTATTGAGTGGATTTCATTATTCTAGGTGTGTGCATATATACATGAAACACTTCAATTCTGATCATCTAAGTACTTTTTCTTTTTCCCCCTCCCCATCCAGTTGATTCTCCAAGACAGTGCTACTTTTATACTCATGTGCCATTATTGTTGTTATTATCATTTTAGGCTTAAATTTTACATGAGCATTCTAATAGCAAAAATGAAAAGCGACTTGTAATAAAAAGATGGGAAAATATTTATCGAGCATTTAGACTCCAAAGCTGGCCAGGACCAGCTATATTCACATTTGATGATGTAGATTTCAAACTAAAACCAATCAGAAGAGACAAAATTACCATTTCATATTAATAAAGGTAATAATGCATCAAAAGGAATTAACAATTGCTCACATCTATGCACCAAATATGGATGGACCCAACATCTTTAAAGAAACACTGCAGGTTATACTTAATGGTGAAAAACTAAAGCCATTTCCTCTTAACTCAGGAAAAAGACAAGGATGTCCACTCTCTCCACTTCTCTTCAATCTAGTATTAGAATGCCTAGCTACAGCAATAAGACAAGATGCAGACATAAAGGGGATCCAAATAGGGAAAGAAGAAATAAAACTCTCCCTCTTTGCAGACGACATGACCTTGTATTTAAAGAATCCCATAGACTCCACTCCCAAATTACTCAAGCTGATTCAAAACTTCGGCAAAGTAGCAGGTTATAAAATTAACCCCCAAAAATCAATGGCTTTTCTGTATGCCAACAATGAGAAAAGTGTGGCTGAAATTAGGAAAGCAATTCCATTTGTAATAGTCCCACAAAAAAAAATACCTTAACCAAAGAAGTAAAGGACCTCTATGATGAAAACTTTAAAATCTTGAAAAAGGAAATCAACACAGAACTTAAAAATGGCAAAACCTCCCATGCTCCTGGATTGGAAAGATTAACATCGTGAAAATGGCAATACTTCCCAAGGCTATCTACAAATTCAACGCGATACCTATCAAAATTCCAACCTCATTCTTCAAGGAAATAGAAGAGGCAATCCAAAAATTCATATGGAACAATAAAAGACCCCGAATAGCAAAAATGCTCCTCAAAGGAAAGAACATTGCTGGAGGAATATCAATACCAAATTTCAAACTCTACTATAAAGCCATAGTAATGAAAACAGCTTGGTATTGGCATAAGAACAGACCTCAGGATCAATGGAATAGAATTGAAAACCCAGAAATGAACCTACAGACCTATAGCCATCTAATCTTCGATAAGGGAGCTAAAACAATAGAATGGAAGAAAGACAGCCTCTTCAGTAAATGGTGCTGGCAAAATTGGTTAACAACATGTTGAAAACTAAAGCTAGATCCTTATATATCACCCTGCACCAGAATCAACTCCAAATGGATTGAAGACCTCAAAGTCAAAGCAGACACTCTGAAAACATTACAGGATGGAATAGGAGAAACCCTAGGTCTCCTTGGTTCAGGCCGAAATTTTCTGAATAGAGACCCAGAAACACAACAAATCAAAGAAAGGTTGGACAAATGGGACTGCATAAAGTTGCAGAGCTTCTGCATGGCAAAGGACATAGCTAGCAAGATCAATAGAAAGCCCATGGATTGGGAGAAGATCTTTACTAGCCATACAATGGACAAGGGTCTCATATCTAAAATATACTTGGAACTCAAAAAATTAAACCCCCAACAACAAATCCTCAAAGAAACAACTGCCCAATAAATAAGTGGGCTAAAGACTTAAAGAGAAACTTCTCTGAAGAAGAAAGAAGGATGGCCAATAGACACATGAAGAAATGCTCAACATCCCTAGCCATAAAAGAAATGCAAGTCAAAGCAACATTGAGATACCACCTCATGCCAGTTAGAATGGCAAAAATCAAGAACTCTAACAACAACAGATGCTGGAGGGGATGTGGACAGAAGGGAACCTTACTTCATTGTTGGTGGGAATGTAAACTTGTTCAACCACTTTGGAAATCAGTATGGAGGGTCCTCAAAAGACTTCACATAGAGCTCCCCTATGACCCAGCAATCCCACTTTTGGGCATTTACCCAAATGTTTACAAACAAGACCACACTAAAGCTACCAGCACAACTATGTTTATTGCAGCATTATTTACCATAGCTAAGATATGGAACCAACCCAGGTGCCCTTCAGTAAATGAATGGATCAAGAAAATGTGGTATATATTCACAATGGAATTCTATGCCTCCATCAGAAAGAATGACATTGCTACATTTATTAGGAAATGGAAAAACTTGGAAAAAATTATATTAAGTGAAGTAAGCCAAGCCCAAAGAAACACAGGTCCCATGCTTTCCCTTATATGCAATATCTAGTATATGTATGAGTCAAGCGGAAAAGGTCAGATAATGTGATGTTAGGAAAATGAACCCTTAGATATGTATTTTAATGTTTTTTTTTCTTTCATGCATGTGTTTCTAACGCATTTATAAGATTATTTCTTTGTTGCTTTGTATGTCCCTCCCCCACAGTATAACCCCCGCTTTCACTATATTTGATGTCAGTATAACTTGTGGAGGAGATGAGGAAAAACAAGTCGTTTAAGGATTCAGGTGGACCTGTTGCAACAATGAGAAGTACAAAATGTCATGTCAAAAATGAGCTTTACAATGTCTGTGGGGGGGAGGGGGAGAAGGATTGGGTGGGGGGGCAGGGGAAAGGCTGGGAAGGGTGGTGAAGGGTAAACAAAGGAGGAGGCTGCAATGCTTGGTAAGAAATGTACGCATTATCCTGCCCATGTAATTGTAACCCTTCTGTACAGTATGTCCACAAATAAAATAAAATAAAATTCAAAAAAAAGAAACACTGCTGGACATACAAGGACAATTAGACTCCAAAACAAATATAGTGGAAAATTTCCTTTCCCCACTCTCATAAATAAGCAGGTCATCCAAACCAACCAAAACAATCGTCAAAAAGACTCTCAGAATTAAATGACACTAGTGAACAAATGCATATAACAGATATGTACAGAGTATTTCATAAAAGAGCTGAATCACACAAATTCTTCTCAGGAGCTCATGCATTTTAGGACATAAAGTGAGTGCTAGCAAAAAAACTGCAACTCTATCCTATCAAACAAAATGGACAAAAACTAGAACTGAATAGCAAAAGATACTATGGAAAATGCAAAAAAAAAAAAAGGCAGTGCTAATAATACCTCATTGACTTATGAGCGTCTCACTGGAGAAATTGAGAGGAAGAGATAACAATTCTGAGAAGCTAATGAAATGAGTATACAACCTATAAGAATTTGGGGGACATTGAAAAGCCAAGGCACTGGTGGCTCATGCCTATAATCCTAGCTACTCAGGAAGCTGAGATCTGAGGATAGAGGTTTGTGCGCCAGGGCAGGAAAATCTGTGAGACTTTATCACCAATAAACTACTCAGAAAGAGCCAGAAGTGGTGCTGTGGCTCAAGTGGTAAAGAGCTAGCTTTGAGCACAAAGAGGCTAGAGACAGCACCCAGACCCTGAGGTCAAGCCCCAGGACAGGGGCAGTACTAAGAGAAAAGTTTATGGCTCCAACAATGAAACAAAATCAAAACACAGAATGACCTCAAATAAATATTGTAATGATGCAACTCATGCTTTTAGAAAAACAAGAATTAGTTGATACCCATTTGACAGTTGGAAGAAATCATAAAGCTAGGGAAGAAATCAATGAAATATAAAAATAAAAAAGATTTAAAAAGAAGTCAATGAAACTGAAGGTTGGTTCAGTTGAACGAAATAGAAAAACCCTTCACATAACTGGAATGGAAAGACAGTACCTCATGATAGTCAGACAGATGTGCTACCACTTGATCTTTGCCCCTAGCCCTTAATTTTTCTTTAATTATATTTTAATTATTTTGGCATGAGACTGGCCTGAGACCACAATAGTCCTTCCATCCATGATTTTTCCTGTGTTGCTGGGATTACAGCATGGACCACAACATCAAAACTGTTGGTGAGGGGGCTGGGAATGTGGCTTAGTAGTAGAGTTCTTGCATAGCATGCATGAAGCCTGAGTTCAATTCCTCAGTACCATGTAAATAGAAAAAAGCCAGAAATGGCGCTGTGGCTCAAGTGGTAGAGTTCTAGCCTTGAGCAAAAGTAACTCAGGGACAGTGCCCAGGCCCCGAGTTCAAGCCGCAGGCCTGACAAAAAAAAAAAGGAAAAATGTTAGTGAGATGGAGTCCTGATAACTTTTTGCCTGGCTGATCTTAAATAATAATCTTTACCATACCTAGCTCTAGAGTAACTGAGATTACAGGCCTGAGCCATTGTGCCCAGCATTTTGTTTTTAAAGGTTAGAAATATGCACATATTTGGCAATCTACAGAACTCAACAGCCAAAGTGATTTCAGTACTACATTGTCAGTAGTAGTGGTTAGAAAAAAGCAAAAGTATACATCTGTGTGCTCCACTGAAAATTTAGATTTAATGAACTCAAAGGACAGACTAAATAGTAGTTTTATGGGGATCAGTTAGCCATGGACTGTGCGAAAAGCAAAGAGAACTTAACATAGAAAATGAGTCACAATATCTCAGAGAAAATAGCATAGTTCCCAAATCACACGTAACTTCAACCTTGTAGACGGAACAGAGGGATATGAAGTTCTCACCAGCAATTTCAGTAAATAGTCAAGCCCCAGATTTTAGAGACAACCTGTTTTCTTCTATTAAAGTGTGTTTAAAACAGGCTTGTAGTTTTGCTGCCACAAATTAACTAAAAGCAAGTGAAAAGTCTGGCATCTCTGCCTCCATTTGGAGTTGGTCATTGTTTTGAGCCATTTTTTTTCCATATTCACTTGGCAATTGCCACTAAAACAAGACTGATGAATAATATCTTTATGACAGAGGACTAAAAGTTCCTCTAAAGAATAGAAGACAAAACTCACTCCCTCAAATGTGGGTAATTACGCATAATGATTAGCCTGGGCCCAGGAAGCAGAAAAATAATTTCATGGAAACCGCATTGCTCCCATACAGTGATAACAACTTCTCTAAAGCCCAAGAGAACCAGAATTTACATAACAACCAACTGTGCCGGGCCCATAACCAGGACTCTTTGAACTATATAACTTACCTCCTTGGCCTTTATCTTCCTTCTATTTGAATTTAACCCTCATGTGATGTCATTACTCCAAAGATGACTAAAGACCAACTAAAGTCCCATTTCACTGTAGCACCATGTTACATAATTACCTTTTTTGCTATATGTCTTTCCTGTTAAGCATTCCTATCACTTTCACTATGTTTCATGTCATGCCTGAACTCTTCTCTCACCAGACACAAACTCTGAAGTAGATAGCTGAGCTAATTTTCCAGAAAAATTTTAGATATCTCTAGCTGACACGAAAGTGTGGCACTCAAGATAGAGAAAAGTTGTCTCTTCTTAGTTAATCCATTTCATACTTGTGTAATATAGGAAAGGTTCACTGAGGTGCTACATACCGGAAAATCATTGACTTCCTGACAAAGTTGGCCCAGAATTAAGGTAGAGGCTGAGTCTTTCCTGATTTGCAGTGATAGAGTAAAATTGGTCACCTGCAATCCACATGAAATTGAGGGAAAAGTGTCTCAGAGCCCTTTCACAGTCTTAGTTCTCAATTTTTAGTACCAGTGAGATATACTGAAAAGATATCCTGTATGACCCTAAGCCTGACCAAGCTAGGTAGATCTCCCTCACCTCCCTCTCCTCCTCTTCCTTCCTCCTTGTCCATCTCTACCCTGACATTATCTTGGAACATTTAGTTTGGGAAAATCATCCGTTGTAAGCCCTTTCTCTGCCTCTTGAGATATTAACTATCCTCTGGTCTATCTCCAGCTTTAAAGCTCAGCCATATAGTTTCAAATCTCTAGAAACATTGCTTTAATATTTTTTATTGTGAACATACCCTACAGAGGGGTTACAATTACATGGGCAAGGTAATGAGTACATTTGTTATCAAGCATTTCTTATCCTTTGTTTCCCCTTCCCATCCCTTCCCATCTCTTTGACATTGCCTCATTTGTTAGGAAATGGAAAGACTTGGAAAAAATTATATTAAGTGAAGTAAGCTAGGCCCAACGAAACATAGGTCCCATGCTTTCCCTTATTTGCAATAACTAGTATATGTCTGAGACAAGGAGAAACGGTCAGATAAGTTGATGTTAGGTGAAATGAACCCCAAGCTAAGGACTCAAATGGTTTTTCTTTCTTGCTATTGTTTCTAACATATTTATAAGATGATTTCTTTGTTGCTTTGTATGTCCCTCCCCCATGTTTTCACTGCATTTGATGTTGGTATACTTTGTGGAGGGGAAGGGAAAAAAATTGTTCAAATAGGGATACAGATGGACCCATTGCAACAATGAGATTCTTTGATTTTTTAATTATGAAGAAAAGTAAAACTTCTCCCAATATCTTCCATACACATCAACTAGCATTAGCTATCCTAATTTCCTAGGCTTTCCTATTCATAGTTTCCAGTGCTTATCCAGTGCTGAAAAGCCTTCCCATCTTTTGCTTCAATAACACTGAATTCAATTTCTTTACCTTATCATAAAAGTTTTGAATAAAATCTTCCTTGTCTTTTTAATATGTCCAGTGTAATTACTCATTGTGCATAACACTGTGGTCCTACACAATGTCCAAGTTAAAAAGATACTTATGTGAAACTGGCTCAGTGTTAGAGCACTGGCCTAGAATATACAGAAACCTGGGCTCAGTCTCCAGCATTGTGAACATATGTATTCCTTATAAATAAGCAAGCGGATATGAAAAATAAAAGATTAAAATTAGGGATCATTTTGTTTCTGATATCCATAATAGGGATAAATACACTATTATACAAGGCTTTTTCTGTCTTTTAACCCAGAGAAAGATTATGGTAAAGCAATTATTTCATGTTATGTTTCTTGTTATCAAAAAACACAGCTTCGGTAGCCTCGAACTTTTTCTTCAATATTTAAGAGCTATATGTATCTTAATTTTTCGAGAACTCTCTTAACATAACATGAATTAAATCATGTGACAAACTATTATATTTCAGAATCTGTCATGGCTTTTAGATGTCCAAGGGAAATTTTGTAATGTCCATCCAAATGAAACAGATTATTTTATTTCATCACCACTCAATTCAAAAAAGTTTAGTTTTATTTTAAAGTATCAAAGTTCAACAATGAGAGGTTTGAATTTCAAAAGACTTCATCTTGCAAATGGTATGAATTACATAGAGTAGATTTGGTTAAATAACATGGAAGACAATTCATCATATTGTTTGAATTAAGACTAGTATGGTCTTACTTTTAGGCTTATTCTCACCCTTTAATGTAAAACATGGTATTTTTAAACAGAAACATATTCTAGGTACCATATCCTGTGAATGAGTTCCAGGAATATGTAGATGGGTTATTGAAGCTTCAAATATATTTGGTAAACTAATCACAGATTAGTATTTGAACTGGCTTCTGGCTTGGTTTACCCTCTGACACACTGTGGCAGGAGTCTAGTGAAGACACCTCATTCCATACTCTTCCCTGGGCACAGTCTCCTGGAGCATGTGACCTTCCTCTTGGCTTCATTCTCCTCTCATCCAGTCCTTGGTTAATGCTTCCAGCAATTGTCCCAGTTCTGGGCACTGCTAGTTTTGTTCATTCTCCCTTTATCATTCCTGTGATAATTTCTGTAGTGCTTAACCTTTATTATTTGATTTCTGATCTCAGTTCCCTCTGGTTAATCCCTTTTGTTTTTTGCAACAAAAGAGATTTTTCTCTTCCTGATGAAATAATTTACATTTTTTCATTTGATTAATAAAGTTTAATCTCCTGCTTGAAAATGACTTCCAAATTTCATAGTATTTTAGTAACTCTCCAAAGATCACACACTGTGATTAAAGGGACAGATGCAATCTATGCCAGTATCTACTCCAACCTTAACTATTCCTTCCATTCTACTTTGTCTCCATTCATTCTTACCATAACACAAAAACAAGTTACTGTTATAATAATGTAAAGATTTTAGGATATTCCCAAAGCAAGAGTCACTGTCTTCCTGAAGCAACTAGTTCTTTTTTAACTTGTGAAACAAATAATTTAAAATACCAAAAACCACAAGACATGGAATAATTATCATTGCCACACAACATAATATTAAGTAATCATAGATTTGTTTTAATACAGTTTTGTTTTTAGATCTCTAATGTCCCTTTTATTTTCACAGATCTGAAGTCCTCCCAAAAGGAAAATCAGAACAAAATACTCCCTCAGTCAAGTTTATGTACATGAATTTTTAAAAAACACAAAGAATAAACAATTATATTCTTTCTCATATAATATATGCCAGGTACTGTTATTTTAATTGTGAAAGTAATGAGTCCATTTCTTATCAAGCATTGTTGCCTCCTCCTTTGTTTCTCCTTCCCATCCCTTCCCATCTCCCCACTCCCCCCTCATCCCTCCCCCACAAAGTTGTAAAGTTCATTTTCGACATAATGTCTTGTACATCTCATTGTTGCAATGGGTCCACCTTCCCCTCCACAAATTATACCTATATCAAATACAGTGAAAACAAGGGTTATACCATGAGGGAGGGAAATACAAAGCAACAAAGGAATTATCTTATAAATATGTTAGAAACAATAGCAAGAAAGAAAAACCATTTGAGTCCTTATCTTGGGGTTCATTTCACCTAACATCAACTTATCTGATTGTGGTCATTTGGGATAAAACAGCAAGACAAACACAAAGACATGAGTTCATAGAACTTCTATTTTAAGGGGAAAAAAAGATAAAAATATATGTGCTTAAATAAGTTACATATTATACTGAAAATAGTAAATGATATCTAAAAAGATAGGGCAACAGAGATCAAGGAAGCAGAGCTGAGAAAACTTAATTTGAGTGGTGAGAAGGGCTCTAGGTGACATTTAAGCAAAGGGTTAATAAGGGCTTAACGTATAGTTAGCCAGAGGAATGGTTCCAGGATATACCAGAATCATTCGATTGAGGGGAAATGCTTTATCTGGCATTTTTGAGAAACAGTAATGAGGCTATTTATTGGAGATAGGATAAACAACTAGGTTAGACAATTCTAGGTTATTATTAAAACAAACTACAGCAAAGACAGCTAAAAAGAAGCATATTTGTGAAATAATGGTAGGAGTCTGGATTTTACTTTTACTAAGACTTGAGGATGAAGGAGCTGGACCAATATGGATGATATTACACGGAACTGAAAACAGAGAAAATGGTTTTGACAATCTTGTCACTGGAGGTGGTAAAAACTGATTCATGTCCATACACCTTTATTTTGTTGGGTTGTCCCGGTACAAATTCCTGTTGGATTAGATACAAGATAGAAAATAAATAGATAAGATGATGTTAAGCAAAATGAACCCCAATGTAGGAACACAAGTGTTTTTTTTTCTTTCTTGCTATTGTTTCTAACGTATTTATAATGTACTATGTGATTTTTTTTGTTTCTTTGTATGTTCCTCCCCCATAGTATAACCCCAGTTTTCACTGGATTTGATGCCGGTTCCCTGCATCTTGTATATACACTTCTCTAATTTGGGGAGGGGAAGGGAAAAAAACAAAATGCTTAAGTAGGGATACAGGTTAACCCATTGTAACAATGAGATGTACAAGACACTATGTTGAAAACCAAACTTTACAAACTAGGCACCGTGGTGGGGGTTGAGGGAGGGAGTGTTGCTGAGGTGGGAGGGAAGGGATGGTAGGGGAAAAACAAAGGAGGAGGTAACAATGCTTGATAGGAAATGTACTCATTACCTTGCTCATGTAACTGTAACCCCTCTGTACTGTATTTTTACAATAAAAACATAATAAAATTAAAGAAAATAAAAACTGTAGAATTTGCAACACAGATTAATTCACATTAAATTTCTACCAAAATGGATGAAGTTCCTCTTGAACAGTAAGTTGAGGACACTGATAGGAGTTTCCTTCTGGGACTCCATCCTCTATAAACCATGACAACAAATGATAAAACCTCTTGAATTCTCACTATAATCCCCAAATATTGAGATAAATAACAATGAGCATCTTTTTTCCCTCTTATTACAACAGGCCTTTAGAAATGACTATTGATAACAATTGTTCATATAGAATAATTCAAAAGAGTTGATTTCTTAAGAAAAAGTAAACTTCATTGCTATTCACTAAGTAACAACACATGGAATGGAAATGGAAATGGAAAACTATTGCCAGGTGCCTGTGACTCATGCCTGTAATCCTAGCTACTCAGGAAGCCGAGTTCTCAGGATTGCAGTTGGAAGCCAGCCAGGGCAGAAAAGACCCCAAGAGACTCTTATCTCCAATTAACCACTCAAAAACTGGAAATGGTGTTGTGGCTCAAGTGGTAGAGCACAAAGCAGCTCAAGGACAGCCCCTAGGCCCTGAGTTCAAGTCCCACAACCAACAGAAAGAAAGGAAAGAAGGAAAAGAAATGGAAAACAAAACTGCAATGATTTGAACCCTAACTAAAGGTATTTTAAAGTAGCTCAGAAGGAACATTAACAAGTTCTAAAGGAATGAAAGTGAAATCCAGCAACTGATTTGTATCCAACCACGATGTTTTGCACTCACACTAGCAACCAAAATATTACATATTTAACATATACCCTGTGCCAAAACTGTTCTAATTTTAAGTATTCACTTATCTTCTCAATAGAAAATGAAGAGGGCTCTATTTTTCACCCACTTTACCTTTTAGAAAACCAGGGTATATTGAGATTATTATATCAATTGCTCAAAAATCCCATTTGACTCCACTCTATGTGGCTCCAAAGACCATAGAACACTAAACTAGACTACCAGTGTAAAAAATGAAAAATTAAGAATTTAAAGAATATTTGATGACTATAGCACCCGTGACCTTTTCCTAGAAAAAAAACGAAAAAGGAGTTGATAAAATTCTGCCTGCAGCCAGAAAAATAATTGGTGTCAACTGCAAAACAAGGTAACAGACTGAGCATGTGGAACACATAAAGTAATTGGGGTACTAGTTCTGAAGAGTAATGTTTGGATGCACATGACTAGAATGTTTTCAGCTTTCTCCCCACCACAAAATGACAACAACAACAACAACAAAACCTCACTTCCATCTCAAAACAAGTGAAATAGACTTACAAAGATCCATTCTACAATTGCTATGTATCCTCTGAAGTTCAAGAAAAGACAGGGATTAGCATCTGATCTATACTTAAGGGACCCGAGGCACGAGTCAACAGTTATGAGCCTTAAGGAAAGGGGAGAAGACAAGAGACCACACTGTTTCATGGAAGTAAGCTGACCTCTTCAGGTAAAAGAAACCTGTATTTCATTTTTACCTATGGTATGAGGGGACCCCAAGGAAGAAATCAGCTTGAAGCCCAGAGATGGTATAGAAAGACAAGCAAGAAGCATCACTGAAGTTTTGAAGGAATGACAGACAGCTAGCAGAAGCAATGATCACATTATTGTAACTACACATGAAAATTCTGAATAGGGAAACATCTGAGAAACCTGCAAAAGTTCCAGAAGGAAGCAAGCAGAATAGGATGTTGCCACAACTACAGAACAACTCCAAATCAATAGACCTAAGCTGGTTTCGACTGACTTTGCTTCTATCCTCTTCTCCTGCCTGACAAACTCAAACAGGAGCAACCTTGTCTGTTAAGTGAGAGAGAACAATCAAAAGAGACAGAAGTCCATCTCTTTTGTTAAGAGGAACGTAGATATATCAACCCTAGGTACCCTTCAGCTACTCTTCCAAAAGCTGGCTTTAATGAAGTTCAGAATTGATTATTTTAGTGGTGTAGACATTTTTGTTATTGTTTTTATGATTAACAAATCACTGCAGACCATACAGATAGTGGCTATTAAGGATTTTAGTAGGCTAATTGTTTCCATTCTACACCAGATTTATCAAATCACACCCTAGTTAGAGACAGTTATAGAGAAATAGACTATGTATTTTTGAGTCTCAGGGTAAGACTCATTTGTAAATGAAAATCTCTCCCTGAAATATGGACAAAAAAGCAGAAATAACTGGTTGAGACTGTGATCTTAGCATTGAGTAGTTTTTAAAAATATACACTTTTATCATGCTATAAAACTTGTATGTACACTTTACTAATTTGGGGAGGGGAAGGGAAAAAACAAAATGCTTAAATAGGGATACAGGGTGACTTATTGTAACAATGAGATGTACAAGACACTATGTTGAAAATGAACCTTACAACTTGAGGGGGGAGGGAGGATTGGGGAGATGGGGAAGGAAGGGATGATAGGGGAAAAACAAAGGAGGAGGTAACAATGCTCGATGGGAAATGTTACTCGTGTAACTGTAACCCCTCTGTACACTATTTTTACAATAAAAATGAATTTAAAAAAAGAAAAATCTGAAATCATAGCGCCAGCTATAATTATTTGGTCCTCATTACTTGCATATGTCTACCATTCTTAAGTCACTAAGATTTATTTGTAACACCCAAAGCAATACTCGTGGTATTTTCACAAAGATAAGGACTGTATTCAAACATTCAGTCTCGCCATAATTTCATCCAGGTTCTTGTGAGATGGATCTGTGGCCTGCTGAGGATATCTAGGAGTTGATCCTTGCTGACACACCCAGGGGAGAGGGACCGAGGACAGTGCCTCCTTTTTGTAGGTTAATTTCTTTCTAAATTATGACCAAAATGTTTTTCTCTTTCTTTCTTTATATATAGACATATTTTCTGTACGTTTTTTTGTCTGATTTCATATTCACAAATGAAAAATAAATACTTTTTTTTAAAAAAGAACACATATGCAGAATGACAAGAAACTTAATTCCAAGAACAAAGTCCTACCCTTTTTTCAGCTATCATACTTTAGACAAAGATTCTTTCCAATTGTTCCATTTAATATGGGACCTTTACATTCGTTGAAGAAAAGAACATAGAATATTAGATGGATAAGGAAACATGGCAGGCATGAATCATAAATGTAGGCTCAGTGTTAATGAGTATCCCAATGTCTTTTAAAACACACACAAAACACAGTGTATATTGAACAGTTGATAAAAATATGGTGACTAGGGGCTCACAAGGCTATATCCCTGTATTTCTATAAGGGCAGTGGTCAGTACTGTCTGTGAAGTCATAGACTGTAGCCACTCATAACAAGAATGGTACGCCGGGCGCTGGTGGCTCACGCCTGTAATCCTAGCTATTCAGGAGGCTGAGATCTGAGGATCGCGGTTCAAAGCCAGCCCGGGCAGGAGAGACCGTGAGACTCCTATCTCCAATAAACCACCAGAAAACTGGAAGTGGCGCTGTAGCTCAAGTGGTAGAGCGCTCGCCTTGAGCTGAAGAGCTGAGGAACAGCGCCCAGGCCCAGAGTTCAAGCCCCACGACCGACAAAAAAAAAAAAATGGGATACACCTTCTCAGTATTTCATGGAATACATTTGTCTCTGTGTTGTAATGTACATACATAGGAATACTAAGTGCATACGGGGTCCACCCTCACCACTTGAGGGAAAGGAATGTGATTAAAAAAAGAACACTAAATTCTACTACCCAATTTTCTCCTGAACTGCTACTGATGGCAAAGGCTGGTGGTAGTGAAGAAACCATATTGTTAGACTGATGTTCTACCACTTCAGCCCTGCTTTCTGCCTAAAAAGTTATATTGTAAGGCAAGACCAACCTTACCTGCAAGAAAGATTGAGGACCTAGTAGAAGATTAGCTGTCAGGAAAGCTGTGACAGTGATAAACCTCTAGCCAGGTGCCAGTGCTTCATGCCTGTAATCTTAGATACTCAGAAGGCGGAGATCTGAGGATCCTGGTGAGAGGCTAACATGGGCAGGAAAGCTCATTCCAAAAATAAATAGAGTTTGACTTGTAGCTCAAGTGGCTGAGCTCTAGCCTTGAACATAAAAGCTTAGGGACAGCTCTCAGGCCTGAGTTCAAGCTGAAGGAGCAGTGTGAGCACACCCACACCACATACACATAAAAATGTTACACCACCTTTTTGTGCTGCTTTAAAGATCTCACATTTATTATTTTTTTAAAGGGCCATATTAGAAACCATCTGCTGTGTCCCTCATCTTATGGTACTTAGGAAAAGGCAATTGGAGTCTTTAATTGTTGCCCAATTTTACTAGTCTCATTTCACATCAAGTAGGAGAATGGTCTCAAGGGTAGTAACTTTTCTGATTCTTATGTCTCCTCTCATTGTTAACAAATGACTTAATCCTTCTCCAGAGAAACTGAAGTTTGAAAAACCCAAAGAGAACTTTGACATGTCCAAAGGAATGTAAATATTGACAAACCAACCATGACCTGCATGTTTCCAGGACAATGATGGAAGAGAGCATCCTCCTCCTGTACAAACGGAGTGACTGAACAGCCAGCCGAACACGGCAGCAGTACTCATGAAGGTCGCTTGTATTCTTTATGTTATTTAGATTTATTTACTGAAGGTTTTCTGAAAAGAGTTTTCACAATTTTATGTTCATAGAACACAGCAACCTCTCAGTAGAACATTTTTTATTCTCAAAAGGGAAACAAAAGAAAATAAATATGTTTCCATCTTAAAGTAGCAAGTAACTCACGCATACATTTCAGTGGTCAATTTGCTATAATTTACCCTTGTTCCCTTTCTAGGTGATAAGAATAGAAGCTGAGAACTTCCAAAGGTAAAGTGAGTCCTTATTTTTTTTCCCTCCCTCCTGTGAGTCCTTCTTTAGGCAGCTGCAGAGATATGCCTTATCCCTTCAATATGAAAAATATCCAAGAAGGTGCTGCCCACCAACCGACTTCAGATCTTCTTTAGAACTGAGTCTGCCAGTGCCTTGACCTTGAACTTCTCATACTCCAGAAATTTGAAAACAAACATCTGTTATTTACAAGCCACATACTGTATGGTGTTCCATTACACCAGTTCAAACAGCCTAAAACAGGGAATCCTTTATTGTTCATCTCCAAACTCATTGGGTTTTCAGTGGATCAGCATTGTAGCATTCATTATTCTGCATTCATTATTCTCTATTGTGCAGTTCCATAACTGATTACTCAAGAGAAAATGATTGTTTCTACAAAAAGTAGAAAAGATAGCAGGTTTTAAAAATTAAAAACAAAACACATAAAAGTGTATATTCAATCAACTACTATGTTTTAAGTTACAAATAATTCATGTATATATGTTAAATAGCAATGTAAAAAATGATTTAGAAATTCTAATGCAACATTTATTTTTAGAGCTAGACCTGGACCTTGAACTCAGGGCCTATGAACTCAGAGCCTAGGTGCTGCCCCTGAACTTTTGTGTTCAAGGTTAGTGCCACAGCTCCACTCCCAACATTTTTTGAGGTTGATTAGAGATAAGAGTCGAACTTTTCTGCCAGGACTGGCTTCATATGGTGATCCTCAGATTTCAGCCTCCTGAGTAGTATGACTCACTAGCACCCTGTTTATGAACTAAATTTTGCATTAGTTCTGCTCTGGAAAAATGTTCAGTGTTTTTTATATTTGTGTCAATATCAATTGATATTCATGTAGATATCAATTATTTTTGTGTTAGTATGAATTGATTTCTTTTGTGCTTTAGAATATTTTTAGCATTAAGACAAGTACTTTGTAAGAATCAATGATTTTTCTGTTCCTGGAGTATATAATCCTAGTGAAACATAAGAAAGAAAGATACCACAAAATACAGATGAGCTTATATAACTTGTTGCCTATATTCTAAGTTGAAGACAAAAGAGAAGCAGAGTAGAGGAAAAAAACTGCTTTTGAAAACATGTAGAAATGCTTCCTAAATAAGGAAAACAGGAGAGCAGTTTTCCTATAGATACCCCAAGGCAAATTGCCAGATAGAAGTCTGAGATCTTGCTCCTCAGATAAACAAAACCGCATAAAAAGAAACTTTGAGACTCTGAGCAGGGAGACCCCAATAGCTTTAGGAGTTTAGGATTTATGATTTGTTAGTCAATAGGGAACTATTAAAGGATTTTTTGAGGAGCAAATACGTCTACTTTGCTTCACCACCAATTCATCTTTCAACTGAATAACATGTAACATAGAAACATGAGCATGGTATTAAAATATCCAAGAATCAAGCACCCCTACTTCCAGCTCATCAGTCGCAGCGTGGGTTATTGCATGGCATACCCATCACACCACACCAGGACACACACTGCTGTCCACATGTACAACTTGTGCTGTTCCTTCAGAAGCACATCCTACATACATCCTGTGCCTGCTTGGTCACTTTATTTTGGGAACTAAAATTTTTCTTACATTTCAATATTCCATCAAAACTCTCAATTCTGGGATTTTTTTTTGTCCTGAGTCATAATTAGAGGCAAAAACTATTGAGTTCAGAAAACTGTGTCTCTTTGATAAAAATCCAGATCCCTTGAGGTTTTTTAATAAGTAGTATTTGTGGCCCATAGCTTCACATATTTATTTATGTGTCGTGGCCGTTTCTGGATTGTATTCAGGGTGGGGGAGCTGCAACAAACATATTTAATATCATTTGTACAGTTAATGTATGCTGATCATGGGTATATTGTTTTGTCTCTTGACTAAAACTTACCCTGCTGTTACTGTGGTACTGTACTTATTTCCCCATCCATAAAGTCAGGAATCATGTTTCTTACACGAGTTCACAAATCACTATTGGAATGGGACCCTATGTTGTTCTTCAAGCATATCTTGTTCCACCTGCTTCCACCAAGTTCTGCCAACCTCCTCTAGGTTAGGATGCCCAAAAAGTGCAGTCACCTCAACCTTCATGCAAAGATTACTTTTATTTTACTATTCACTAGAATTGTTTGTCACTTGCCAGATATCAGTTTCCTTGTGACTATACACCTTTGTTCTGATTTCTGTTTAGATTAGTATTATTATTCTCTATCAAATCATCCCACTTATTTAATTTGTAGCATTTAACAAAAATGTTAACTATGTATTGATATTTTTCCTGCTTATTATCCACTTCACGATGCTATGACTTTATGGAAATAAAAATGCATTTACTTTCCACACCACCATATCCTCAAATAGTGTAATGATATCTCAAACACTCCAAATTTCTGGCCCAGGAATGGATAGTTCTCTTTCTAGATATCTGAGAAAAATTTCTTATAAATCACAAACCAATAAACCTGATGAAGAATACAGAGAAATGGCAGGGGTGGGGAGTGAGAGAGGTGGGGGAGAGAAGGAATAGTGGGAAACAACAAGGAGAGGGTAACAATGTATTCATTATCTTACTCATGTAATTGTAACCCTTCTGTACAGCATCTTTACAATAAAATAAAATTTAAAGAGGAATATAGAGAAAATTTGCATTGTTTTCTATCTAAGTTGAAATTATAATTTAGAAGTATGCCTAAAGAAAATTGTATCTACCAATTTCATCAATAACTTCCTCAATTTAAAGTACCAACTTTCCATAAATTGAAAAAACAGAGAGAAAAATTCTCAAATTAGGCAATTAGACTAATATTTCTCTAATACTAAAACCAGGTAAAAAATAAAATATGATAAGAAAATAAAAACATAAACCAAAACAGAAGAAGAAAGTAAGAAGTAACTGCTGATTTTTCTATTTTTATCTGAAATTATACTGGAGTTCATCTAAATTGAAGATGTTTCATAAGATATAATTATACAGAAAATTCTAAGGAATGTATTTCATATTACTTACAGAATCTACAACTAAATAGTAAAGCTACCAACATCATAGTAAGAAGCGAGGATGCTAGAAGCTCATGGCTATACCTCTGACTGCTCCAGTGGCAGAAACTGACAAAGCCAGGCCAGGCTGTAAAATCTGCTAAGCTCCAACTGCAAAACCAACCTACAAAAATCAGGGCTGCATAAGTGAAGTAAGCCAAGCCCAAAGAAACATAGGTCCCATGGTTTCCCTTATTTGCAATATCTAGTATATGTATGCGTCAAGCAGAAAAGGTCAGATAAGATGATGTTAGGAAAATGAACCCTAAGATATGTATTCAAATGTTTTTTTTCTTTCATGCATTTGTTTCTAACGCATTTATAAGATTATTTCTTTGTTGCTTTGTATGTCCCTCCCCCACAGTATAACCCCTGCTTTAACTGTATTTTCTATCGGTATAATTTGTGGAGGGGAAGGGGAAAAACAAGTCGTTTAAATAAGGATACAGGTGGACCCATTGCAACAATGAGAAGTACAGTTGTCATGTTGAAAACGAACTTTACAACTTTGGTGGGGGGGGTTGGGGGGGGACAGGAGGAGGCTGGGAAGGGATGGGAAGAGGAAACAAAGGAGGAGGCTACAATGCTTGATAAGAAATGTACTCATTATCTTGCCCATGTAATTGTAACCCCTCTGTACAGTATTTTCACAATAAAAAAATAAAAATTAAAAAAAAATCAGGGCTGCAAGTGGTAGAACTGCAGCCTAACAAGCAAGTCAAGCAAAGGCAACACTCTTAGTTTTAACTACAGTATACTAGAAAAAATAGTAGGAAAAATCAATTATGAAAACAAAAATCATTATTTTAACAGAATAATGTTGAAGAATTTAACAATGAACAAAATTCAAGCCTTAACCATTAGCAGTCTATTAATAAGAACATCAGATATAAAAACCTCTTCAAAATAATTTTTAACAAAATATGTATAAAAATTATACAGTAAGCTGCAAAACATTTCATAGGATAACTCAAATCAAAATAAATGGAGAAACATAATTTGCTAGCGGATTACAACATTCAATTTTGTTTAAATGGCAAATGTGCACAAATCGAACTATCTGTTCTACATAACCCCAGTCAAAATCTCAGCAGAATTTTTGTGTACTAAGCATAAAGCTGATTCTAAAACTAACATAGAAATGCCAAGGCATCTAGAAATGCCAAGGCAACTTAAAAAAGAGAAGAGAAAACAAAGGGAGGGACTTTCAGACAGCTTTCAAGAATTACTAAATCTACCCTAAGAGAACATTCTAGTCTGTAGAAAGAGAGGGTGAGCGCATGTCCCAAAGGCATGTTCACAAGCAGAAAAATTACATTCTAAAGGGGTCTCTCACACACAGAGTTGGCAAGACTGGGTGAAATGTTTATGAACTTGGAAATAACTGGCAAACACCAAGAGAGAATGTATAAACACATAGACGAATGTAAGTGTGAGCACAGCTCAGTAAAATATTCCAGACAGCATACTGGAAATTCTCAGGAAAGAAAATGTGGATAAGAAGTGGATAGAAGTAGGGCTCAGGTGACTCATACCTGTAATCCTAGCTACTAGGAGGCTGAGATCTGAGGATTGTGACTCAAAGCCCATCCTGGCAGGGGCAGGAAAGTCCCTGAGACTCCTCCAATGAACCAGAAAACCAAAGTGATGCTGTGACTCAAATTGTAGAACGCCCACCTTGAGCTCAACCAGGCCCAGAGTGCAAGTCCTATGACCACCACAAAGAAAAGAAAAAACAAAAATAAATGGATAGAAAAAGGAACATAGTACAAAAACAGAGGATCAAAACTTTAGACACACTAAACTAATATCATCTGGTTATGCATCCCTACAGATTTCTTTATCCCCAGGCAAGGCACTTGTGAAACATGATTTCCATTCCAAGGCTAATAGACATGCCCCTATTCTCTGCAAACAACAGTTTATAATGCCCAAGTCTATACTGCTCTTTGCTAGGAATCCAGTGCTTTGCAGTTCTTCATGGTTGATTTGTTTTGTTATTTACATAATTTGGGACTATATGAATACATGATCTGAAAGAAGAATGTGTTTTTTTTTGTTTTTTTGGGGGGGTCCGGTCGTGGGGCCTGAACTCTGGGCCTGGGCGCTGTCCCTCAGCGCTTCAGCTCAAGGCTAGCGCTCTACCACTTAAGCCACAGCGCCACTTCCGGCTTTTCTCTTTTTGCTTATGTGGTGCTGAGGAATCGAACCCAGGGCCTCGAGCATGCAAGGCAAGCGCTCTACCACTGAGCCACCTTCCCAGCCCCAGAAGAATGTGTTTTAACAGGACAAATGAAGTAAGTTAATTACTTAAATGTTACTTATTTTTATTTACTTTCTGGGCTATTAAATGGTTCTCTCAGTTTAATGTTGTTGGTTTTGAATATATTTAGAAATAACATCAAAGGTAAAATAAAATGATATTGGTGTAATGGCATCAGAATCAACATATAGATTAATACAACATAAAAGAGAATTCAGAGACATTTGTGAATTGATTTTTGACAGACTTCCAAAAGTAACTTAATGAGAAAAATAATCTTTGCAACAAATGGTATACAGCCCATTTGTAAGAAAACAAAAGAATGTCATCACTTTACACACCAGGCATAATAATTAGATGGTGACTTAAAGTGCATCTCAGACCTAAGCTTAATACTAAACCTTCTAATTTTCCTTAAGAAATCTTTCCAACATAACTTAAGTTTTTAGCTCTATGAAAGGAGCAATTAAAAAGCAAGCCGTAGCTTATGCAATGGAATCTATCTATAATTGCAACTAATTGGGATGCAGAGAGCAGGAAGGTCATTCTTTGAGGCTGGCTTGGACAAAAGTTATCTCTTTCAAGAAGTATAGATGGTACACACCTCTAATTGTGGCTGCACAGGAGATTGTAAATAGGATTCTGAGATGAAGCAGTATCCACCCAGGCCAAAAATAAAAGACTACCTAAAACTAATTGAAACACAATTTTTTAGCAAGTGTGAGGCACTTAGTTATAAACCCAATACCAAAGGAAAAAAACCTTGTTAATATTCATATTATCAAGGAATAGTTGGTACAAGAGAAACTTAGTACTCTGGAAATTAGGGAAAATCAAGATTTCAGGATGGGGGTGATAACATCAAATAAAGTGCAGGGAGTTCATAAGAAGAAAAATATAATAGCAATTACAGAAACTTTATTGGTATCTGATACCTTATAAGTATCATAGCTATGATCTACTATACTCTTTGGAAAGCCTTAAATAGATGTACATCCATAAGATACATGTATACATAGTAATGTCAAAGTCTTCCCACAGTCTGTGTCATATCTAACCTACCTTCTTCTCTTGTTGTGTTCAGAACTCTAATGTTTCTCAATTTTTTGTAAATCTTAAAAGAATTTTCCCCCATCCCAACCAGTAACCAAGTTCTGCTGCATCTACATTCTTGAAAAATCCCATTTTCAAGTGTGCAGGAAGATCTAGGAATATGGGTATAAAAGTTTCGCAAAAGAGTAATATTTAAGAAATACATGTACTGACTGCTTGAAAATACCACACCTTACTCTTAGCCTACTTGAGTTTGAGTCCCAGACCTAAGCCTCAGTAAGTATAAGCAAATTCAGTTTTCTCATCTGTTAAATAGGAGAAATATACGTGACTTATAAGTTTTATAAGCAATGAATATAAATGTTAAAAATTTATTACTCATCTACATCCTGAACATTTCAAATTCCTTAATATAATAATTTCTATCATGAAGTACAGTTAACTGTACCCAAAGTTTAAGCAGTCCCTTTAGACTTTTAATGATTCTATAATAAATGAATGGAATCATTTACAAAGCTACTAAAATATCCTTTATCATTATAATTTTTCATTATATATGTACAGTTTTCAATCCATCAGTTGTAGGACAGCTAATCTGTTTCGATGGCTTGGCTGTTGTGAAGTTATATAAATACAACCATGTTATATGAATGTGTGTAAGAGTGTGTGTGTGTAAGTATAGAGAGTGTAATGGTGTGGGATTGTTAGGGGATGTGGAGGAAGAAGAGAAGGTTAGAGAGGGATGGAAAATGAGTAACATTAAAATACATAGTGTCTATGTATGAAGATAGCATAAGGAAATTCACTGCGAGTTGTTAAATAATGAAGAACTAAAGACAGTGTTTTTATTATAGATTTCATTCTAGCATTTACTTCATTAAACTAAGAAAAACGTATTATCCATACAAATATATATATGAAAACTATCTGTTATTCAGTGATTAGCAATAAAGAAAATAGAGACTACAAAAGGAAAACATGATCTGATTTTTAATTTGATTCTGGGAATTAATTACTCACTGATTCATTCAAAACTTGAATAGATTTGAATGAATGATTACTATTAAGTGAAAAGAATTGAAAATTTTACATCGCATTATTTGGAATGTTCAATGCTCATACTCACTGCAACATATCACACAATGCTGTGATTGTGATTTATACTTTTCTCTGTAAAAACAACTCATTTGATTCTCTTGGGTTGTAATCAAAATACGTTATTAAAATAAAAAGAAATTCTATTTTATAGGCATAAAAGTACACATCTTGTTTAAAATTGAGAATAAATAATATAGTATAAATCAAATTTAAAGTGAAAGCCATGCCCCACCTTTTTGCCAGTCCCAGGGCTTGAACTTTGGGTCTGGGCTCTATCCCTGAGCCTCTTTTGCTCAAGGCTAGCACTCTACCTCTGGAACCACAGTGCCACTTAGGGCTTTTCTGAGTAGTTTATTCTAGATCTGAGTCTCATAGACTTTCTTTCCCAGGGCTGGCTTGGAACCACAATCCTCAGATCTCAGCCTCCTGAGAAGCTAGAATTACAGGTGTGAGGCACTAGCGCCCAACTTATCATAGCCATTTTTAACATAATGAGTTGGAGACAAAACATTTTTCAAATACTTTGTCCGTTTCTTCTGCCTTATGTATGTTGATAAAAGATAAGAGCAAATTCTTCCGCAATTAATATTGTTACTATTTTCTCACTAGAAAGTTCATTCTTATTGAGAGATGGAGATTGATTTGTGTCAATGAGATTAACTATAGTGAAATAGGTCTTCCTTATTTTATATATTATCTATTTAAGTAGAAGGCTGTACGTGGTAAGCAAGAAAATAGAACTATATGGTACAATTGTATCTCAGGACAGAAGATGTTAAAACATTTCATGAACAATAGATTATTTCAATATACAGAGAGTACCAAGAATAAGTACAATATACTGTTGAGTTTGATAAGTTATGTTTATTTTATCAGGACTTTTTGCAAAGAACTTCTACACCAATATACTTTTCTTCCCCATTAAATTCAGTCACAACACACACATGGCAAATCACTAGAAGCACATTATTAAAGCAAGATATTTAAGAAAGATGCTATCATCATGATGGTTTAACATTGTGCCCAGTATTTTCTTCAATGAGTTAGCATGATAAATTAAAATAAAATGTATCTATCTGAATGGAAAAAAGATCAGCATTTTTTTTTGTCATGGGGCTTGAACTGTGGCCCTGGGTGCTGTCCCTCAGCTCTTCAGCTCAAGGCAAGCACTCTACCCCTTGAGCCACAGTGCCACTTCCAGTTTTCTGGTCATTAATTGGAGACAAGAGTCTCCCAGACTTTCCTGCTGGGGCTGGCTTTGAACCATAATCCTCAGATCTCAACCACCTGATCAGCTAGGATTACAGGCGTGAGCCACTGACGCCCTGCTTAGATTGCATTTATAACTCCTTTAAAGAGATTAAGAGGATAATCTATTGAAATATATTCAATTAATATTAATTCAGTAAGGGGGGCAGTTACAAATAGAACTAATTAAATAGCATATACTAGCAATGCTTAGTTTAAAAATGTAATGAGAAAATAATATTATTCATGGTATTTAACAAAAAATATAAAATTAAATAAAAGAAATGTATTGTTATGAAACTTTACCAAAACAACATTAAAAAGATTAAACTAAATGTTCAAGTGGTAGAGCGCTCGCCTTGAGCTGAAGAGCTGAGGGACAGCGCCCAAGCCCAGAGTTCAAGCCCCACGACCGACAAAAAAAAAAAAAAAAGATTAAACTAAATGTAAAATATATGCCATGCTTTAAATAAGTTACTATTTTATATATTTAATCAATTCCCAAAGTAGTAAGAAATTTGTCTCAGCAGGTAACATAGCATGAAACTAAAAGCAGTTTTAAATCCATATGAAATCAGCTTCTGACCTTTCAAATAAGGGTATGGAATACTAGAAACTTAAATCGAACATAAACTGAATTTAAAATGATAAATTATTTGATATCAAAAAAGCAAACTATCCATTCTTACTTCTTCTTCTGAGAAGTCTGTCTTTAAGTCTTTAGCCCATTTATTAATTGGGTTGTTGTTTCTTTAAGAATTTGTTTTGGGGTTGTTTATTTTTTGATCTCTAAGTATATTTTGGACTTGAGGCCCTTGTCTGATGCATAGCTAGTAAAGTTCTCCTCCCATTCTGTGGGCTTTCTATTTATCTTGCTAGCTATGTCCTTTGCCATGCAGAAACTCTTCAATTTAATGCAATACCATTTACCTGGGCTTTCTTTGATTTGTTGCAGTTCTGGATCTTTACTTAGCAAGTTTCGATCTGGGCCTAGGAGCCCTAGTTTTTGCATTTTCTCTTCCTGTAATATTTCACTATGTCTGGTCTGACATTGAGGTCTTTAATTCAGTTGGAATTGATTCTGGTGCAGGGTGATATATATGGATCTAGTTTCAGTTTCTGCAGGTGTATAGCCAATACTGCCAGCACCATTTGTTGAAGATGTTGTCATTCTTCCCTCCTATGTTTTAGGTTCCTATAGGTACCTATAGGTCTGTGGTTCATTTTTGGGTCTTCTATTCTATTCCATCGGCTGTAGCCATAAAAGACATTCAAATCAAAACAACATTGAGATTCCACCTTACCCCAGTTAGAATGGCCATTATCAAGAAAGCTAACAATAACAGATGTTGGAGGATATATTGCCAAAACTGAATGCTACTACACTGTTGGTGGGAGTGTAAGCTTGTACAATCACCCTGGAAAGCAATATGGAGGTTCCTCAAAGGACTACATATAGAACTTCCATGAGACCCAGCAATTCTACTCCTTGGCATTTATCTAACAGACCACAAACCAGGCCACACTAAAGCTACCAGCATAAGCAGGTTCATTGCATTATTGTTTACCATAGCCAAGATGAGAAATCAACCCAGATGCCCCTCAGTACACAAATGGATCAAGAAAATGTAATATATATATGTATATATAGATATACATATGCAATGGACTTCTATGCTTTCATCAGAAAGAATGGCATTGCCCATTCATACGAAAATGGAAACACTTGGGGAAAAAATATATTAAGTGAAGTAAGCCAGACCTAAAGAAACACAAGCCGGGCGCCAGTGGCTCACACCTATAATCCTAGCTACTCAAAAGGCTGAGATCTAAGGATCGAGGTTCAAAGCCAGCCCGGGCAGGAAAATCTGTGAGACTTCTATCTCCAATAAAACCTCAGAAAACCAGAAGTGGCGCTGTGGCTCAAGTGGTAGGGAGCTAGCCTTCAGCTGAAGAGCTGAGGGACAGCATCCAGGCCCAGAGTTCAACCCCCATGACCAACAAAAAGAAAACAGAAAAAGAAACACAGGTTGCATGGTTTCCCTCATTTGTAGTCATTAGAATGTGCCTATAAATCTACAAGTAAATACAATGGATGTACAAGACAAAAATTTATACTTGGGCATGATAAATTTAACAGGACTCTAAACATTCACACAGTGAGACCAAAGGAAAATATTCTTAGGATCACAAAGGCTCAATAGCTATGTGTGTATGATTATATAAAATGATGTTTATAGAAATGAACTTCAAGAAAAGGAAATGAGGCCTTTTATTGTACTTTTTGTGTGTTTTAGATTTTTCCCCTTTTGTCTCTGTTTTTTAATTTTTGTATATTGTCTTGTATGTAAGCTTATCTGTTTGGGAGAGGGTAAGGAGAAACACAGAAATGGTGGGACAAACGGTGAACTAATGTTCAGTAGACATGATGTTGAAAATGAACTTTACAACTTGTGGGGGAGGAGGGCAGGAAGGAAAAATTTTGGAGAAAAGGAGGGAAGAGTTGACACTTCAAAAACAGTGTACTCACTACTGACCTATGTAACTGTAACCTGCTGTACACCACCTTTACAATAAATTTTAAAAAACTAGAAAAGAAGTAATTTTGGATAATTTTAACAAGAATATGCAACTCCTTCCCAATTTATGAAATGAAGAATTAACATTTCCATAAACAATTTTTAGCCAATATAGTGTTTAGATCAGGCTAGTTGACAAAGAGCTAATAAAAAAGAAAGAAGATTGAACATGCAAGAAATTAACTCACTGTTCATTAAGCCCAGTATAGTGACTTATTTTGAAACCTACTTTCAGACAGGTCATTAGATAGGAGATAAGTCCACAAAATCACAAAGAGAACCACAATGGAAATTACAAACACATTATAGACCACTGACCACAATCTCATCTTTTTAGCCAAATGAAGGTTTATAGAACAAGTCTATTATAAAGTCCCTTAGGCATAAGGAACCCAGTAGAACTCATCTGAATTTGCCTAGCTAGCAATGCCTGTACAAACACAAGGCAAATACATCATTGCTATTTTTATTTTAAGTTCTAAGAGAAAATTGCATATTCTTTTTTGAGGGAAGAAAACATGATACACACTGCTATTCGGAGACATTAGCCTTTTGAATTTCCACTAATACAATTAAATAGAAAAGTTTTTCATAAGGTGCCTGGAGATGTGTAATGTTCTTTGGGAAAGAGAGTTCGACATTTATACTGGCCTAAAATAGACCACGTAATATGTACAAAGCTTTGCAGTACTAATTTCATCTGGGTTTAACAGCAATTATGATGCCATGAGGCTGATAATCATACCTATTTTACAGATTAGTAATCTGAAATGTAGAAAATTCAGTATGCCCAAGTGGAGTAGTCTAGTTATAATGTAACTCTTTCTGATCAAAGGCCCGGCACTACAGTATATGTATTGACACTCCCTCCAATAAACAGAGCAAGATTCAGTGATACGCTCTTGTATAAAATATTGTCCTTTGTCAGCTTATCTCCTCAGCACAAGTAACGTTTTATCATTGATTACTATTTTATCAGAAATCAAAATTACTCTCCGTATTTACAACATTATTTACTGATTTATATTCCTTTTTAGATCCAGATAAAGACATTCTTTTCCACCAGTGGTTCTCTTTCCCCATCTCAGAGTACATTTTCCCCAAATGTTGTATTTTTAAACAGAATTAATAGCTCCACAGTGTGTGTTTCTCTGATCAGCTTAGAGCACTTAACTCTAATTTCAGACTTCAGTTACACCATTTCATCTTACACACCATTTCACCAGAAGACAACAGTGTAAGAACCATATTGCACTTGGATTTCAAAAAGCCTGAATCTGAAAGGCAAAAACCATGATGTTCTTCCAGGGAGCAATTCCTCTGAGTCATTCCTGGGAAGTGGCTTTGCATCACCGCTCCACTGAAACATAATGATCTTCAGATGCCTCATTCCCTCAAAGGAAACATCTTTAATTGGAGAAAGTAGAAGAAAAAACAATTGGGCCAAGTTTCCTCCAAGGATCTTACACTGCTGTTCACAGCTCATTTATAAGTCGTTTGCTTCTCATACCCTTTCCAAACCCCCACAAATACACACATATGTCACTTTTTCAGAAATTAGTCATTTATAAAGAAATTAATTATTTTCACCAAAGTGTTTCATAATTGCCTTTTAAAATGTACTGTTGTTATAGGCAATGCAATCAAATACAAACAAAGGACAGGGTAAGATGATGTGTATTATGGTCAAATAAGCAGACTTGTCTCCACAAATATAAAACAAAGAAGATCAAATTATCATAGACTCAAACTTCCTAATAGAGAACAGGGATCAAAGCCATCTTTCACATAAACAAATTCCAAGTATTACTACACATGTTCATTGCACTCATTAACATCTACGTGTGCTTATTTCTCAATTCATAGAAATATGCCAATCACACCAACACTAAAATCCTACCACAACCTAAATGATTATAGTTATTATATATAGATTATAGTTATTGTCCTGCCATCTTAGAACTAACAAATATCCTTCCATGGAGTCCCCATTCCTGCATTTTGTTTGTTTCTGTTTTAATTAACCAGAATCAATCTAGACACTGTAATCCTGTCTGCTCAGGAAGCTGAATTCAAATCCAGTCGGGGCAAACAAATCTGAGAGATTCTTGTTTCCAAATAACCAGCAAAAGGTCAAAAGTTGAGGTCTGACTCAACTGGTAGAGTACCAGCCATGCGGGGGAAAAAAAAGGCTAACGCCCCAAGCAGAGTTTATTTTTTCCATTCCTGGGGCTTAAACTCAGAGACTGGGTGCTGTCCCTTAGCTAGTTTTTCCTCAAGGTTAGCACTGTAGTACTTGAGCCATAGTGCCACTTCCAACTTTTATTGAGTAGTTTATTGGAGATGAATCTCCCTGACTTTTTTGCCCGGGTTCAAACAGTGAACCTTAGATCTCAGCCTCCTTAGTAGATAGGATTAGAGGCATGAGTCACCAGCACCTGGCAAAAAAAAATTTAATTGTTAAACAGAGTCTGTTTCTGTTGCACATAACTCAATATCTTAACTAATACAAATGACAAACCATATTCAATGTCATATGCTTAAAATTACAAGAGAATATCCCAACACTCTTTTCCATTCTCTCCCTCTTTCTTCTCTGCTTATAACACACTTTATGATTTTATTTTCCTCTGGTTACTTGAATTAATTATCTTTGGTGACACCAATTCCATGGTTCTAGTGATTTTGACAACTCAAAACTGTCTATCCAGCACTATGCAGAACTATAGACTACATGTAGTTCTTATGAATTAGTCAGTTATCAAGTTATTATGCATAAGGTTAGCAACACTTAATAAATTTCTAATATTTCCAGAGATATTTGCATTTTTGAAACAAATCACTGTTATTAAAAATAACTGTTTGTTAAAAATTCAAGCAGGATAGCAAAGACATTTGGAGAGTATGGGTAACTACTTTTCAAATTTTGTTCAATCACATGATTGAAATAGCTCATCAGCCTGATCATGGTTCAGTCAGATGTAAACAATGGGCTATAGACCTGACAACTAATCCACCACAGACCGATTTGTGTTGTACACGTAAAGCATTCTACCCCTCTGCAGAAGTGATAAAGATTGATAATGTGACCAACAAACAACATAAATTTCCAACCCCATTTCCTTAAGCTTAATCATACAGTAGAATTGGAGATTTGCCTTCTAACATCATGTGTCAAAGATAGGCACATGTTTAAGTCATATAATATTTTAGCTTAAACTGAGAAATAGAGTCTCATTTGTGCTGGTTTAAAGATGAAAGCATCCAAAGCTCTTGATACATAAAAGCATGAGAGAATCAAATGGTGAGGATTTATGAGGTCCCTAGGACAGATGTCCCCACTGAGAGCCAGCAAAAAAATGAGGACAGTCATTTTACAATTAAAAGGAACTAAATAAGAAGAGCTCATGATCCAGAAATAAATATAGACCAGAGCACTCAGAATGAAATCTTGACTAGAGAAATTAAATACACATGTGTGTTAAGTCCCTAAATATATGATAATTTGTTATACAGCAATAAAAAGTACTATACTAGTTTACCAAGCAAACAAGAAGTGTGTCCCATAAAACAAACATGGACTAGGGGTTTAGCACTCAAATTGTCCTTTTACCTGTTAGTTTGTCATAGCTACCTCAAAGCAGTCAGATAAGTAAAATGCTTATACGGATAATTTAAAACTTCATATGAATATTAAACATCATATACAGGTTATTTTTCTTCTTGTTTACTTGACAACTATATTTCAAAAGCTATCATAGCCAACTTATTGGCAGTAGTAAAATCCCATTAAAGAGTTCTACCTAACCTATTCTGATCCAGTAGTAGAAGGAGACTGAAGTACCACATGATGTCTTCTACTCATTCATCCATTTACTCAGAACTGAGGAAATACATCCTAGACATTAATAGTGACCCGGTATCTACTGTCCTGTACATTTTGAATAACTGTTGCATAGAATCCATGGTGTCTCGGTAAGGATAAAGCAGCAGATTGTTTTTCTTGCCCATTTTTCCCTTACTTGGACAACCTTCTATCATACCTCCTAATTTTCACTTCAGTCCTCTGCTCTGACAGGAATGGCTTCTTATCCATTTGGAGTTTCCATTCTAACACCAACCTAAGTTTACTTCTTTGCCTTTTGACACCTTGCTGGAAAAGCATAACTGCTTGCTGAAATAGCTTTTTTTTTTATCATCATCAGAGTTGACATTCTTTGGAAACTTCTACCTCCTTATAGTCAGAAAGAGGAGGATATCATTATCATTAAATGTCCTGTAGCTGAGTATGGTCTGAAATCAGTGATGAATGATTCATAGATTGTTGAGCTCTAAATATTTTCAATATATTGTAATAATCATCAACATAGTTTAATAAAAATGAATGGCTATAATATCCCATGTCTGTAATGTTAAGAGCTTTAGTGCTTTTCTAACAAATACATTGTATAAAACATTAACTGACCACATTCTGATTGGATTTCATTTTTTATCAATTTAATTTCTCTCTTGAATGGCAAGTGGTTGTGATTTATTTCCATATAAATTTCTCACACTTGTTTCATTAAAAAGTGACTTCTATTTTTTATTATGATTTGCTATTACAAGTTGAAATCATCAGAAAACTGGCCATTCTCAAAATTTCTGGTAATTCTTATCATATTTTCTCAAATATACAATCAACACCAGTTCTTACTCAAAAGAAAAATGTCAGAGTTTTAATTTCATATTTCATGCCACTATTATTTCCTTAAGGAAAAATTCCATTCTCTTATTGCTGCAACAAATCCTAATTCCAATATCACATTTTCTCATAGTCCCCTTTCAATTTTAATTTTATTCACAAATCTGACACATCTCTGGTAACTGCTATGATTTAGTCCACTCTTTCTTCTCCTTTCGCTCCTGCATTTCCTCATTATCTTTTTCTCTTCTTCAACTTCTCCTTTCCATTCTCTTCCTCCTCCTCCTTTTCTTCCTCACCCTACCCCTCCAAGCAGCTGTGTCCCCAAAACAACATCTAGGAAATTAAAGATAATTGTATTTAAAGGGTCTAAGATGGAAAACAGTTTGAATGTGTGAAGAGACTCCAAGTAATCATTTTACGAGGACGTACTCTGAATATTTTGATTGCAACCTAAATTTAAGGTGATGAGTCACAACTACAGCAGTATGTCAGTGATACACACTGAGGATTAAATAGTGATCATCTTCAAAGTCTCCAGTATTTCTAGCTATCTCAGTCAACCGATTGCATTATATATTATAACAAAAGCATGTTTATCTATAAACAACTCTTTTAAAACATTTTCAAAAATTCTACTATGAATCAGTAAATGATCCATGCCTATAATTTTAGTTAATAAAGAGCTGGTATATGGAGGATCCTAGTTTGAAACTAGCTGTAACAAAAATGTTTACTAAACTTTATTTCAAAAATAACCAGCAAATAGCAAGACTAGAGGTATGGCTTCACAGAATACCACCTACCAAATGGGAGACCCTCAGTTCAAACCGCAGTACCACCAAAAACAAAAATAATTCTTTGTCGGGTGCCAATGGTTCCGCCTATAATGCTAGCAATTCAAGGGGCTGAGATCTGAGGATTGCGGTTCAAAGGCAGCCCAGGCAGGAAAGTCTGTGAGACTTTGATGTCTCCAATTAGCTACCAGAAAATCTGAAGTGTTGATGTGGCTCAAAGTGGAAGAGCATTAGCCTTGAGCTGAAGAGCTCAGGGACAATGCCCAGGCCCAGAGTTCAAGGCCCATGACCAACAACAAAAATAACAGCAATAATTCTTCAGCTAAATTAAGTAATATATTATCTTAAAACTCACAATTTCCTTAAGATGGCCAGGAATTCTGCAAACTTTTCTGGGGCTTCTTTCTGTTTGAGCAGACCATGTGCTTTTTTAATATGAATAGTTATATTGTGTAAATCATCAGATTTGTCCTCTTCTGTTTTGTCCATTTGTTTTCTGAACAAGGAAACAATATTTTAAGATATTACTTACAGCACAAAAATTATGGACAGGAACTTTTACTTTATTGTCAACAGTAGAAATACAACTGCTGTGAGGTAATCTGGCACTTTATAACATGATGTTTTTCAATGCCTTAGAATATTTTTCAGTCAGCAGTAGTGTACTTCTACTTGTCACTCTGTTAAGTTAGAATTTGGCATATATCAAATATTTCAGTGTATACAACTTGATTGCATGTGTTATAAGTCATAAGTTATAAAATAACTTCCAGAATAATAGGTCTCTATTATCTAAGGAAAAATTTCATACCAATAAATAAGTCCCTTCTCTTTACACTTGGACACTTGTTTTTCAGTGTTTTTATTATGGATGTTGTTTCCTACTGATAAACTATGAATGTCTTAGAGATAACCTCCATAACTAATTCTTGCTCTATAGTATGTTACATACTTAGTTCCTGAAGAGATGCATGAATAAATAGCCCTATTTTATATTACTGTGTGTGTATTCTCATTGAGATGTCATTTAAGGGAAAGGAATCCAACATGTATTTTCCAGAGATTTTTAGAAGTAAAACTTTACTAATGTGTGTGGTCTTCCTGTACAATTATCTCCTTAGAAGCTACATAAACCTAGCACAAGCACTTAACCATAGATTTTATTACTACTTTGTTTTTAGGACAGATGTGTTAAAGATATATGTATGTCTTTAAAAGGACAGTTTCGGTTTTACATCTGAAGCTGCATGGAAATGAAATGATTCTTACTGGTATCCATAACTTGCTCTACCTTGTTGTTCTTCAACAGTCTGTTCATGACATTTTAGAATACAGTTTATATTACTGATGTATAAGATTCTAGTGCCCAGCATCTTGTATATACATTGTTCTAATTTGGGAGGTAAAGGGAAATAACAAAATGCTGAAACAAGGATACAGGTTGACCCATTGTAACAAGACACTATGTTGAAGATGAACTTTACAATTTGGACAGAGTGGGGTAGGGAGAGGGAGGGAAGGGAGGAGTTGAGGAGGTGGGGAGGGAAGTGATAGTATAGGAAAAACAAAGGATAGGTAACAATGCTCAAAGGAAAGGTACTCATTACCATATTCATGTAACTGTTACCCCTCTGTAAAATATCTTTATAATAAAAAATATTTTAAAAATTTCATGATATATGTATGTACCACAAAGTATTTTTATTTTTCCATTTTGATAATTGGTATGCTACCGGATATTTTTCCAAGTTTGATTTTTTTGTTGTTCCTGTTACTGTTTTTTTTTTGTTTTAACTTTCTTAATATATTTGTAATATAAGATTTCTTGTGTTATTTTCATACATACACAGAGTGCACTTTGAAAAAATTCACTACATCCATCATATTCACATTCTTCTCCCCCCTTTTCAAATAGCATTTGTTGAGTTCTATTATGTTGATAAATAAATGGACCAATGTTTTCTAAATGCCTAATGCATATTAGAAAATTATGCATCTGTAAAAGCCCATAGCTCAAAATATAGTTTTCATAATTAACAATGGCTAGAAATTGATCATAGTATAGATTAGAAAGCAAATACCTTAACTGGGTGTAATCTGTAATCCTAACTATGATGTGGGAGGACCACAAGATCCATCTCAACCAACAAAAATTCGGGCATGGTGGTGGATGCCTGTCATCTCAGCTCTGCAGGAAGTATAAATTGGAAACCATGGTCCAGGCCTGCCCAGACCAAATAAAAATCAGACCATAAGGGTATGACTTAGTGGTAGACAGTCCACAGTGTATGTATGTAAACATATGAGTGTATATGCGTGTGTGTTCCTCCAATAAAGTTTTACACATTTCTTTAATTCCAGTTCTTTAATTAACCTCACTTCTTTTTGGTAAATATAAAATTTAATATGTAACAATTTGAGCCAGAGTAATATAAGGACAACTTAAGATATTAGCTATAGAATTTTTCCAACCAAGTAAAATATTTATGAGTAAATTCCCACTCCCAGAATGTAAACTTTCAAGCTTTATCTTGTTCTAAACAAGAGTGCTGATGCTGTCACACATGTTGCCAAATATATCCAAAGTTAAAATTGAGGACTTAAAGGGCAACTTCCATTATGGACATTTGACAGTAAACATTGGAATTCTGTCAGTTCTTGTTTGTTTGTTTTTTTAAGAAAAACCTTTGAAGGTTAGAGAGAAGCAAGCAATATTTTCCAAATTTCCGTTAATGTTCACCCTAAACTCAAAGTCTCTTTTTATTTAAAAAAAAAAGATCAGTTAAAAATTAACGGTTGAAATTTGCTTTGTGAAGGTTTAAATGTGTTTGTGACTAAGTATCACTATTCCACAATACTGTGAAATTTATAGAATCACTTAATCTCAATAAAAAATTATTTTAAAAATTAATTGTTGGATTATGGGCATCAGTGGCTAGCTTATATTCCTAGCCACAGCAAAGGATGAGATCTGAGGATTATGGATCAAAGCCAGCCTGGCGGAAAAGTCCTTGATACTCTTATTTTCAATTAAGCCCACAAAAAAGCTAAAATGTTAGCTTTGAGCACAAAAACTCAGGGACAGTGTCCAGACCCTAAGTTCAAACCCCAGGACCAGTCACATATACAAATAATGATAATAACAGTTAGACTATCATGTATTCTTTAGGTTAAAGTAGTAATACATTTATCTGAGTATATGACAAGTTGTATGCACATGGAAATCAAGTGGTTTAGAAAAGATTATTCGATTTCTCTTCTAAAAACAAATTAAGATTAAAGAAGCTCAAGTCAATTTTTTAAAAAGCTATGATATTCAAAGTACTTACAAAATAAGAATTAAGTATCAAGTTCCATATTCACTCATAGCTTCCATTCTTTCTGTTCACAATGCAATTCAAATGGCATTTGCTCAACTCCTAACTCAGACATAAAGATGTTCATTATCTTCATTACCTCAGCCCACAGGTAGAAATTATTTTAATTTTTCTACTTTAGGCTCAGTTGATTTTCCCTCCTCCCATAGAACGTTGCTGAGTTTGTCACATACCTGAGTGATTACAACTACATTATCTAATTGTAAAGATTACTAGATTTGGCTCATTTTCCTAAATTAGCTCTTTGTCAACTTCTTGCCCACTCACTGGATAGCTTTCATTGAACTTCGTATCCAGCTCCATGTCCACATCTATAGACAGCCTTCCTATGTACTCATGTCCTCTACCTATGATTGCTATGAATTGCTGGTAAAAACAGAAAGCATCACTCTATTGATTTATTTACACAGTTACTCAAGAAATGTTTAATTTACTGAGAAGAATTTAATACAGAGAAAACAGAGTCTGTGAGTTTTCAGAATTTCCCTTCTTTATTCTAATATAACCTCTACAAGTAAACCTGGTTACTATAGGGCTAGTCTAAGTAATGAATGAGGAAAAGCACCTTAATTTGGGAGACTGTAAGAAGTCAATAAGGAACATAGTCAAATTTCTTGTTACAAACCATACATATTCTGACAGAAGTGCCAAAATTTCAAATATATCTTTCAAGTCAAAGAATATACTATCTAAAAAATAAAAATTGGAATTTCTTCCTTAAGTATACATGGTCTTTGATTAATAGGATTTATATGATAATGTGTAAGCATTTATTGTGCATATACATCTGAAATTAAATATCATAACTAGTGGTGTTACATTTGTTCCTTACTCAGATACTAGCAAAGATTTCCTTACAATGAGGAATAATGCTAATGAATGTCTACTGGTTCCTTAAATCAGGTCCCATGAAAATCCCACAAAAGTTACAGAACTCTAAGATTTTAACAATTTCCCAGGATTGCATTCTGATATCACCTCTGCTTCTGGGCTTCTTTTTCCTTAAATGTACTCTTTATCCAGAAAATAAAGCCAACTTTATCCAAAAAATAAAGCCAACATCTTATATTTCCTCAATAACAAAACTGAAAGCAATCCCTCATAGCACTTATAACTATAACAGAGTTTAGCTGAAGATACCCTAAAGAGTTATTGGGTCATAAGTGACACCATGCACTTAAAATTTGTTGGCAGATCTTCTTTCCTTAGATCTTTTCACCACCACCTCAATACTCATGGTTTCCCCTTACTCAATACTGACCTTCCTTCCACTATTTCATGGTTTATTTTGCCTCTTGCCTATCTTTTTCTCTGCATGGCTTTATTCCTAGATTTTCCCACAACTCCAAATTAAAATAACTCTACCAGGCCAAACAATTCAAGCCTATCAGCACCTACATGCAGATTCACGCAACTAAATTTGTCAGGAAGAAAGCAAAATAATAGTTATATTTATCATTATAATAACATTTTTAAAGTCCAAACTTGAAATTTTCTTGTAACAGTCTACCTCAATGCAAAGAAATCCTGTCTGAAGGTGATTTGTACAAATGGCCATCTTTCCATCTTGATACTACCCTATGCTATCTCAGATATCATTTTAACATCATAGGAAAAGATTTAATATTGGCCATAACAGGCAAGACCATGGCTGAAGCAATTCAATTTTTATTAACTTTCTTCTGCTTCCCTTCAAAGAATTACCTAACTCTCCAAAATGTTCCTCTCACAAGCAGGTACATAGTTGGTCCTTCATTTTTCCCCCATTTTGCCTTTATTTTCTCCTCTCTTTATCCTTCCTTCTTTTACTTTGACTACCTCCCTAACCAATCCTCCCCCACAGCCACTACACACATCTTTTTTTTGGGGGGAGGGGGTCCGGTCGTGGGGCCTGAAGTCTGTGCCTGGGCCACTGTCCCTCAGCTCTTCAGCTCAAGGCTAGTGCTCCTACCACTTGAGCCACAGCACCACTTCCGGGTTTTTTCTTCTTGCTTCTGTGGTGCTGAGGAATCGAACCTAGGGCCTCATGCATGCAAGGCAAGTGCTCTACCATTGAGCCACCTTCCCAGCCCCACTATACACATCTTAATACATGAGATATAGATGTCAAGATTTACATTTTGAGAATTTTTTCAACAAATTCTTGGCAATACTTCGAAACTGGGCAATTAGAGTATGGTTTAAGATTGTGTTGGCAGCATTTGTGTGATCAACAAGGTGAAGAATTTGATAGGAAGTTCTCTTGATCTCACATACTCGTTCCCTTCTCCTGGCCAACTTTTACTTTTCCTAAAACTGAAGCATCCCTTATCTGAAGAATCCTTTCATGCCTTTCCAGTACACCATTGGGATTCAGCCTCCTCCCCTTCCTATGGCCAACCTCTGGTACTCACTAAGCATTTGTCAATACTGCCAAGCCCTCAGTGTAGGATTATCTTTTACAACCACTACTTAATAGGTATATATTGTTTGAGTGAATGAATAAATGCCAGGGAAAGAAACTGGGTCCAAAAATACAAGCCCTCAAAGAAATTTCACAAACACATTTACATTTTAAAATATTTATCCAAATCTATTTGCTCTAGGCCTTCCATTGTTTCATCTCCATGTATTTGTTTTTCTTTTTTATTATTGTGAAAATACCATACAGAGGGGGTTACAATTACATGGGCAAGGTAATGAGTATATTTCTTAATCAAGCATTGTTGCCTCCACCTTTGTTTCCCCTTCCCATCCCTTCCTATCTCCCCGGCCACTCCCCCCCTCACTTCTCCCCCTGCCTGCCAAAGACATAACATCTTGTACATCTCATTGTTGCAATGGGTCCACCTATATCCCTATTTAAACAATTTGTTTTTTCTCTTCCCCTCCACAAATTATACCAACAGGCCCAAAGAAACATAGGTCCCACAGTTTCCCTTATTTTCAATTACTAGTATATTTGTATTTATTTTCAAAACTTCATTGAATATATACTTTTAAAAAGAATTGACAATCCATTTAAGCTACATGTGCACCACATCATTTTAAATTTTTTCAGAGGAACAATACATACAAAGCTATATGTGAACTGCTTTTCATACTTAGAAGTAAAATTATGAGCCTCAATTTCAATAACTGGGTATCAGACTCCTTTGTCTAAAGCCCACACTTAAGCAGCAATTGTTTGGAAAAACCTGCTTTGACAGCTTTTGGAGTGACTGGCAAGTTGGCTGACTAAGCATTCTGATTTCTGAACCCATAAGAAATATCCCTAGCAGACGTCCTCTGGTTGGATGCCTTTGACTTTACAGGAAGCTTTTAGTGGTGTGCGACTAGGGGAAGGGGCAAAGACTGTCCAAATATTTTTGGTCTTCCCAGATCAAATTATTCTGCTAAAAGTCAAATTATACAAACTTAGAGAGAATAATTTTTGCCAAATATTACCAGTGCCTAGGGAAGTTATAAACCTTAGAAACTCTGACCCCCTAGAAAGCTACCTTTCCCTCTTTTGCTTAACTAATCCTATATATTGTAGAATTTTTAAAATAATTTATATTGTACTTTATTAGAAGTAAAAAAACTACAAAACACTGCAAACTTTCATATTGTGAATATTAAGTGCAACATGAGATCTGATGTGAAGTTTAATCAAGCTAGTACAGTTCTCAAACAGCACAGTTGTCCATAAGAGTTTGTTTGATGACCCTTTGCAAACAACAAAACCTGTGGATCCTTTACATAATAAGATGCAATACTTATATATAAGCTACATGTCTTACCTCCATTACTTATAATTCTAAATAAATATAAATTATATATATGCTTATATAACATAAATAGATGTAGGTATGGGTATGTTATTCTGCATTGTTTAGGGAATAATGACAAGGAGATATTTGTATCCAAGTGACCAGTAGCTCACATCTAGTTACTTCAGGAGGCTGAGATCTCAGGATCATAGTTCAAAGCCAACCTGGGCAAGAAAGTTTGTGAGACTCTAATTTCCAATTAACTACGAAAAAGCCAGAAGTGGAGGTGTGGCTCAAGCAGTAGAGTACTAGTCTTGAACACAGGAATTCAGGGACAGCTCCTGGGTCCTGAGTTCAAGATCCAGGACCAACATAAAAAAAAAAACAATTTTACTTCTATTTGTGCAGTTCATACACAATTTTCTATTTTTGATCCACAATTGATTGAATCTTTGAAATCCATGAATACAGAATTCATAGAAATGGAGAGTCAGCTATATTAATTATCAAAAGGCCATATACAGCTTTGCAATTGATATAATTCCATAGATGAATGAATTAATAACACTTAATATAGACTTTTTCACTAGAAAATGTCCCTAATGGAAAAGTTATCATTTGTGGCACCATGCATGGTGGTACATATCTGCAAGCTCAGCACTCAAAAGGTAGAGGGAGATCGATCTGAGCTGAACTCTGCTAAGTTACATAAAAAGACTTTACCTCAAAAAACACAAGAGCTCCAAGGTACCTCAATGGAAGACCATTTGCATAGCATGTGCAAGAGCCTGGGTTTAATCCCCAGAGCTCAGTTACCACTCAGTGGTCTGTTTTCTCATATTTTTAAAATACGAAATACTAATGTCTAGGGTCGTTATATAACTTGTATTCCATCAACCAGCAGCGTAGAACTGGCTGGACACATGTTTAAATATACATACATGTATATATATATATACATATATGTATATGTATATATATATATATATATATCTCAGACTCATCCCAAGGCCTTTTGATTCAGAATCTGCACTTTAATTTGCTCCCTGGGATAGGGGAAGAGTTGGACATACACCAAAGTCTGAAAAACTCTGACTGTCTGGATTTTGTTGAAAATGTGACTGCAAAATCAACTCTCTGTCACTGGCTGCCAAATAATACTACCTCTGTAAATACTTAACAATTATCTTTGAAATAATAAATCCCCAGCATTAAACAATCAAGAGGCTATGGGCCTGGGGCCTTTTTCTGTACATTGGATTCCTAAGTAACAAAATCCATCCAAACTCAGGAAGCAAATTAACAGAAAACTCAGAAGTAATATTTTGTAACAAATAGATGGGTTTCAGCCAATCACACACTACCAAGTCAATTGAAAGCAGTTAACTGATAAGATCACATGCCCAAATAAAGCAAATGATTCATGATGACATAACTTCCTATAGTCAGCCAAGGGATTATTTTTCTTACGAGTCGGACCTGTAAAAATTCACTGCTCACATTGTTCGGTGACCTTTTTGCATCTCTTCTAATTTTGAGTGCTGCCGTATTAATGACTTCTTCCTTTCTCAAATACGTTATTAAATTCAATTTGTCTGAAGTTTTTCTTTTAACACAATAGAGAATTTGTGTTCCTAATCTTCCAGTGGGTCTTTTTAGATCACAATACAATTTAACCCTCCATTAATTTGTATTTTTCCATTTGTATTGTTCTGTTTGAATATACAGTGAGGATTAATTCCGCACAGGACCAAAGGGGGACCGTTTTCACTCTTATTGATCTATGAAGTTTTCTTTTTCAGAGTCTTAATTAAATTTCCAATTACCTGTCTCTTGGGGCTGGGGCGAATACTGAAAGAGTACTTGCTCACTGTGGGACAGGAGTGAGCTAACCTGAGAGGTCAGACTCTGGAATAACATGATTTTTTAAATTATGTTTTTATTGTAAAGATACTGTACAGAGGGGTTACAGTAACATGAGCAAGGTAATGAGTCCATTTCCTATCAAGCATTGTTACCCTCTCTTTTGTTTTTCCCCTACCATCCCTTCCCTCCCTGCCTCCCAACTCTGCCCCTGCCCCCAGGCAAAGTTGTAAAGTTTATTTTCAACACAGTGCCTTGTATACCTCATTGTTACAATGGGTCATCCTGTATCCTTATTTCAGCATTTTGTTATTTCCCTTCCCCTCCCCAAATTAGAAAAATGTATATACAAGATGCAGGGCACCAGAATCAAATATTGTGAAAACGGGATATACCATGGGGAAAGAACATACAAAGGAAACAAAAACAATCACATAGTACATTATAAGTACATTAAAAGACAACAGCAACAAAGATAAAACCATTTGTGTCCCTATCTTGGGGTTCATTTCGCGTAACATCATCTTATCTGACCTTTTCTGCTTGTCCCAGACATATACTAGTTATTGCAGATAAGGAAAACCATAGGACCTATGATTCTTTGGGCCTGGCTTACTTCACAATATAATTTTTTCCAAGTCTTTCCATTTCCTAACAAATGAGGTGGTGTCATTCTTTCTGATGGAGGCATAGAAATCCATTGTGTGTGTGTGTGTGTGTGTGTATCTGTATATATATATATATATATATATATATA